>NC_132920.1:31362726-31677726 GCF_047675955.1 Chlorocebus sabaeus | reverse complement strand
ACCCAGGGAAATCTATTTTTATGCTTAGATTTGATGAAGAATGAACAGCTGTGCAGAAATGTAATTGAACAAAAGGAGTATAATCTAATGGTAATAGACTGGAATTGGGGGGATCCCAGTAAGGCCTGGCCATATTCTTCTTGATCTCTCTGTACAGCATTCCTTCCTCCCAGGGATAGGGCAGAACCTCTTCTGGAATGAAAGTCTTATAACCTACTATCAGATGAGGTAGGTCAGAAAATTTCTTTTCCTTTTTTTTTTTTTTGAGACAGGTTCTTACTCTGTTGCCCAGGCTGAAGTGCAGTGGCACAATCTCCACTCACTGCAACCTCTGCCTCCCGGGTTCAAGCAATTCTCCTGCCTCAGCCTCCCTAGTAGCTGGGATTACAGGCACTCCATCAAGCCCGTCTAATTTATTTTTGTATTTTTAGTAGAGATGGTGGGTGGGGGGGGTCTCACCATGTTGGCCAGGTTCGTCTCGAACTCCTGACCTCAGGTGATCCGCCTGCCTTGACCTCCCAAAGTGCTGGGATTATGGGCATAAGCCACTGTGCCCAACCTTCTTTTCATTCTTTTAACCTTATCTCTTGCGTCAGTGTTGGTTTCCCTCTTAGCCCCTGTTCCTTTCTTTTTCTCCGTGTTGCCCTTTCTTTCAGGGTCCTTTTTGCTTCCTGTTGTCTCTTTCTGCTTCTCTAATGGTATGAGCTGATAGACTGAGACCCCAACTGAGCTATATTAAAATATAAAATGGTATTGTAAGACTGGGTGCAGTGGCACACGCCTGTCATCCCAGCACTTTGGGAG
Source organism: Chlorocebus sabaeus (assembly GCF_047675955.1). Taxonomy (NCBI): domain Eukaryota; kingdom Metazoa; phylum Chordata; class Mammalia; order Primates; family Cercopithecidae; genus Chlorocebus; species Chlorocebus sabaeus. The sequence continues at coordinate 31,676,922 of NC_132920.1, read as the reverse complement.
GCCGAGGAGAGTGTGAGAGTGGATCACGAGGTCAAGAGACAGAGACAATCCTGGCCAACATGGTGAAACTCCATCACTGCTAAAAATACAAAAAATTAGCCGAGCGTGGTGGCACGTGCCTGTAGTCCTAGCTACTAGGGAGGCTGAGGCAGGAGAACTGCCTGAACCTGGGAAGCAGAGATTGTAGTGAACCAAGATCGCACCACTGCACTCCAGCGTGGGCAACAAAGTGAGACTCCATTTCAAACAAACAAACAAACAAACAAACAAACCAAAAAACAAAAAACCAAAATGGTATTGCAATTAATAGTGAGACACAGAGAGAAATTTAAATTAAAGAGGAAGAAATTTAAATTAAAGGCAAGAAGGAGTGATGGGGAGACGAGAGACAGAGAGGAAGGAAGGGCAAGACTGGGCTGAGGCTGTGTCACGTGCATGTGAGATATGCTGAAGGATGCTCCTTGAGATGAGCCAATCTTGGTTTCAATCTCAGTTTCGGAGGTTGTATGAAATTTGGTTTCTTTCTTGGGCAGGCCAGCAGTTGGTTTGGGACTTTCCCTGGGTGGGAGAGCTGATGACTGGAGTCTTGTGCCCCAAACTCAGGGAAATACAGTCTTTATAGTGGTCTTTGTGGAGAAACTAGTGAAATCTCTGAAGCCTCCAAATGAGACTGAAATGACATTAGCTTCAAACTTGAACTTAGCCTCAAAACCTAAATTGGGATTTAATACCAACATCAACCCTAACCCAAATTTAACCTCAACCCAAATCACAACTCAGACTCAACCCCAACTGTAACCCTAACCTCAAATCTAAACACATTCCAATTAATAACCCCCTAAATAAAACTCCTCTACCCCAACCCAACCCTGTTTCTAGGGCTAATCTTGAAACCAGTTTACCACCACTCCTAACACTAAACTTAAATCTGACTCTAAATGTAAATCCAATCTGAGCCACAACCTAAAGTTGAACTTTATCCTGCTTTATGAATTATTCATCCATTCCTCCATTTAGTGAGTATCTGAGTGCCTACCACATGCTGGGCATTGTTCTAAGGCAGGAGGGACACAGAGGCAAAGGGATCAGAGAAGGCACCTGCGGAGCTTGTATTCCAGTAAGGCCAGATGGAAAAGAAAGAAACTGAAGAAGAAATTGGTACGTAGTGCTATGAGAAAATAAGACAGGCTGGTGTCGTTAGAGTGGCAGGGAGCTACTTTTAAACACAGCAGTCAGCAAAATCCGCTTTGAGTGATTGGGTGGCACTAGAGCTGAGACCCAAATGACAAAAAATAGTGACCAGGTAAAAGTTTGGGAGCAAAGCATTCCAGGTAAAGGGAGCAGCTACTGCAAATGCTGGAAGGCGGAACTAAGCTGGGGGTGTTGGAGACAAACAGGCGGCCAGTGTGGCTGGAGCAGACAGAGGCTGGGAGAGGGGTGGGAGATGAGGTCAGAGAGGAGGGCAGGGGCCAGGTCATGCAAGGCCATGCGAGGAGGATAAAGCCTCTAGATTTCATCCAGCCACAGGAAGCCTTTAAAGGTTGTCAGTGTGTGTGTTGCAGGGGAGAGAGATAGAGGAGAGAGAGGTGAACACAGGTGATTGGATTTTTTTTTTTTTTCTTTTTTGACATGGTGTCTTGCTCTATGGCCTAGGCTGGAGTGCAGTGGCACCATAATAGCCCACTGCAACCTATCATGGGCTCAAGTCATCCTTTCACCTCAGTTTCCCAAGTATCTAGGACTATAGGTGTGTGCCACTGTGCCTGGCTGATTTTAAAAAATATTTTAAAATTTTTGTAGAGACAGGGTCTCACTATGCTGTTTAGACTGGTCTCGAACTCCTGGTTTCCAAGTGATCTGCCCATCTCAGCTTCCCAAAGTGTTTGTTGTTGTTGTTGTTGTTTGTTTGTTTGAGAGGGGGTTTCCCTCTTTTTGCCCAGGTTGGAGTGCAATGGCTGATCTCAGCTCACTGCAACCTCTGCCTCCTAGGTTCAAGTGATTCTCCTGCTTCAGCCTCCCAAGCAGCTGGGATTACAGGTGCACACCACCATGCCTGGCTAATTTTTTGTATTTAGTAGAGATGGGCTTTCACCATGTTAGTCAGGCTGGTCTCGAACTCCTGACCTCAGGTAATCCGCCTGCCTCAGCCTCTCAAAGTGTTGGGATTACAATTGTGAGCCACTATGCTGGGCCAGTCTCCCAAAGTTTTGAGATTACAGGCATGAGTCACCACACCGGCCCTGAAATTTTTTTCTTTCTTTTTTTTGGAAATGGAGTCTCACTCTGTTGCCCAGGCTGGAGTACCACGGTGCAATCTCAGCTCACCGCAACATCCACTGCCTAGGTTCAAACGATTCTCCTGTCTCAGCCTCCTGAGTAGCTGGGATTATAGGTGCATGCCACCATGCCTGGCTAATTTTTGTACTTTTAGTAGAGAAAGTACACCATCTTGGCCAGGCTGGTTCAAACTCCCGACCTCATGTGATCCACCTGCCTCGGCCTCCCAAAGTGCTGGGATTACAGACATGTGCCACTGCACCCAGCCTGTTTTTTTTTTTTTTGGAGATGGAGTCTCACTTTTTTTTGTCCAGGTTGGAGTACAGTAGCACCATCATAGGTCACTGCAGCCTTGAACTCTTGGCCTCAGGCAATCTTTGTACCTTAGCCTCCCAAAGTGTTGGGATTACAGGCATGAGCCACTGAGCCTGGCCTGGACTATTTTTTTTTTTTTTTTTTTTTTTTTTTTGAGACGGAGTCTTGCTCGGTTGCCCAGGCTGGAGTGCTATGGCGTGATCTTGGCTCAGTGCAACTTCCACCTCCCAGGTTCAAGTGATTCTCCTGCCTTGGCCCCCTGAGTAGCTGGGATTACAGGCATGCACCACCATGCCTAGCTAATTTTGGTATTTTTAGTAGAGATGGGGTTTCATCATGTTGGGCAGGCTGGTCTCGAACTCCTGACCTTGTGATCCACCCGCCTCAGCCTCCCAAAGTGCTGGGATTATAGGCATAGCCAACATGCCCGCCCTGGACTTGTTTTTAAAAGATCGCTGTGGCTCCTGTGATTAGGCTGGCTGTTAGGAGACAGGTGGCAGTGGCATTAATGGTGAAGAGAAAATAGTGGCAGCCATGGAGATGGAGAGAAGTAGACAAATTTGGGATATATTATACATTCCAAGGGTAGAATCGACATGACTAGATGATGGATTGATGGGTGGGAGATGTAGATACTGGGAAAGAAGCAGGATTCTGATGGATGGAAAAACTAAAAACTTCTATTTTGGGTATGGTAAGTGTAAGTCTATTAGACACGCAAGTAGAGATGTCACTTGGCAGATAAACATCTGGATTTCAGGGCAAAGTCCAAGCTAGATAAAGAAACCTGGGCATGGTCAGCATGAAGATGGTGTTTAAAGCCATGGAACTTCTCTTGGGCATCCCTATAAGACCCCTTTGAGGCACTTGTTTCCCCTCACAATGGATGCAGTACATCTTCCATTCTGAATTCCAGAAGCAACAACCTCCTGCTCCCAGAAGCTAAACTCTCCAGACTTAGTCTTCTGAATTCCCACTGGGATTTCACCTCCCTGGATTCAATTCCCGACTCCACAAGGACCCTTCTACCAATCCACTTCACAATATATGGTGGAACTCCTCACAGTTTCAAATCTTGTCTTCTATGTTTGAAAGCGTTTTCCTCTGGGCATTTTGAAACCTGGCTTTCCCCTAATGATGCTAGTCCTCTCTGTGGTGAAGGTTGCCCTTTCTTCGACCTCCATCACTAGAGGAATGAAGGTAGAGAGGGGTTATTATTTTCTCTCCCCCGGACCATTGGCAACCTCCTCCTCCTCTCCCAAAGCATGTGCCTTTTGCATTGGCCATGCTCTTCCTGTCTTCACAGCACAATCTTATCCATCAAAATCTTGGTTATGCTTTTAACAACTTGTATAACTAGCTTAGTCTTTCTCCACATCTTATCCCTACCACCATCCTTGTTTGTTTGCTTTTTGAGACAAGGTGTTCCTCTGTCACCCAGGCTGGAGTTCAGTGGCATGCTCTTGGCTCACTGCAGCCTTGACCTCCTGGGCTCAAGTGATCCTCCCACGTCAGCCTCCTGAGTAGCTAGGACTACAGGCGCACGCCACCATGCCCGGCCTGGCCTTTTTTTTTTTTTTTTTTTTTTTTTTTTTTGCAGAGACAGGGTTTTGCTATGTTGCCTAGGCTGGTCTTTTAACTCCTGAGCTCAAGCGATCCACCTCCCTTGGCCTCCCAAAGTGCTGGGATTACAGGCATGACCCACCACACCCGGCCTCCTACCATCATCTTTAAAAGTCACAAAGATCGGCTGGGCACAGTGGCTCACACTTGTAATTCCAGCATTTTGGGAGGCCGAGGCAAGCAGATCATGAGGTCAGGAGATCGAGACCCTCCTGACTAACAAGGTGAAACCCTGTCTCTACTAAAAATACAAAAACAAAATTAGCTGGGCGTGGTGGCAGGCGCCTGTAGTCCCAGCTACTTGGGAGGCTGAGGTGAGAATGGCATGAACCCGGGAGGCGGAGCTTGCAGTAAGCCAAGATCGCACCACTGCACTGGGTGACAGAGCGAGACTCCGTCTCAGAGGAAAAAAAAAATAAAAATAAAAAAAGAAGCCACACAGATCAGATGAGTCTTACAATCTGGCCTCTCAATTCTCCAAGTTTCTCAAATCTACTGGTTTTACAGTCTCTTCCCTCCTCCATTTTAGCCACCCAGGAGTAAGGTTGTACCTTAAACCCCAGCATCACTTGGAAGAATTATGCCTTCAAGATCTTGATCTCTGAATTACCCTTCTCATCACAACCACTCACTTTTCACATCTCCCAGTCTCTGCCTCCCCTTGTATCAGTTCTTTATTCTTACCAAGACTTCCGGCTGCTTCTGCTTTCCTGGTTTTGCTTGTCGATTTAACATATACTGCATGATCAACAATTTCAACTCCACTTTGTCTGCATTTTAGAATCTCTTACCGCTAGGCACCGAAGCTCATGCCTGTAATCCCAGCACTTTGGGAGGCCAAGGCAGGTGGATCACCTGAGGTCAGGAGTTCGAGACCAGCCTGGCCAATGTGGTGAAACCCCATCTCTACTAAAAATACAAAAATTAGCTCGGTGTGGTGGTGGGCAACTGTAATCCCAGCTACTCAGGAGGCTGAGGGAGGAAAATCGCTTGAACCTGGGAGATGGAGGTTGCAGTGAACCAAGGGTGAGCCATTGCACTCCAGCCTGGGCAACAAGAGTGAAACTCCGTCTCAAAAATTGACTTGGGTAAACTAAGTGGTCTCATTCTTGGGGCTTTGTCTTAGGCTGCCAAGCACTGCAGTAGACAGCTGAGTCACCATGAGGCCTATAACTAATCCTGGCCAGCTAATCTGACAGTCATCAGTGTTTCTGGACACAACTTTTACTCATTCTTTGTTGACTCCCCATTATACTCCTGTGCGTGATGTTCTAAATCTCCATGCCTCTGATGCCCTTCACTCTCATCTATTAACATTTCCTTGAGCTTAAGGCCATCCAGTGTGGATCTCACTTCCCTCTTTTCCCTTCATTTTGTTATTTATATTTAATCTTTCCTTACATATTGACTCACAGTACTTTTTCTTATTTCCAAGGCTGATCCTTTTATCTGTACTCTATTCCACTTCCTCTATCTTTACTACATTCTCTCCCCACTTTTTACTTAGGTTTTCACTCTTTCTCTTGTTTGTTTTTGGGATAGTCTTGCTCTGTTTCCCAAGCTGGAGTGCAGAGGCATGATCTTGGCTCACTGCAACCTCTACCTCCTGAGTTCAAGTGATTCTCCTGCCTCAGCCTCCTGAGTAGCTGGAGTTACAGGCGTGTGCCACCACGCGCAGCTAATTTTTGTATTTTTAGTAGAGACAGCATTTCACCATGTCGGCTAGGTTGGTCTTGAACTCCTGATATCTATGGTCCGCCCACCTCGGCCTCCCAAAGTGCTGGGATTACAAGTGTGAACCACCACACCTGGATTTTTTTTTTTTTTTTTTTTTTTTTTTTGAGACTGAGTCTCACTCTGTCACGCAGGCTGGAGTGCAGTGGTGTGATCGCAGCTCACTGCAACCTCTGCCTCCTGGGTTCAAGTGATTCTTCCACCTCAGCGAATAGCTGGGACCACAGGCATGTACCACCACGTCTGGCTAATTTTTGTATCTTTTGTAGAGACGGGGTTTTGCCATGTTGGCCAGGCTAGTCTTGAACCCCTGGCCTCAAGTGATCCGCCCACCTTGGCCTCCCACAGTGCTGGGATTACAGGTGTGAGTCACTGCACCTGGCCTATCTTTGTCTCTTTAAGCATCTTCATTTTACATTCGATTTTATTTCTTGAAAATAAACAACAAAAAAGATCCTTCCTTGAACTCTTTCTCCCTCAAATGTCCAGTCCATCATCTCACCTTCCCTTTTCGTGTGATGTCTCAAAAGACTAGCCCCTTAACGAACCACTTTTTCAGGAACTGGTAAAATTTCCCTCATCTGTGGGTAGAACTAAGAGATGATTCTCAGTTATTCTGTGTTCACCATTCTGACTTCGTGCCCACCACCTCCTTTTCCTCACCTCCCACTCATTCCTCAACCTATGTAAAGTGATTTCTGCCCCTCTATTAAATGGAAACGGTTTTCTCAAAATTTGTAATCGTCTAGTTCCCAAACCCAACAATCTTTTCAACCCTCATTTACTAGACCTCTTTGAAGCCTCAGACATGGCTGCCCTGTCTCTGCTTGGCATCCCCCGCCCCCACGCCCTACTTTTCTGACTGCTCCCAACCTCTCCTTTATTGGTTCTCTTCCTTCGATCATGCTCAGGGCTCTTCTGGTCACTCTGCCCCTTCCCTTGAAGATCCTGTCCACTAAAGGCTCAGCCTCTACTAGGAAGGGAATGATGCCCAAATCTATTCCTCCAGACCCAACTTCTCTTGGGCTCCAGACCTGCTTTCTGGAAATCTCCACCTGAGAGTCATGCTGGTACCTCAAATCTTCTTTGAGCACTTTATTACCCTAAGCAGGCATACCTATACATTATAACTATAATGTATAGTTATTTGTATATTGTCTCATTAGACTGCAAGTTCTATGAAGGAAGTGACTTTATTATTTATACCTATTGTCAAGCAGTGCCTTGCTCCTAACAGGTGCTTAAAAGTTTTTTTTTTTTTTTTTTTTGGATAGAGTCTTGCTCTGTCACCCCGACTGGAGAACAGAGGTGTGATCTCAGTTCACTGCAACCTCGCTTCCCGGGTTCAAGAGATTCTTGTGCCTCAGCCACCTGAGTAGCTGGGATTACAGGCACCCACCACCAGGCCCAGCTAATTTTTATATTTTTAGTAGAGACAGGGTTTCACCATGTTGGCCAGGCTGGTCTTGAACTCCTCACCTTAAGTGATCCTCCTGAAGTGCTCCCACCTTTGCCTCCCAAAGTGCTGGGATTACAGGAGCGAGGTGCCTGACCACCACCACCCACCTTTTGGACAGACATTGAGAGGATTTGTGGTGTTAGGAAAAGGGCTGCTTAACACACAGTACGTATTCATTCACAAGATGATGACCGTTTTCTTACTTGTCTGTACTCCTGCAGCACTCTCCTGTTCTCCCTCTTTCTCATCACCTGGACCACTGCCCACAGGATGAAGTCCAATCTCTGACCTTGACTTTCTGTGGTCCTTTCTTCATCACACGTTCCCTCACACCTGTGCTTCTTTTACCTCAGGATGCTCCTTTCCCGGAACATACTGCATTTTCTGACTTGTCAGGCTCTGCTCAAGACATGTTATTTGCCTATGGAAACTTTCCATCCACCTCCACCTAGCAAACCCGTTCATTAGAGCAAGTTCAATGCTGTCTCCTCAGAGGCTCCCTGGAGGCTTTCAGATGGACTTCATCTCCCCCCTTTCTGTAAACATCTTAAACTTTACTCATCATGCCTTGAATCAGTTAATTAGGTATGGGTCTGCCTCCCCACTAGATTGTAAGCTTGAAGCAGGGTTTAAATTGATCTTTGGGCTACATAATGCTCAGCTGACCTACACGGAACAGAGTTCCTCCCAGTTCCTTTTCCTAACTTAACCCAAACCTGTCCCAATCTGAGTCCTCAAAGTGACCCTCTCCAATCCCATTATTCTTTTCTAGGCCTATTCCTCCAATTGAATCCCAGTGCATCCTCCACTGAGACTCAACTCCTGGTGCCAGCTCGAGAGAGCAGAGATACACTTCCACCTACCCACTGTTTCACGGCAGGCACTGAGCCACCCCTTGGGAATCCCGGGCCCCCCGCCCCTGCCCCCACCATGCTGGACAGGATGCCTGCTGCCTGCCCCAAGGGGTCAGAGGAAGCCAGGGCCTCTAGGGCTCAGTATTTTTATCAGCCTAGGAAACAAGAGACACAGAAGCGGAAACCATGTGGTCAGAGAAAGTGAACAGCCCTTATCTCAGGGGAACCCCCACCAAGGCTGGGGGCCAGACACCAGGTAGGGTCGTTGAAAAGACTGTGATCCGGTGGGCCCAGGTTTCAGGGCTTATTTTGCTTTGGTTTTATGTAACTCATGCAGAAGGGGAAATGATGTGCTTAAAAACCAGTAAGAAATCTCCTGGGTGGAGGAGCAAATTTGGTCACCAGTTTTCTGCAATTTACCTCTCAACCCCCAGCTTAGGGACCATAACCCCAACTCCCCCCAAGGCCAAACCTGGGCTCTTTGCATGCCACTTCCGAAAAGCTCCAGCCTGTGAGAGGAACCGGACGCCAGGGTCACACACAGCTTGAAGTCTCTTCTCTGAATCACAGCAGCTTCCTCTCACAGGATCTTTCTCACCAGCCCTTCCCCCTTCCTGCGCCCTGAACATCTGCCTGGTCCTTCAGAGGCCTTGGGTCTCTTCCGAACTTCAGGCTCTCTGTCTTCTTCAAGGATCTCATGCTCACCCATGTTCCCATGTTCCCAGAGGTTTGCCCTCCCTGTACTCTACTGACTTCCACTTCCACTCCTGGGATTCTCCTGTAGAGACCTGGGCTCATAAACCTGAAAAATAAGTTTCTGATGGATAAGATGCTCTGGTGTAACTATGCAGACAGTGCACTCACCAGCACATGCCTGTACTCTCCTTGCGGCCCTGTCCTTTCTTTTTGCCGAGTTCCCAGTTGTGTCCTGGGCGATGGTAGTGGGGTCTGGTCTGTCATTTCCTATCTTAGTTTCCAGGGAGCCCCCCTCTCTCCTCCGTGGGAATCCCAGACTCTCCCTCTACCCCTCAGGACTTCAACTACTGATTCTTGGAAAAGGAAATGTTTATAGGGAAGGCCATGCCTGGGCTGCCCAGAGATGAACTCAGGTTTAGGATGGGGCAGAAGCTGAATGGCAGAGATGAAGATTGGGGCCCTGGAGGAAGAGAGATACAACTGACAAGCTAGAGGGCAGAGACGGATGGAGCCAGCGGCATGGCTGGCCTTGGGTGTGGAGCTCCAGTTGCCCAAGAACAGACAACCCAGGTTACATAATTTTGCTCTTTCCACCTCCTTCCTCTGCTCCTAATTTTAGCAACTGAAATTCCACTCCCCCACAGGGCTCTTCCTCCAGCCATTCTGCTTTTATTCCCCATCCTCCCCCAGCCTCCTCATGGCCCCCCAGCCCCGGCTGCCCCCAACTCGCTCATTCAGTGACTCAGCAAAGGGAAAGCCCTGTGTTGGGGGAAGGGGGTGTTAAGTGGGGAGGAGGATGTGGTTCAGCTTGGGGAGCCAGGGAGGGGAGGGAAACTGGTTTTGTTCCCCTTTTTGCCTCTGTTCGCATCTATTTCTCCAGCCACAGACTGCAGGGTGGACAAGACTCCGGTGTAGGGAGCGCAGTGAGACTGCATGGCAAACTGGGCCTTCTTAGGGCTGAACTGTGGGGGCATGCAGAGGCTTCTTGCCTCCAGCTGAGAGCCCGCGTTAGCGTGTGTGTGTGTTGCAGGTGTGTGGGAGCTGTGGGTTTCAGCAGGCGGGGCGGGAAAGGAGATGTCATGGGTGATGAAAACCACAGCAATGGAAAAAGACAGAGGAGACACTGGGAGTGAGATGTGGAACCAGGTCTTATTAGGAAACGGCAGAGTCAAAGAGCAGTGGTGGCGGCCCGCACTCCCCACCCCCACTTGTTACAAGTTTCGCTCCCACCCATATCCTCTGCTGAGCAGCACCTGGCTCTTCCTTGTGGTCCCCATCCTTTCCCTTACCCTTCCTTCTGCCTCATCCTGAGGCTGCAGCCCCGAAGTTTCTTGCTTCTTCCCTAGGGTCACTTGAGGGCCTCTGCATGGCGATTCAGGGCCTGAGAAAGGGCTGTCACCGCTCCCATCACACGGCCCAGCTCCCAGGTCTCAATCTGGCTTCGGAATCGCTGCAGGAAGCGGTCAGGGTGCCAGCGGACCTGCTGGACCCTCAAGTACCTCCTCAGAGCCCCCTGTTCCTCCAAAGGGGGGCCCCTGGCCACCAAGGCTGCAGCCATGGCCTCTGGGTCCCCTCCCCCAGGGCAGGGCCAGGGCACATCACCAAATCGCCAGAGGCTGCCCCTCCCCGCTCCTCTGGGGTGCTCTGCCCTGGGCCCAGCCCTGGCTGGCTTGGGTTCTCGGTCCCCTAGAGCCTCCTGCGCCCTCCTGGCTCGGCTCTCACGCAGTTCTTCCTCCTTGACCCGGGCTCGCTCTCTGAAGAGCCGCTGCTCCTCCTCCTGCTGTCGCCAGCTCTGACTGGAGCCCTCAGCCCGTGGGGGTCGACAGGATCCCTCTGCTTCTCGCTGCTGCTGCTGGCACTTCTGGGCATGTTCCCGGGCCAGGCGATCTGACCAGGCTGAGAAGGACTCAGGTTCCTGGGTCTCATGGGAGGTATCACCTGTTTGGGAGGGTGGGATGGGGGTAGTTGGAGAGAGGCTGTGAGAAGGTGATGGACCGCAAGAGGCAGGGAAACACAGAGAAGGAGGCAGAGGAGCCTAGTGTGATGCATTCATGCAGATGGAAAGCGGCCAGCAGGGAAGGGCAGCTGTGGATAGCAGTGGACTTCTCACCTTCAAACCTCCCCATGACTTCCTGCCACTCGTCCTCCAGCTCACCCTGGAGCTTCTGCCTCCATTCCTGCTCCTTGGAGGCATCTTCTTCTTCCTCCTCTTCAGCAGAATCCCAGGGGGGTCCCCAGCCCAAAATTTGGCCAGGGGTTTCCCCATCCTTATTCTTTATTCCCATGGCAGAGGGACAGCGGCTTAGCAGCGGGAGGAAGAAATCGGTGTAGGCTGTTGGTGGGAGAGCAGGGAGCAGAAGTTAGCTGGGACTCCCACTCCTCGGCAGAGCTGCCATCTTGAATCCTGCTGGTCACTCACTCCCTTGGTCTTAAAGCAATGGAAGGGTGGCCCACATGTATGCCTCCTGGGTATTAGGAAATAACCATCACTGATAAATACAGACTGATAGTTTACCACATGCATGATAAGTGTAGTAGTTTAAAATATTCTTGGCTGGGCATGGTGGCTCACGCCAGTAATCCCAGCACTTTGGGAGGCTGAGGTGGGCAGATCACGAGGTCAGGATATCAAGACTATCCTGGCTAACACAGTGAATCCCATCTCTACTAAAAAATACAAAAAATTAGCCAGGTGTGGTGGTGGGCACCTGTAGTCCCAGCTACTCGGGAGGCTGAGGCAGGAGAATGGCGTGAATCTGGGAGGTGGAGCTTGCAGTGAGCTGAGATCACACCACTGCACTCCAGCCTGGGGGACAGAGCGAGACTCTGTCTCAAAAAAAAAAAAAAAAAAAAATTCTCACTTGTGTCTCCACAAACTATTTCAGTGTCCCAGAAGTTCTACCATGCCAACTGACATTTTCTGACCTGCCCCCAGCCACCAAGGCAGTGCCAAAATTCTTTGACTATGCATTCCACTTTTCACTTAAAAATACTGTCACTATATAAATCCCTTATTTTCTCATCTGAAACCATATATATGAGACTGGGAAAATATCTGAACGCCCTACTCTGGGCCATTAATAATTCACAAATATGTAATACTTATCTTTTATTATCACTTATCAATAAACTGAGTAAAATAAATGTTTTCAGGGGAATTTCTCTCAGTCAGCCTTACCAGGGGATGATGGGAGAGGGGTGGGGAGGTGAACCGGCAACAAGTATGAGCCACAGAATGTGGCCGCAGCAGAGCAAGTTCTTTCCAAATGACTGCTGACCTAGGGCGGGGAAAAGGAGTGGAGTGTGACAGAGGGTCTCACCCACGGGCTGAGAGAAAACAGGAGCGGAACCGACGTTCCTGAACTCCCCTTTCCTTCAGTCCCAACCTTGTTGCATCTGGCCCAAGGTTAGCTGAGTGCCATGCTACTTCCTTCACTGCCAACCCAGGCACCCTGGCCAGGCCCACCTACTGTGGCCGCCAACCAACTCTTTCACCTGGGGGATAGAAGAAGGGGAGGGAGGCAGCCATCCTTCCTGTGGACCTACTTTCTTTCCCCGGGGTAAGAGGAAATGGACTAGCAGTCCTTAAATCTTTATTCGGTAGTGCTGGAAAGTACTGTTTACCTGGCAGAAAGCTGGAATAGGGGAAGGCAAGGCCAGGAAGGCAAGAAGACAGAACGGCCCAGCTGTGGCTGGTCAAGGCCCACCATCCCTACCCAAATCACATCAGGGTGAGGGGAGAGTGGGGGCACTTCTCCCTAGTGCTGCTGTGACCTGTCACAGACCCTCTCAACTTATCCCACCCAGGGAGTACCTGGTTCTGTCTTTCATTCGCATGTTCCCCACCTGAGCTCACTGCAGGTGTGAGTGTAGTGGGTGCTCAGGCTTGCATGGGAGGTTTACATTCATAGGTTTCAAGGAGTAGGACCTCCAACTATAAAAACATAATATTAAACAGCCACTACAACTGAGGCATGTGTTTGAAAACAGCTGGCTACAAAACCGTAGAGAGGATCAGATCTGGCTGGGCACGGTGGCTCACACCTGTAATCCCAGCACTTTGGGAGGCTGAGGGAGGTGGATCACAAGGTCAGGAGTTCAAGATCAGCCTGGCCAAGATGGTGAAACCCCATCTTTACTTAAAAAAAAAATATATATATATATATACACACACACACACACACACACAGATATATATATATATATTAGCCACGCGTGGTGGCCAGTGCCTGTAATCCCAGCTACTGGGAAGGCTGAGGCAGAGAATTGCTTGAACCTGGGAGGCGGAGGTTGCAGTGAGCTGAGATTGTGCCACTGCACTCCAGCCTGGGCGACAGGGTGAGACTCTGTCTCAAAAAAAAATAAAAAATACAAAATAAAAAATAAAATAAATAAATTAATTAATTTAATTAAATTAAAAAAAAAAAAAAAAGAAGCAGAGAGGATCAGATCCTAACTGTCTAAAACAAGAGACCAAATCCTATGGTTGGGGGAAAAAAAAGGCTGGGTGTGGTGGCTCATGGCCTGTAATGCCAGCACTTTGGAGGCCGAGGCGGGTGGATCACCTGAGGTCAGGAATTCCAGACCAGCCTGGCCAACATGGTGAAACCCCGTCTCTACTAAAAATACAAAAATTAACCAGGCGTGGTAGCATGTGCCTGTAATCCCAGCTACTTGGGAGGCTGAGTCAGGAGAATCACTTGAACCTGGAAGGCAGAGGTTGCAGTGAGCTGAGATTGTGCCATTGCACTCCAACCTGGGCAATAGAGGGAGATTCCGTCTCAAAAAAAAAAAAAAGAAAAAAAAGAAAAAAAATAGACTGGCAAAAAATATGTAAAAATTCTAGCCTATGGGTGGTGGGGCTGTAGGTGGCTTATCCCCCATTTTTATTTGACATTTTAATGTGAAAGGGATATAATTAAGTTGAAATTTTCTTTTTAAAGAAGGAAGAACAAATTCGATGACTATTAACAGCGTACTGTGATCCCTTCCAGTCCTGTCTTGGTGTACATAAAAGCATACATATGACACATATGTAACCATACTACAAATATTGCTTGGCAACTTGCTTCTTTAACATCTCATTTATATTTTTTCCACAGGAATATATACAGTCTACCTCATACTTTTTGATGACTGTATAGTGTTTCACTTTGTGTACAAAACAAATCTCCTTACCCCAATATCGATAGACTTTGTTTCCAAAAATGTTCAGCCTCATGAGTATCTTTGTTGACTCGTTACAGTCTTTCTGGGGCCGGGGTAGATTTTCATAAGTGGAATTTCTGAGTCAAAGACATGTGCAATTTTGCCAAACTGCTCTCAATAAGTTTGTGCCAGGATACAAGGGTGCCTGTGTCTTCCTTTACCAAAATTGAGTATCATCAACCCTTTTAATTTTGCCAGTTGGATAGATTAAAAAAAATTTTATTAATGATGTTCGTTTCTTTTTCATGTCTTTTGGCTATCTGTATTTTTTTTGTGAATGAATTGCTCATATTCTTTATCTACTTTTTCTTTGGAAATTACACATATTGATATGAGGGTTCTGTACACTGTATGTGTTATACATATTGCAAACATTTTCTTCTATCTGTCTTTAAAAAAACTTTTTATTGCCCGGGCGCGGTGGCTCAAGCCTGTAATCCCAGCACTTTGGGAGGCCGAGACAGGCGGATCACGAGGTCAGGAGATCGAGACCATCCTGGCTAACACGGTGAAACTCCGTCTCAACTAAAAATACAAAAACCTAGCCGGGCGAGGTGGCGGGCGCCTGTAGTCCCAGCTACTCCGGAGGCTGAGGCAGGAGAATGGCGTAAACCCGGGAGGCGGAGCTTGCAGTGAGCTGAGATCCGGCCACTGCACTCCAGCCCGGGCTACAGAGCAAGACTCCGTCTCAAAAAAAAAAAAAAAAAAAAAAAAAATTTTTATTTTTGAGACAAGGTCTCGCCCTGTTGCCCAGGCTGCAGTGCAGTGGCATGATCTTGCTCACTGCAAACTCTGCCCCACCTGGGCTCAAGCGATCCTCCCACCTCAGCCTCCTGAGTAACTGGGACTACAGGACTACAGCCACGTACCACCACGCCTGGCTAATTTTGTATTTTTTGTAGAGACCAGGTCTCACTGTGTTGTCCAGGCTGGCCTTGAACTTCTTGCTCAAGTGATCTGCCTAGATCTGGCTCAAGTGACCTGCACCCAGCCTAAAATTTTCATGTAGTTAAATCTGCATCAATATATTATTTTCTGACTTTTTATTTCATTTCACTCTTAGGAAGGCTCTATTTTAAGATTATAAAACATTCTCTGCATTTTCTTCTACTACTTTAAATGTACACTTATTTTTATTTTTAGAAATTAAAAAACTCGGCCGGGCACAGTGGCTCACGCCTGTAATCCCAGTACTTTGGGAGCCCGAGGTGGGTGGATCATGAGGTCAGGAGTTCAAGACCAGTCTGGCCAAGATGGTGAAACCCCATCTCTACTAAAAATACAAAAATTAGCCTCACGTGGTGGCAGATGCCTGTAATCCCAGCTACTCGGGAGGCTGAGGCAGGAGAATCACTTGAACCCAGGAGGTGGAGGTTGTAGCAAGCTGAGACTGTGCCATTGTGCTCCAGCCTGGGTGACATAGCAAGACTCTGTCTTGGGGGAAAAAAAAAAATAGTTCACCTTTCTCCAGTATTAAAAATGCCCCCTTTAGGCCGGGCGCGGTGGCTCACGCCTGTAATCCCAGCACTTTGGGAGCCCGAGGTGGGCGGATCATGAGGTCAGGAGTTCGAGACTAGCCTGGCCAATATAGTGAAACCCTGTTTCTACTAAAAACACAAAAAATTAGCCGGGTGTGGTGGCAGGCGCCTGTAATCCCAGCTACTCGGGAGGCTGAGGCAGGAGAATGGCTTGAATCCAGGAGGTGGAGGTTGCAGTGAGCCGAGATCACACTACTGCACTCCAGTCTGGGCAACAGAATGAGACTCCATCCCCCCACACCGCCCCCCCAAAAAAAGAAATGCCCCCTTTATAGCGATTTACCAGATCAACCGCTCCCAATGCTCTTTAATAAGCTGGAGTTTCATACTAAGAAAAATAAACATAAAAAACATTTTGGCCAGGCGCGGTCGCTCACACCTGTAATCCCAACACTTTGGGAGGCTGAGGTGGGTGGATCACAAGATCAAGAGATCAAGACCATCCTGGCTAACACGGTGAAATCCCGTGTCTACTAAAAATACAAAAATTAGCTGGGTGTGGTGGCAGGTCCCAGCTACTTGGGAGGCTGAGGCAGGAGAATCTCTTGAACCTGGGAGGAAGAGGTTGCAGTGAGCCGAGATTGTGCCACTGCACTCGTCTGGGCAACAGAGCGAGACTCTTTTTCAAACAAAACAAAACAAAAAACAAAAACAAAAACTAAAAACCTTCTGTGGGATGAGAATGGTGGCTCACGCCTATAATCCCAACATTTTGGTAAGCTGAGGTGGGCAGATCGCTGGAGGTCAGGAGTTCGAGACCCGCCTGGCCAACATGTTGAAACCCCATCTTGGCCAGGCGTGGTGGCTCATGCCTGTAATCCCAGCACTTTGGGAGGCTGAGGCAGGTGGATCACGAGGTCAGGAGATCGAGACCATCCTGGCTAACACGGTGAAACCCCGTCTCTACTAAAAATACAAAAAATTAGCTGGGCGTGGTGGCGGGCGCCTGTAGTCCCAGCTACTTAGGAGGCTGAGGCAGGAGAATGGCGTGAACCTGGGAGGCAGAGCTTGCAGTGAGCTGATATCGCACCGCCACTGCACTCCAGCCTGGGCAACAGAGCGAGACTTTGTCTCGAGAAAAAAAAAAGAAACCCCTTCTCTACTAAAAATACAAAAATTGGGTCAGGCATGGTGGCTCACACCTGTAATTCCAGCACTTTGGGAGGCCAAGGCAGGTGGATCAAGGAGTTCGAGACCAGTCTGGCCAACATGTTGAAATCTCGTCTCTATTAAAAATACAAAAATTAGCCAGGCGTGGTGGCAGGCTCCTGTAGTCCTGGTTACTCAGGAGGCTGAGGAAGGAGAATCACTTGAACCCGGGAGGTGGAGGCTGCAGTGAGTCAAGATACTGCCACTACACTCCAGCCTGGGGGACAGAGGGAGACTCCATCTCAAAAATAAATAAATAAAAATAAAAAAATTAATAAATAAAAACAAAAAAATTAGCTGGGCATGGTGGTGTGTGCCTGTAATCTCAGCTACTTGGGAGGCTGAGGCAGGAGAATTGCTTGAACCCAGGAAGCAGAGGCTGTAGTGAGCCGAGATCGTGCCACTGCACTCCAGCCTGGGTGACAGAGCAAGACTCTGTCTCAAAAAAAAAAGGAAGCTGGAAGCCGAATGAGATGGGTCTTTCAACCAAGGAGTTAGAAGGCCATCTGGTGGCAGGGCTGGCAGGGGACCAGGAGTAAATAAGGCCAGAGAGGACACCAGGGTTTGGGAGTGAAGGCACTGAGCTTGGGTCCCCCTCTGGAAGACAATGACCTGAGAGATGTGAGATTTCAGACAAGTTCCCGAACCTTCTGGGCCCTGCTTTCCTCATCTGTAAATGGGATATCAGTCTTACCAGCTTCTTAAAATTCAATACAATAGAGTTGGGCATGGTGGCTCATGCCTCTAGTCCCGGCACTTTGGGAAGCTGAGGTGGGCAGACTGCTTGAACTCAGGAGTTGGAGAACAGCCTGAATAACATAGCAAAACAGTCTCTACCAAAAATACAAAAAATTAGCTGGGGATGGTGGTGTGTGCTTGTAGTTCTAGCTACTAGGGAGGCTGAGGTGGGAGGACTGCTTGAGCCCACGAGGTAGAGGCTGCAGTGAGCCAAGATTGCACCACTGCACTCCAGCCTGGGAGACAGAATGAGACCCTGCCTCAAAACGAACAAACAAACAATAAAGGAAATCCCTACCATACTATCAGGGGCATTTTGGCTGAGCGTGGTGGCTCACGCCTGTAATCCCAGCACTTTGGGAGGCTGAGGCTGGCAGGTCACCTGAGGTTGGGAGTTTGAGACCAGACTGACCAACATAGAGAAACACTATCTCTACTAAAAATACAAAATTAGCTGGGCGTGATGGCACATGCCTGTAATCCCAGCTACTCGGGAGGCTGAGGCAGGAGAATCTCTTGAACCCAGGAAGCAGAGGTTGTGGTGGGCTGATATTACGCCATTGCACTCTAGCCTGGGCAACAAGAATGAAACTCCGTCTCAAAACAAAACAAAACAAAACTCCCATTTTTGTGAGGCAAATTGGGCTCACAGAGGTAAGTTGCATGTCCCTGTCGATGGCAGAGCTGGGGTCTGGATGCAGGTCTGCCTCGGGATAATCTGCTCTTTTGCCTTCCAGGGTCCTGCCTCTTACAATATGAGCTGTCAAGTTAGATGCCTACACTTGGTAAATCTACTCTGTTTTAAGTAAAAACAACAAGAAGAAACAAATCTGAATATGCTAGCCTATCTCAGGTATGTTAAAGGACATTTTAAAATAGGGGGGGTTTTGACCATTTGGGGGAGGTTTTGTGGGAGGGGCCTTCTGTCTATACTTGAGCTGGGGGATGTTAGGGTTGTTCATCGGATCTAGAGGTTTTCCTCTAATGTTCTTACTCCAGAAGGAAATCTCTAGATGGGGAAAGAAGGTTTCACCTTTTATTCTAGTAAGCAGGGCTCTACCTATAAAGAGCTGCTTCCACCACTATTTTTTTCCTTTTTTTTTTGAGACAGAGTCTCACTGTCACCCAGGCTGGAATGCAGTCGTGTGATCTCGGCTCACCACAACTCTGCCTCCCGGGTTCAAGTAATTCTCCTGCCTCAGCCTCCCAAGTAGCTGAGACTACAGATGTGCACCACCATGCCTGGCTAATTTTTGTATTTTTAGTACAGACAGGTGTTTCACTACGTTGGCCAGGCTGGTCTCGAACTCCTGACCTCGTGATCTGCTTTCCTCGACCTCCCAAAGTGCTGGGATTACATGCATGAGCCACTGCGCCCAGCCTCCACCACTATTACAATATCACCAGGTTCCCCATGTGAATCCTTCAAGTGCCAAAAGTTTTGCAGAATTCAAATGATTTTGGGACTTGATAGGGCTGACCTAAAAGTATACTCACTGTATATTAGGTAGCCCAGGAGGGCCTGGGTAGCCCCAAGAACCAAACACATGAGTGTTTCTGCAGGGAAATGTATGAATATTGACATCAGTAGGATAAAAATAAATCATAGATAAGTCTTTAGTTCAGATTAGTTTTCTGTCACCAAATGAATTTTGGTGGCAGCCTGATGAAAAATGTTCGGTTCTCAGAGTGTTTTTGAGTTTAGAATTGTGGGTAAGGGAGTATGGACCTGCTGATAACAAAAATAGGAACAAGGCTAGGCGTGGTGGCTCAAGCCTGTAATCCCAGCACTTTGAGAGGCTGAGGTTGGTGGATTACCTGAGGTCAGGCATTCGAGACCAGCCTGTCCAATGTGGCGAAAACCCATCTCTACTAAAAATATAAAAATTAGCCGGACGTGGTGGCACACGCCTGTAATCCCAGCTACTCGGGAGGTTGAGGCATGAGAATCACTTGAATCAGGGAGGAAGAGACTGCAGTGAGCCAGGATCGCACCATTGCATTCTAGCCTGGGCAAGACAGAAACTCCATAAAAAACAAACAAACAAACAAACAAAAAAACCAGGAACAACAATCGCCAGCATCTACCAAGTGCTTATTGTGTGTGCCAGGTACTCTAATTATGTACTATGTCAATTGCTTCTCCAAACATATAAAGCACAACATGGGTACTTTGAACATGGGCACAATCAAGGTACAATGCTATAATGTCTAACACAGGACAATGTAGCTGTTAAAAGCATGGACACTCTATCTAGTCCATCTGGGTTATAATCTCTGCTCTACCAGTGAATAACTGTAACTTTGGCAAATGACTTATCTATGCCCTGTTTCCTTAGCTGGGAAATGGGGTATAATATCAGTACTCACCTCCTAAGATTGTTGTGAGGATTAAATGTGTTACTTTATGAGAAATGCCTGGCACATAGCAAAGGTTGTTATTATTTTAATATTTACACATCGGCAAACTAAGCCTCAAGTAACCTGTCCAAGAATAGGTAGCTATGAAGTGTGGAGCTGGGATTTGGAGCTGGGGTTTGAATCCAGGCAGTCTAACTCCAGAACCTACCTTCTATGCTACTTTTTGGCTACAAGCAAACAATCCATCAAGAAACAAAGTAGGGGCTGGGCATGGTGGCTCCTGCTTGTAAACCCAGCACTTTGGGAGGCCCAGGCGGGCAGATCACAAGGTCAGGAGATCAGGACCATCCCGGCTAACACGGTGAAACCCCGTCTCTACTAAAAATACAAAAAATTAGCTGGGTGTGGCGGCGGGCGCCTGTAGTCCCAGCTACTTGGGAGGCTGAGGCAGGAGAATGGCGTAAACCTGGGAGGCGGAGCTTGCAGTGCGCCGAGACTGCGCCACTGCACTCCAGCCTGGGTGACAGGGCGAGACTCCGTCTCAAAAAAAAAAAAAAAAAAAAAAAAAAAGAAAAGAAACAAAGTAGCTACTAATCTAAACAGATGTGAAATTTGAAGACCAGTTGCTGTTTGGGGAATGTTGGGTTCTTCAGACAATGGTAGCTCAGGAATGTAAAGGCACAAATGACAGCCATATGCCAACTTGGTTAAATCCTTCCCTAGGTCCTGATGACAAAATAAGTAGCTTAATTCTCAACTATTGGTTGGCTTTCGTTTCAGGTCTGGTCAGCTGCTTATGACCTTGTTCCCCACTGAGCAGACTCACCATCTGGGCCTTGGCGGGCAGCAGCATGCAGTGCCGTATCCCCATGGCGGTCCTGGTGGGCAGGGTCAGCCCCGAGCCGAAGCAGCAGGCACAGGGCTGGGGCATCGTGGCGGGCACAGGCCCGGTGCAGTGGTGGGGGCTGCCCAGCATCTACATCGAGGCCTGGGTGTCGCTGGAGGAGGGCCTGGGCCCGGACCAGCCGTCCTGCAGACAAGTAACGACGGAAGCGACGTTCTCGGCGTTGGCGTCGGGAAGTGGAGGCCATGGAACTCTTGGGCTGAGGAAGGAAAAAAGGCAGCAGTCAGGACTTCAGCCTTGGCTGGTCCTTCTCTCTCCATCTCTGACATCCCCTGTTGTTTCTCCCTTTGGTTCCGTTTTTTTCTAATATCTTCAACAAGAGATAAGGCCTATCCTAACCCTTATCCTTTATCAGATGACAGATTTGAATAAAAAAATTTTTTTTGAGGGGGGTGATGGATCAGAGATTTAATTTTTTTAATGTAAAATTCGAGAAAAGGGTAAATAATTGGTTTAAGGCTCAGGAGCCCAGGTAAATTTTTAATTTTTAACAAAGAACTTTTTAAAAACCCAACAGGGCCGGATGGGGAAAATTTTTATCAGCAGAAATCTGAGTTTTAAAAAGTCACAGATAATCTCCAATAATGATCTAGAAATTGAATATCATGTACCCGGCAGACAGATGTGGAGGCTTCTTCCTCTGGAACCTGGGGGGAGGGGTTACTCATCAGACCTGCCCCCGCCCCCCCAAGTACCCCCAGAGCTGTAGGCCCAAGGCCTGTGTTTAAGAAGCTCGGAGACGGGAGGCGGGAAGGGCGGAGACACTCCAGGCTGGAGGAAATGGCGCAAGCAGACTCGCAGGTGGAGGGCGGAAGTGAACTGTGAGGGGCGTTACCGGATGTCGTTCCGCCCCGACAGGGTGGTTCTTGACCACATCTCCCGGGGGAAACTAGGGAACTTGAGTTAAGGGTCCGTCTGAAACCAGAAGACTGGACTAGAGGCGAGGAAAAGGAGGGGAGGGGAGGGGAGGGGAGGGGAGAGAGAAAAGAGAGTTATTTGGAGGTTTTTTCCCGCCTCCTCTAACTTGGCAGAGAGAGGAGATGGTTCAGTGATGGACGAAAAGATGAGAAGAGAGAGAAAACGGGAGATAAAGATAGGATGAAAATCACATTAAACATGGAAAACAAAAACAAAAACCACAGTGGGCCAATTACAGGGACAGATCAAAAAAGAGAAAAAATACACACAAAAGACAGAAGACTATCGTAGGATAGGGCAAGTGAGATGCAGAAATTTGTACTTGAGAAATATGTAGAAAAAAATGGAGATGTTAACAACGGGAGGCAGGGGAGGGGGCAGGGTGGTGGAGAGCGAGAGAAAGGGAGAGAGTTAGTTTAGAATTAAGCCCAGAATGCTCTTTTCCCAGCACAGGTTGCATGATGACATCCTTACCTTTTCACCCCATTCACAACCCTTTATGCTTCCTCTGATACCACCAATCAAGTTCTCCTTCTCCCACCAATCAAGTTCTCCTTCTCCCACCCCAGTACTCCCCCGTCTCCGCCCCTGCCTCATCCCTAGACCTTTCCGACTGGGATGACTAATCTGTTATAAACCCACAGCTTTGGGCCTGGTCTCTGCTGCTCCCAGGCGGCCCCTTTGGGTACTGCCTGAGCAAGAAGTGCTAGAGAGCAGGACCAGTCATCAATAGGAGGATGAGATTGGGGGAAACACCCGGTGCAGTAGGCTGAGTGAGAAGGGGAGCACTAAGACCCAGGGGTAGTGGAGGACTGTAGCAACGAGCTGGAGGAGGAGAAGTGAGCGGTGGGGGGTGGGAGCCATCTGGTACCTTCACAGCATTCAAAACAGCATTGGCCATAACAACAGAAATGGCCAGTCAGTCCCAGGGTATCCAGCAGCTTCTGCAAGCTGAGAAGCGGGCAGCTGAGAAGGTGGCAGATGCCAGAAAGAGTGAGTCTCCTCTTTCCTCCCTTAGGAGTCTGGAAAGAAAATTGGGGGTGGGGGACGCAAACATTTTGGGAAAACCCAAGGCTGGTGGGAAGACAGCTAGGGTCTGGAGGCTGGTTAGGAGGGAAGAAATGGATGGATATTAGAATCTGGCCCCTGGTTGGCTGAGAGAAGGCTGTATAACTTTCTGGAAGGGACTGACCCCTGCTATTACATGTGTGTGTGTGTGTGGGCCCACCCCACCCACTGTCCTTTCTTCTGCCTCCAGGGAAGGCCCGGCGACTGAAGCAGGCAAAGGAGGAGGCACAGATGGAGGTGGAGCAATACCGCAGAGAGCGAGAGCAGGAATTCCAGAGCAAGCAGCAGGCGGTGAGTTGAGGCAGAGTTGGTATGAGACCCCAGTGCAAGCTGGTGGGTACATCTTGTGAGGTGTGTAAGGGTGACTCAACAAGAAAATATGGTGGCAGAGGGCTGAGGCTGAGGGGACCCTGGCAGGGACCACAACATTGGTGAAACTTTGTGATGATATGTAAGAGAGTCTGGGATTTTTGAAGGCCACATAGAGCTTATGGGTGGAATGTCACAGTCTGTGTAAAGTATAACATCTATGTGGAGTATGATTAACATTTGTGGTGGAGGGTAGAGTTTTATGGTCATGGACAGTGAAGTGGTGGGGATATTACAGTCTGTTTTAGGATGAAGTTGCATGTTAGGTCTAAGGGGAAAGGGTTGATCTCTTTGGTGTTGGGATATTTCTGTGGGATGGGGGTGGTTTCTGAGAGGGCCTTTCTTCTAGGCTTTGTTTCAGGATCTTTCCCCTCATATGCCTGGACCCTTGTCTCTCTGTTTCTGCTTTTCCCTTTCTCTCTTCCACCCCTCTCCCTACCCCCCAGGCCATGGGTTCCCAGGGGAACCTGTCCGCTGAGGTGGAGCAGGCTACAAGGCGCCAGGTGCAGGGCATGCAGAGCTCCCAGCAGAGAAACCGAGAGCGTGTCCTGGCCCAGCTTCTTGGCATGGTCTGCGACGTCAGGCCCCAAGTCCACCCCAACTACCGGATTTCTGCCTAGGGCCTGACTCCTTCTGCCAGTTCCCTCCCTCAAAGAAATCCTCCAATCAAAATCACCTCCCACCATAATCCCTGTCTTCTTTCCATCCCCTAAAAATCCTGGGAGGCAGGATCCAATAATTTTCTTGTGACACTTATAAATATCCTGCTCACATCTGAATCTCCTTGTTGTTCTTTAACCCTCACTGGGACTTTGTAAACTCCCAAGTCATTCTCACCTAAACCCTCTGTGAAATTTGTAATATGGGGAAGTAGGAATGTGGAAAACATCCTGACTTCAGCGTCTCGCAGATGTGGGTCCCTCTCTTGACCCTGTTGCTTGCTGGCTGTGGAACCAGGACAAGCTACTTAACTTGGTAGCCTCGATGTCCTCCTCTGTGAAACTGGGATGATAATAATGCCTACCTTGTGAGGGTTGCTTCAATGATTTGGAATCATTCTGTAAAGTCTAGCACAGTTCCTCCCATGTAGTAGCAGTGATTCAATAATTAGCAACCCTATGATACTATTACCACCACCTGCTCACCGGCCAAAACCTACACTGCTGTTTCCTCACTTCCATCAGTGGCTCTCTAATTCCACTTGTTCATTCTGTGACCCTAGTTACTTTCTGAATAATTGGTTCTTCTCTTTTCCCAGAGACCTTCTGATCTCCAAAAAGAGGAGATGACTACATTTAGCCCCTCGCTTACAATTCCAGGTAGATAACTGCATTTTGTAGGCTCTCTCTGTTTTTCTTATGCTGATCTTTCTCTTTATTGGATTTTCCTCCTTTCCTATTTCCCCAGAGACTTATCAGATGCTCATTGTTTTCCAAGATCTAAAATGATACTGTGTTCCCTCATATGCATGCCTTTCCTTTCTACATCCTTGACACCTTACTTTCCCATTGTAACAATAAAAAAAGTATCAATAAAATAACTATTGGCAAATAAATTGGTGAGTTGAAGCAGCCTCCTTTTGCCTCATCATTTCTCATTTTCAGCCACTTTTTTTTGAGATGGAGTTTTGCTCTTGTTGCCCAGGCTGGAATACAATGGCGCGATCTCGGCTCACTGCAACCTCTGCCCCCGGGTTCAAGCGATTCTCCTGTCTCAGCCTCCCAAGCAGCTGGAATTATGGGTGTGTATAGCATAGCACCCATAATTGCATAGCAAAAAATAGCCACCCATAGCACCCATAATCATCATGTTAAAAACGATCTCCGTCCCCCTCTGTCACCCTCTGCACCCCCGACTGCAGGACACAAGGTGGGGGCACAGCACGGCTGACAGATGGTGACGCTTGGCTGCGGTGCTGACAGACCAGCCGGGACCTCGTGTGGGAGGACCAATTACCACCGCATCCCCTCAGGGAAGAGCCTCTCAGCTGCATGTGGGGGCTCATGATAAATGAATTGGAAGGAAAAGATTGTACTCTGAAGGCCATATAGCCACACGTGGCTATTTTTTGTATTTTTAGTAGAGATGGGGTTTCACCATGTTGGTCAGGCTGGTCTCAAACTCCTGACCTCAAGTGACCCACCTGCCTCGGCCTCCCAAAGTGCTGGGATTAGGGGTGTGAGCCACTGCGCCCGGCCTTCAGTCACTTTCTTGTTTTTTGTTTACATATTCCCTAAACAGCCCAAATGGCTATCCTCTGAAACATGTTGGGGAAACAAGAACAAGTAGTACTTTATTATTTCTCTAAAGGGAGAAACATGGTTCCTCATTTGGGAATCTGAGGACTATAGATGGCAACTATAGAGAAAAGCTGGAATGTAGGAGCAAGTGCTCTTTGCCCCTTTACCTTGCATTTTCTTCATAGCACTTACTGCTACTGGTTTTTTGAGACAAGGTCCCACTGTGTTGCCCAGGCTGGAGTTCCAGCTCATTGCAGCCTTGACCTCCTGGACTCAAATGATCCTCCCACTTCAGCCTCCTGAGTAGCTGGGATTATGGGCGAGTGCCACTATGCCTAGCTAATTTTAAAATTTTCTGTAGAGATTCACTGTTGCCCAGGCTGGTCTGAAACTCCTGGGCCCCAGCAATCCTTCGGCCTCGGCTTCCTCAAGGGTTAGGTTACAGGCCTGAGCCACTGGACCCCGAACACTTATCGATACTTGACATTATATTTGTCTTTATGTGTTTTCTTCCCTGTAATGTAAACACTGTGAGAAAAGGGCTGTTGACTGCTGTGTCCCCAGAACCTAGGACAGCATGTGGCACAAGGGAGGCAGTTGATACTTTTGCATAAATTGAATGATACGTGGGAAAATACCTTCTATGACACTATTCTTTAATTAGTTACTTCATTTTGTCACTGAAGACAAGCTTGGTTCACCAAGAATTTGAACCAATAAGGTAACCTGTAGTGTATTTACTAACCAGATTCTTTGAGCAGGGAGGCAGAATACAATAGAGAATTAGAGATGTTTGCATCCTGGCTGTAACTTCACCAGCTGTACTGCTTGGGATATGTTGCTTTGCTTCTGTCAATAAGATGACAAGAACGGTACTTACTCCTTAGTATAAAAAGATTAAGTGTGCTAACAGGGAGAGGGTCAAACGTTTGTTGTTTTATTACACAGCAGGACATCAAGTCTTACTTTTGTAGCTCCCCATCTCAAAGACAGGGATGGCAAATGTTTCATTCAGGAAAAAAATCCAGGTTGAACAATGGGGCTGTTGGGGTGGGGCCAAGAACATTCTGCTCAAATTAACAGTATTAATGGGCCGGGTGAGGTGGCTCACGCCTGTAATCCCAGCACTTTGGGAGGCCAAGGCGGGTGGATCACCTGAAGTCATACATGGGTGAAAACCCGTCTCTACTAAAAAACCAAAAATTTGCTGGGCGTGGTAGCGGGCGCCTGTAATCCTAGCTACTTGGGAGGCTGAGGCAGGAGAACCGCTTGAACCCAGGAAGCAGAGGTTGCAGTGAGCCGAGACCACGCCATTGCACTCCAGCCTGGGCGACAGAGCGAAACTCTGTCTCAAAACAAAAACAAAAACAGTATTAATGGAATGTAGTATAACCCTCAAGCCCTACTATTGACACTTGGGGCCGAATCCAGACCCCGTCTTCCGGCTCGGATTCAGAACACCTTCCTGACTCCCTGGCCCTAGGGCCGCAGCTACCTCGGACAGCATCCTTTTGGGAAAATACCGCCCACTAGCCCCACGACTGGGAAAGAGTCGGGCAACGCCCCTCCCCTCAGCTAGGGCCTGCCGTTTCCTAGTGCTTGCCCAGCCGCCCTCAGGTCACCTTCACTACCGGGCCAAGGACCCCGTGGGAACTCGCAGCCCTCGCCACACCGGTTCCTCGCACATCCATGGAGTGCCTAGAGAGAAGACCTGCATGGCAAAAACCTAAACGAAGAGATGAGAGGCATGGAGAGGAGTACGACAACAGAAGAAAGATAACAGTGGGAGGAGACGTTAGTTTCCTTTATACCTTTTGTTACTGGCGGTAGCAGGGAAGTTAGAAACGGTTTTAAAACAAATTTCAGACAGGCATTTTCCAAAGGCAAGCCTGGAGCGCACGGATCTGTACAACCGCGGAAGGCCCCGTTTCCGGTCCCTTGCGCCTGCGCTCTTGCAGCCAAGAAGGCGGGAGGCTGGAGTAGAGAGAAGCCTGCAACCGGAAGTGAAGGCAGATTTCCCTCCTTCGTCGCTGTTGCTGCCGCCATACGCCCTCTGCCTGCTTAGGTAAGCTTTGGCGTTCACTACAATCCGTTGCCATCTGCGCTTCTTCGCACCCATCCCGTCACATGGGTTCCTGATACCCTTTTCACAGGCGATCGTCTGGTCTCTGGGGCCTAGTTGGTTCCCTATTTCCGTAGCTTGCATCCCTTTCGAGAGCAAAAAGCTCTTGGGGGAAGGAAGGGAAGCTAAGTGGGGGCCCAATCCAAGATGGTGTCCTCGGCGCCATTGTGTTCGTTTTGCTCCCTTCTTCCAGTGGGTTTTTTTCATATTGGAGGCCTCAGCATCAATGAGAGGCGGCGCTAGGCGTCCCTTGGTCTTGGTATTTGCGGAGGGCGGGGCTCTTATCACCTTACTTGTCCTTTCTTGAGCCCTTTCTTGGCCCACGGTGGAACTGGGAGGAGGAGCCGGTTTCTGGGCCCAGTTGGATTTTTCTCACCTTGACTCGCCCGTTAATTTGGAGTGCCTTCCAAGTGTTTACTATTGGTGTCATTGTATGTTTCTCCAAAAGGAGTCTCACCTTCGTAGCGCAACAGTGTTGTCAGACCACTTGGTAAAGATCCTGTTAAAGCCTGGGCGGGGATTGCCTTTCTCTGTCAACTATTAACTTTGTTATTGTAGGGTGGAAACATGGATTTTTTTTTTTTTGGTGGCCGAGCCATTTGTTTTGCACCGCCCCTCCCCCCCATGCTAATTACACAAGGCTGGCTTAAACAACGGAAGGGAGGATACTGAGAAGTGGGAGGCTGAGAGCTATGGGAGGTGGACAGCGGCCATATGATGTTTTCTTTTCGAAAGATGAGCGCTTTGCGCAGTGATGACCCTCATCTATCACCCTTGACTGATGGCTGCTGAGTTAGGCATCCATAACGGTGGGATTATAATAGGGAAAGCGCAGTCTTCCTTTGAGGACTTTCCAGGACTCTGCTTGTCATCTCCATTTTCCACTTTACTAAGTTATTAATCATATTTTACCTTTTATTATCTATTATATTTCCTCACTGTTATTTTCAGATCAAGAATTTATAAGTTGGTCTTCCCCTTCCAACTTTTCTGGTTTCCGCTACTGTGATTGCTAATCTTGTTGGGAACCTGTGTCCTAACCACTTTCGCTGGTGCTGCTTTTTCTGTTCTGTTGTATTTGCTTTTCGTTTTTATGTTGTGTATCTGTTTTTCTTTCCATGTAAAAGTTTCCTAGTTTAGGGAAAGTGGGAACTGGGAATGGAAAAGAGGTGAAGGCTCTGCTCGTGACTAAGTCTTGCTTTTTTTTTTTCCCCCTCCCCAGCTCTTCTGTTAGAAATAGTATCTTTATTTTCCTTTGCTGTTCCTCAATCCCCTACTCTTCACCCCTTGTTTTCACCTGTTTTGCGAGAACCCATCCAGATCCCCCTTCCCGTCTTCCCCTGCCGGCCCAGTTATGGCAGAGAACGATGTGGACAATGAGCTCTTGGACTATGAAGATGATGAGGTGGAGACAGCAGCTGGGGGAGATGGGGCTGAGGCCCCTGCCAAGAAGGATGTCAAGGGCTCCTATGTCTCCATCCACAGCTCTGGCTTTCGTGACTTCCTGCTCAAGCCAGAGTTGCTCCGGGCCATTGTCGACTGTGGCTTTGAGCATCCGTCAGAAGGTAAATTTTCTCTTGGGCATGTAGTGCTCATTGGGCTCTTTAAGGGTACAATAAAAAGATGTGTTTGTTGTTGCTCAGGTGGTAAAAGTTTATACTTAAGACTAGATCAGGATCAGGTGCAGGGGCTCACGCCTGTAATCCCAGCTCTTTGGGAGGGCAAGGCAGGAGGGGTGGTCACTTGAGCTCGAGTGCAAGAGAAGCCTGGGCAAGATAGGGAGACTCCTGTCTCTACAAAACGAAGCAGGTGAAGGTTGAGGCTTCAGTGAGCCGTGATTGCACTACTGTACACCAGCCGGGGAGACAGTGAGGGGAAAAAAAATCAGGAGATAAGTATCAAAAACGATTTTGGATAGAGGAGGATTATACAGACTTGTTCTTTCTTTCATGATAGCACCAAAGTGCTAATTATCCAAAGGTAGCTTCCAGGTCTGCCATTCATTCTTGTGACTGACTTTTCTTGTCTGCTTATTTTTAATTTTGTCATTTGACTTGTAATTTTAAATTTCCAGAAAGGTCCTGGTTGGACCTGTAGTCTCCCTCTGTTGGGCCAGGCCAACTGTGGCCTCTGGAAACCTCTATGACTGGTTTAGAGATGACTGGCTTCTGGGTCAGGTACCAAGTCCTTCATTTTGTCCCGGGTTGTTGTTATGTGACCCGAAGTATGGCAACCTAAGTAGGAGAAATGGTCTTTAGCAGGTATTCAGATGTCATGAATTGTTACAGATTAAGAAAAATAAGGACAGAGCCAGGAGCATTGAAGGTGAGCGGTTGGTAGATGCAAGGGGGCTGTTAGTAGGACTGGGAAGGCCTAGATCTGGAGGAGGCTAAAGCTGGGATGAATTAGGAGAGTCTGATTTTGAGGTGAATATAATTGAGCAGAGAGAGGTAAAAAGGGTCTGGAAGTTGGCAAGAACCAGGTAAATACTAGACTTTGAGAATTGAGTGGTAAGAAATGGGCTTGGCATGATGAAAAAGGTAGAGTTATCTGGAGACTGAAATCTAATTTATCTTTCCCCCCCTACTTTTAGTCCAGCATGAGTGCATCCCTCAGGCCATTCTGGGAATGGATGTCCTGTGCCAGGCCAAGTCAGGCATGGGAAAGACAGCAGTGTTTGTGTTGGCCACACTGCAACAGCTGGAGCCAGTTACTGGGCAGGTATATTTGGGGAGAGTGCTGGGGAAGGGGTTTTGGTTAGGACTATAAGGGAAGGGTGTTTTTGTCCTAGCTACATGATGACCTCGGTTACCCTTGACAACCTGACAGCTGTGGGGAATGTTCTATCCAAGCATGGGGTTCGTGATTTAGATCACAGAATTGAAGTCATTTATTATCGGCCCAGGTGTGTTTTTGTCAGTCATTTCCCTAGAGGGAACAATGAAGGGCTACACTCATGGTATGTCTCGGTCTGCTTCCTGCCTAAGGTGTCTGTGCTGGTGATGTGTCACACTCGGGAGTTGGCTTTTCAGATCAGCAAGGAATATGAGCGCTTCTCTAAATACATGCCCAATGTCAAGGTAAGCCGAGGTAAAGAGACCTCAGAGTGAGGGTGTGGCAAGTTGGAGGGATAAGAAACTTGTAGGCCAGTAGTCTCTTTAATTTTGGAGAAGTTTTAGTTTGCCATGGTTTAACAGTGTTAAGATCCTATGTAACAGGAGGATTCGTAATTGGGCTATGGATGATGCTTAACCAAGACCACCCTTTTCTTACTACTTTATACTGACTTTGAATCCTATCAGTTTGATAATTTTGGGGTGTGTGGCAGAGAAAGCCAGAAACTTTAAAACAGCTTCAGGGGTGTGTGAATATTGAGGATTCTGGCCAAGTGCGCAGCGGCTTACACCTGTAATCTCAGCACTTTGGGAGGCCAAGGCATGTGGATCATTTGAGGTCAGGAGTTCGAGACCAGTGTGGCCAATGCGATGAAACCCTGTCTCTACTAAAAATGCAAAAATTAGCCAGGCATGGTGGCACACACCTGTAGTCCTACCTACTTGGGAGGCTGAGGCAGGAGAATCTCTTGAACCCAGGAAGCAGAGGTTGTAGTGAGCTGAGATTGTGCCACTACACTCCAGCCTGGGTGACAGAGTGAGACTCACATCTCAAAAACAAAAATCTGATTGAAGTTAAGCATTTTTGGCAATTATCCTTCATAGGTGGTGCTGTATCTCCTGTTATGCCACAAATCGGGTTGACTTATGTTAGTTATTTTTATTTTTATTTATTTGTTTTGAGATGGAGTCTTGCTGCGTCCCCTGGGCTGTGAGTGTAGTGGTGCGATCTCAGCTCACTGCAGCCTGCACCTCCCAGGTTCAAGCGATTCTCCTGCTTCAACCCGCTGAGTGGCTGGGACTACAGTGTGCCATCATACCCGGCTAATTTTTTTTTTTTTTTTTTGGTAGTGACAGGGTTTCGCCATGTTGGCCAGGCTGGTCTTGAACTCCTGACCTCAAGTGATCCACCCACCTCGGCCTCCCAAAGTGCTGGGATTACAGGTGTGAGCCACTGCGCCTGGCCTCGTTAGTGATTTTAGGTTTATCATAGGATTAGCATTGTGACAGTCTGATTCCATGGTCATTCTCTTCCCCCCTTAAAACTGGAGTTTCTGGTGTTATTTGACACTGTACCAAGGCCCAGATCCCTAACCAACTATTCACCTAATGGTTTTAACATGAAGTGATAATATTTCACCCAAAGCAGTAATTTCATGGGGTTTGTATGAAGGAGTTTGAGATTCTGGGTTTATTTAGGAAAACTTAATGTTCCATGTGTTTTTTTGTGGTACTTTACACTCATCTGGTAATTTCTTGCCGTCCTTTATTTATTTATTTTTTGTTTTTTGAGATGGAGTCTCGCTCTGTCATCAAGCCTGGAGTACAGTGGCTCAATCTCGCCTCACTGCAATCTCCACTTCCTGCATTCAAGCGATTCTCCTTCCTCAGCCTCCTGGCTAAGTTTTGTAGTTTTTGTATTTTAGTAGTAAATTTGTAAATATTGTATTTTAGAAGAGATGGGGTTTCACCATGTTGGCCAGGCTGGTCTTGAACGCCTGGCTTCAAGTGATCCACCTGCCTCGACTTCCCAAACTGCTGGGATTACAGGCGTGAACCACCGGGCCTGGCTTTATTTTATTTATTTATTTATTTAGAGACGGAGTATCCCTCTTGTTGCCCAGGCTGGAGTACAATGGTGAGATCTTGGTTCACCGCAACCTCTGCCTCCCGAGTAGCTGGAGTTACAGGCATGCGCCACCACACCTGACTCCTTTATTTTTTAAATGAAGCTTGGCCTCATAAATGAAGGAAGACCGTTAGATTAAGTCAGAAGAATTGAATTATTGTCCTGACTGCTCCGACTAGCTATGTAACTTTAGGCAGTCACCCTCAGTGTTTGGTGGGGGGACATAAAATTTCTAAATTAGGTGACCTCTAAAGTTCGTTTTAGTTTTGAAACATACTAAAAATTGGTTTAGCTCAAACAGTGGGAACTCTGGGGGGATTGGACTCTTTCCTTCCTCTTTTTTGAGACTCTTTGCTCCTGGCTCTCGGCAGGTTGCTGTTTTTTTTGGTGGTCTGTCTATCAAGAAGGATGAAGAGGTGCTGAAGAAGAACTGCCCGCATATCGTCGTGGGGACTCCAGGCCGTATCCTAGCCCTGGCTCGAAATAAGAGCCTCAACCTCAAACACATTAAACACTTTATTTTGGATGAATGTGATAAGATGCTTGAACAGCTCGGTGAGTGGCAGTGCTGGGACTTGGCTAATGCTGGGGAGTTGTTCTTTGGAGCCAAATGATGTTTATTTGAAACAGGAGCGCCTCAGTGCAAGGACGACTCTTATCTATCACCCATGACTGATGGCTCTGGGTTCCCTGGTTGGTCTTTATTATGCTTTTAAGCACAGTAAAGGATATCATCTATCATCTTTCTATGATTTTTGTTTTTAATCTTTGAGAATAGGGGACTTCGGTAATTTCAGGCCTAAGTCATCACCACCACCACCGTTTTCATTATAGATTCTTATACTGAGAGTCATAGGGGAGATTCTAAACTGAAAGAGAAGACAGTACCCTTCTGGCATCTCCAGCACAGCATTTACAGTCAGAATTTATAGCTGAATAAGTTTCTAGACTCAGGTCTGGGATTAATGTAGAGAGTGTAGCAGTTCGTGTGGTGTGGTATTCTAGTGTGCCAAGTGGGGTTAATGGAAGTTTTTTCTGTAAGAATTGAATCTTGGTGAATGAGTGTGGGGTTGGACATAGGCCCCATAAGTCATTACAGATGGTCTTCGGCAGTTCAGTATGGTGAGTTATAAAGGTGGGCTCCAGGTAGCAATGTCATATTTGCCTGACTTGATAGAAAAGTGATCCAGAGAGTCATAGATGAACTCTGCTACCTGGAATGTAATATATGGTTGATACTTGTAGTCTCCTGAGGGCTGGCTGGGGCTTGGACAGGAAAGGATTAGGAGAAGGCCCTGTAAAGCATGTTTCGAAGGCCTTGAGAGCGTCTGCACTGGGCTTTGTCCCCGTTTTATAGTTGGGAACTTTGGGGTTTTATCTTATTTCTTGCTTGGTTAAAACGAACAGCTGGAATCTGATCCCAATTCTTGATTCCAAGTCCATTGCTCTTTCCATTGTGTTACTACTATTTCCAGCAATCTTCACCTCACTGGAAAGTCTACCTCTAATCTTTGTTTATCATACTTGCTTATTTTCTCCTACAATTTTTTTCCTTGTTCTTGTAGACATGCGTCGGGATGTCCAGGAAATTTTTCGCATGACCCCCCACGAGAAGCAGGTCATGATGTTCAGTGCTACCTTGAGCAAAGAGATCCGTCCAGTCTGCCGCAAGTTCATGCAAGATGTAAATACCCTTCTACCTTCTCTCCCTCCACTCCCCGCCCGCTGCCTCCTCCCCTTCCTCGCCCTCTTCCTCAGACTCCCTTGTCATTCAAGTGCCAAGGCGGCGGCTTGTGCCCAACTGGGAGTAATGACTCCTTGAAGAGACATACAGAAGCAGAGACAGCTAGTGTTAGGGTCTGCGCGGGTGCCAGGGAAACTCCGGAAGACTTGGTCGGGTTAATGTGAGAGCGGGTAGTGTTCGACTTTTTCAAAAATCACAACATTTTTGAACCTCTTCTCCCTTTGGGGGAGGGCAGAATTTTTCTGCCCTACCACCCACCCATCGTCTCTTACGTGCCCCCTACAGCCACGCACTGTCAAGGTGGCGTCGAGCATACAGCTGGAGCCTTCTGCTCACCAAAACTCCTACTTTCCGGTGGCAGGAGAGCAAGAGAGGGACAGACAGATGGCAGGGCATGTCCAAAAGAAGAGCATCAGCACAAATGAATCCTCCCCTTCCCCACCTCCAGGGGTGGGGGCCTTTGGCACCTCAATCCCCGATACCCTACTCCTTCCCACCCACATCTCCTTGCACCCATCTGGAACCTCGGTTGATGTGAGCCGGCAACAGAGAAGCACCGTGGCGCGGCGAGGGAATGCGGACGGCACCCAGCGGTGGATGGCGGCAGCGGAGGCCGCGGGGAAACCTGACCAGGAAGCTGAGGACCAAACCAGCCTCTTTTTCCGTTCCCGGTTTTTTTCCTGAACCCAACGCGTGCCGTGCCCCGTTTCCCCCCATATGTGTTGGGGAGGGGTGTCCTCAATGGGGTGGTAGATTTTTTATTTTTCCTTAAAAAATTTTTTTGTTTTTTTTAATACTCAGAGGAGAGGGACATAGGAAAGGTAAAGTGGATGTAATCGGGTGGGTGTTAGGGTTTGGGGCTAGGTGGGGCCAATTACATAAGCAGTGGAGTGTGTTCTCCCTGCAGTGTTCCTTCCCGTGGGATGATAACTCTTTAGCTTTATTTGGGGCTAGAATGAGATTTGAAGAAGGCCATGGAACTTCTCTTTAGAAAGCCTGCCTTGGCTGGGCCTGGTGGCTCACCTCTAATCCCAGTGCTTTGGGAGGCCAAGATGGGAGGATTGCTTGAGCCCAGGAATTTGAGACTAGCCTGGGCAGTGTAGTGAGACTTTGTCTCTACCAGGAAAACCAGGCGTGGTGGCGCATGCCTGTAGTCCCAGCTACTTGGGAGGCTAAGGCAGGAGGGTTTGCTTGAGCTTGGGACACGGAGGTGACAGTAAGCTGTAATTGTGCCACTGTACTCCAGCCTGGGTGATAGAGTAAGACCCTGTATCAAAACCTGCCTTTTGGGATTGGGCTTCTGTTTTTTCCCATGACATACCCATCCTTTCCTATTTTGTCCTCTGGGTCTTCATATTAACTATCTCCCCCCAGAGTAGTACAAAAGTGTTAGGAAAGTTGGGCTTTGGAGTTGTGGTAATTTCTGTCTTTGTTACTTTCCTCCCCTTCAGGGGGTTTTTAAATTTTAAAGATGAATGCAGTGAGGTATGATGGTGTGTGCCTGTAGTCCCAGCTATTCGGGAGACTGAAGCAGGAGGATCACTTGAGCCCAGGAATTTTGAGGCTATATGTGCTATGATTGTGCCAGTGAATAGCCACTGCACTCCAGCCTGGGCAACGTGGTGAGATCCTGTCCCTTAAAAGCATATCTGCCTGCTCTGAATTTGGTTTTTTAATACCACTTACCGATACCTTCCCTGTAAACCTGTAGATGGTTTAATTCTTAGTGAAGAGACCAGTCTCATCTAAAATTATCCTGTTGTGGTCTGATGGCAAGTTACTTATCTTGAGTAATTTTTGTTTCTCCTTAAGTGGCATTTTGACTGTCCATTGCAGTGTTCTGATCTTAAAATTGACATCCACTTTCCAAATGTATATGAGATTCTCTTAGTTGAAGTAGGAGAATCAAATGGAGCAGTTGTCCTGCCCCCACCCCATGTTCTTACAAGCAACTGTGATGGAGTTATTCTGACCTTGAGTCACTGCCTCCCATCATTTCCCAGATGTTTGGGCCTTGCTCTCCCTTTGAGAATCATCTTCCATATTTTTTCTTCTCCCACCTCTATTTGAGGTAGTGGCATCTGTGCCATTGGGTGGTTTCACTGCTCCTTTACTTCATTTGCAGTTTCTTTCCCATGATAGTTTTTAGTTGGGCAGTCTTAAAACCCCTCTGATAGGAAGGAAATTAGATGTAATGTGAGAGAGACCACAGTAAAATATGGGTAGTTTTGGGGGTGGGGTGGGGTTTTCAATCTTCTCTTTCCTCCCCATCCCCCCATGGGGTGTATTGGAGATCAGCTTCCTCCACCCCCCCAGGTTTAACCCCCCCACTCTGCCCTCCTCCCGTTCCCCACCCCTTCCTCCCCCCCAGCCAATGGAGATCTTCGTGGATGATGAGACGAAGTTGACGCTGCATGGGTTGCAGCAGTACTACGTGAAACTGAAGGACAACGAGAAGAACCGGAAACTCTTTGACCTTCTGGATGTCCTTGAGTTCAACCAGGTCAGTTACACGTCCAGTAGGGGGATGAGCGTTGGAGCACTCCAGCTGTAGCAGAAACCTGGATATTAAGTACACTTTTATTGAGGAAATCACATGTGTGATGTAGGAGAGAATTATGAGGGTATAAACATGAGGGGCTGAGCATGAGTAAGGTGGAAGCTGCTTTTCTATTCTGTGGTTGGCATGGATATGTATGTCCTCAATAACGTCAAGGAAAATAAACTTCAAAAGTTAAGATCCTTGGCCAGGTACGGTGAGTTATGTGTGTAATCCCAGCACTTTGGGAAACTGAGGCAGGTGGATCACTTGAGCCTAGGACTTTGAGACCAGTCTGGGCAACATGGCGAAACTTCATCACTACCAAAGAAGAAAAAGTTAGCCAGGTGTGGTGGTGTATGCCTGTAGTCCCAGATACTCTGGTGGCTGAGGTGGGAGGATAGCTTGAGCCCAGGAGATTGAGGCTGCAGTGAACTATGATTGCACTGCTGTGCTCCAGCTTGGGCAGTGGAGTGAGACCTTGTCTCCAAAAGTCCTTGAAAGGTTTTAGGAAGTTGTTAAAGGCTTGAAATGATTTTGGGGGGCATGTTAGGGTTCTTAAATGTTTAATTCCTCTAATAACTGCTTATTCAAGAGAAGCATTTGTGACTGGATGCAGGGCAGTGGCTCATGCCCATAAATCCCAGTACTTTGGGAGGCTGAGGCAGGAACATCGCTTGAGCCCAGGACTTCAAGACCAGCATGGGTAACAGAGAGATGCCCATCTCTACAAATAGTTAAAAAAAAAAAAAAAGTAGTTGGGTGTGGTGGTGTGCACCTGTGGTCCCAGCTACTTGGGATGCTGAGGTGGAAGGATCTCTTGAGCCCAGGAGGTGTAGGCTGCAGTGACCCACGATTGCACCACTGCACTCCAGTCTGGGGGACAGTGAGACCCCATGTCAAAAAAAGTGTTTCATTAATATACTTGTGAGTGGCCTATTTGCACTTCAAACTACTTTCTAGAATTAGGATAGCTCCCTTAGGTTTAATGTTTTGGTGAGCAGGAATATCAGTTACCCCTCCAGATCTTAATTCTAGTTTTTTATCACTTTTTCATGAGGTGATCTCATCCTTGTCTCCTACCATGTCTGGCAGTTTTGGTTTCTGAACTTTGTGCTGCCTCAGAGGCCAGCCTCCCTAGGGAAAAATCAGTGCTAAAATAAAGTTGTATTTCCTCTTCTGCTCTAAATATATAATGGGGGAATAAGAGAGATGAAGAGGAATTCCTGAGAACGTAATTACTAGAAACTCCTCTCTCCCATGTAATGTCTCACACACACTATGGACTGCTATTCCCCCAATTCGCGACCCCCCCACCTCCCACCCCACCCCACAACAGGTGGTGATCTTTGTGAAGTCTGTGCAGCGGTGCATTGCCTTGGCCCAGCTACTGGTGGAGCAGAACTTTCCAGCCATTGCCATCCACCGTGGGATGCCCCAGGAGGAGAGGTGAGTTGAAGATGGGAAAGATATTTTCTGTCTTTGGGAGAAAAAGACAGTTGAGAGAAGGGCATCTCAACATTTTTAAAATTTCCTTTCTCACAAAGGCTTTCTCGGTATCAGCAGTTTAAAGATTTTCAACGACGAATTCTTGTGGCTACCAACCTATTTGGCCGAGGCATGGACATCGAGCGGGTGAACATTGCTTTTAATTATGACATGCCTGAGGATTCTGACACCTACCTACATCGGGTAAACCCCACAGGCTGAAGAAATCCCACTCTCCCATTCCCTTCTTCTCTATTTGTACATCTTCATCCCTGCCTCTGGATCTCTTTCCTCTTTGATCTTCCAGTGCTACCCTCTGTCTCCTTCCAGGTGGCCAGAGCAGGCCGGTTTGGCACCAAGGGCTTGGCTATCACATTTGTGTCCGATGAGAATGATGCCAAGATCCTCAATGATGTGCAGGATCGCTTTGAGGTCAATATTAGTGAGCTGCCTGATGAGATAGACATCTCCTCCTACAGTGAGTACTGATCTCATGAAACCCTTTAGGTCCTCCCTGTTCCTTAGTGTGTTTGTCCTAAATCCCATCACTTAGATCATTGGCACCTGATGCATAATGGACACTTGGCTGGTTCATGCCCCCTGGTCTTTGATGCTGTGTTGGGATGCTTTGCTCACCCTTATGTGGGGTCTCTGTCTTCTCTCATCGTGTTACATCCCTTCCCTCACCCCCACATCTGTCCTCTGAACCCACACAGTACACCAGCATCTGCATGTGTGCTGTGTGTTCTTGCCTTGCTTTCCCCTTTTCATGCCTTATTCTGACCATGCTATGTTTTCTCCTTAGTTGAACAGACACGGTAGAAGACTCGCCCATTCTGGAATGTGACCGTCTGTCCTTCAGGAGAGGACACCAGGGTGGGGGTGAAGGAGACACTACTGCCCCCACCCCTGACAGCCCCCACCCCATGGCTTCCATCTTTTGCATCACCACCACTCCTGAACCCCCATTTCTGATTTGTCAGAATTTTTTTTAACAAAACTAAAAATGAAACACATGTGTCTGTGGTATCTATAAGTGCTTCGTCCCTTTATTGTATTTGGGGTGAGGTATTTTAGGGCATGGTCCAGGGTAAATTGCTGTAAGGCCTGGGTGCCCTGCCTGCTGTGAGATTAAAGGGGAATGGGACTAAGACTGCAGAGCCCTGGCTCCCCCACTACCTGCCAATTGCCCGCAATTTGTGGGGGTCTCTTCCACTTTCTCTGGTCTGGGAGAGGCTGGGGTGTCTGATCCCGAGGCTGCTGGTGGGTGGCACATGGATTTTCAGTGCCAGAGGGTGCTGTGGGCACTAGGGGAAGCTTAGGCGCCTCCTCCCAGGCTCTCTCGGTGCCGCCTCATCTGTTCCTTCAGCTTTTGGATCTTGAGCACCAGGGCTTGGGCCTCCCAAGCTCCCTCCTGTCCTTCCAGGAGGGCCTGGTATAGCTCCAGCTGCTGTTCCAGCAACTCTTCAGCTTGGGCCAGCTCAGCCGTGCGGTGGATCCCGGGGCCCTGGTGAGGGAATTAGGGGAGGGAGCATCAGCCAGGGCAGGGGGCCGAGGCCCTGGGAAACTGTTGCAGGCTCTGGGCTGGAAGTGAGAAATTCCACCTTCCCTATCTGGTTTTGACCCGGTCCTTTAAGGACACCTGTATTGAGAAGCCCAGGTAGCTGCCTGTCTTGGGCATAGGCCTTTGGAGGGGGGTGCAGATAGAGTTCCCTGGCCCAGGGGCCATAACTGGCTTCCTTGAACAAGGATATGGGGTCACTGGAAAGAGGATCAGCAGCTCCTCCCCACTAAGAAATAATTAACTGTTACGTGAGGGGGAATAGATCCTGTTCAAGGACTTTGTGGACTGTGCTGCTGTGGGTCGGGGTGGGGGAAGGGAGCCCTGCGGTCTGGGCTGGGGGAGGGGAGGAGAGGAGCTGGTAGCTGAATTTAGGAAAAGAGCTGCAGGGGTAGGCATAGTGTGGGGTGGTGCAGGGTGGGATTGAGGGGTTTTTTTCCACACCCCAGTACAAATTCTCACACCCTCTTTTTACTACCTGTGGTGCCACTTACCCTGGGAGTGGATGTCATCTTCCCATTGCCTCTGGAGCTGGTCTGCTCTTCCATGCTTGCCTTGGGGTTTTGGGAGCAGCACCCACGGGAGCCCTGGGGTGCCAGGGACCAAGAGGGCAGAAGGAGGCGAAGGAAATGGCACCGAGAGAGCCAGGGCAGAGGGGGGATCATGGCGGATGACCTGGCAGGGAGCTGTGTGAGCTGCCCAACAGCCACCAGGAACTGGTTCCCTCCAGGCCTTGGCCTCACTTCAGTGCCTGGCCCTGCCCAGGCCCCGGCCCCCAGCCCTGCCCTTGCCTCTGTCCCGCTCTGCCCCCACCTCTCTCCCAGCCTGGCCCCAGACAGAGTCCAGGAACAACAACTGTTCCTGATGTGAAAAATGTTCCTGCCAGTTTAGGCAGAACTTGCTTTAGAGCACTGGCGCCCAGCCTACCACAGGTCTGTGATTTGTTTTGTTTTGTTTTTTTATCTAGTGTTTATTAGGTATGAATTTTACAAACATTACTTACATTAGTGGTAGCTGTGGAGCTGGAGAGTATTACACCTTTTCCAAGCTGCATGGCGAGAACCACCAGTAGTGTGGTAGAACTTACAGCCCTTTCCAAGGCTATGGCTCTCTTGGCCTGCAGATACCAGCCCACGCATCTCCCTGTGCTTGTTGTGGACCACTGGGTGTCAGGTTTCCTTCTGATAGTGGTATGGAGTGCATCAACTAGGATAAACTCAAAAACTTTGTATGTGGAATTTTTAACCAGCCCAGTGAGAATTCAGGACTCAGAGCCCCACAGTGGCATCTAGCTTGCTCTTCTGAGCTAACTAGCTGGTTAACACCATGATAGGCTTGCTGTTAAGTTGCATTCTTTAAAACTGGATTTTGGGCCACCACGGCGCTTCTATATAACGTAACCTTGCTTGGCTGTAGCCCAGTAGCGTGTTTTATTGGGCTGGGTGGGGCCGGGAGGGGATCCCTGTGGAGAGCAGAGAGCTGGTGGTACTGCCAGCAACAGACCCTCAGAAGACAGCTCATGACATCAGACTGCTTCTTCATAGCTCCTGGATGTACTTGTATGCACCATCTTGGTTTACCCAGTGGCTGCTGCCAGACAGAAAGGAAAGGCTACCACAGGTCTTGCGTCTTTTTTTTTTTTTCTTTTGAGACAGTCTCACTCTGTCGCCCAGGCTGGAGTGCAGTGGCACAATCTGGACTCACTGCAAGCTCCGCCTCTCTGGTTCACGCCATTCTCCTGCCTCAGCCTCCCGAGCAGCTGGGACTACAGGTGCCCAGCACCATGCCTGGCTAATTTTTTGTATTTTTAGTGGAGATGGAGTTTCACCGTGTTAGCCAGGATGGTCTCCATCTCCTGACCTCGTGATCCACCCATCTCGGCCTCCCAAAGTGCTGGGATTACAGGCGTGAGCCACTGCACCCGGCATGTCTTTCTCTTTTCTTAACACTGTCTTTTCTCACTTTACTCTGCAAGGTAGGAATTACATCACTGGTTTGCACCTGAGGAAATTGGCTCAGATGGTTTCATTCAGCACTCACTGGGGAAGTGTCTGTTGGGGGCAGCTCTAGGCTGGATGTGCTCGAGGGTCCACAGCTGGTTGGTGGTAGGGCCTGGAGGGTTCATGTCCAGGTCCACCTGACTTGAAAGCTCATCCTGACCTTGCTTAAGTGCTGATTCCCCTTTGCAGATGTACCTTTTTTATTATGCTTCCCTTTATTGCTCTTTGCAGACGCTGTTTTTTATTTAGGGATTGGAGGCTTGTGGCAACCCTGTGTCAAGCACATCAAGCAGGTCTGTTGATGCTATTTTTCCAACAGCAGACAGACATCATGTTTCCGTGTCACACTGTGGAATTCTCAAAATGTTTCAAGCTTTTTCATTATTATACCTGTTACAGTGACCTCTAACTATTGTGATTGTTTTGGGACACCATGAGCAATGCTCATATAAGACAGCAAACTTAATGGAAAAATGTGTGTGTTGTGACTGCTTCACCAACTGGCCATTCTCCCGACTCTACTTTCTGGGCCTCCCTATTCCCTGAGGCACAATAATATTGAAAGGAATAATCCATGTGGCAAAAGGCAAACGTCATTGTCTTATTTTAAGAAGTTGTCAAAGCAGCCTTCAGCAACCATGCCCCTGATCCATGGAGGCAAGACCCTCCCCCAGCAAAAATATCAGGATTAGCTGAAGCCTCAGATGATGGTTAGCATTTGTTTAACAATAAAATATTTTAAAATTAAAGTATATGGCCAGGCACTGTGGCTCACACTTGTAATCCCAGCACTTTGGGAGGCTGAGGCGGGTGGATAACTTGAGGTCAGGAGTTCAAGATTGGCCTGGCCAACATGGTGAAACCTCATCTGTACTAAAAATACAAAAATTAGCTGGGCATGGTGATGGGCACCTGTAGTCCCAGCTACTTGGACGGCTCAGCAGGAAATGGCTTAAACCCAGGGGGCGGAGGTTGCAGTGAGCCAAGATCGTGCCACTGCACTCTAGCTTGGGTGACAGAGTGAGACTCCATTAAGTATACACAGTTTTTTGGACACAATGCTACTGTACACTTAACAGACTACAATATAGTACAAACATAACTTTTATGCACAATAGGAAACTAAAAAGTTTGTGTGACTCACTTTGTTGCCATGGTCTGGAGACAAATCTGCAGTATCTCCAAGGTATGCCTGTGATTTCCCCTTCCCTCTTCTTGCTGGCCCAGAATGACCTTGTTTCTTGCCCCTGTCTAGCCCTGCATGCTGTAGGGGTTTGCCTTCTCTGGTAGGTCTGGGCACTTTGTATCCCTTGTAACTTTGGCTCCTGGGATATGACACTGGTACAGGCCTCAAGTTCTGTTGGACTAGTGAGCCTCCCCCCATACCTCCTGAACTAGAACCAAAGTCCTGTGCACACACCGTGCATGTGTGAGTCTGTGTAGAGATGTCAGCTTCCTGCAGGGTGTTCTGAAGGGGTGTCCTGTTGTTACTGGAGGGCATAGCCACAGGCCCAGAAGCAGGGGTGGCTCAGAGGGGAGTGGCTGGTCCCAATTTTGATCATCTAGGAACAGGAAGGTCCTTAGAAAACCATGCCCCAGGCCAGGCGCGGTGGCTCAAGCTTGTAATCCCAGCACTTTGGGAGGCCGAGACGGGTGGATCACCAGGTCAGGAGATCGAGACCATCCTGGCTAACACGGTGAAACCCCGTCTCTACTAAAAAAATACAAAAAACTAGCCGGGCGAGGTGGCGGGCGCCTGTAGTCCCAGCTACTCCGGAGGCTGAGGCAGGAGAATGGCATGAACCCAGGAGGCGGAGCTTGCAGTGAGCCGAGATCCGGCCACTGCACTCTAGCCTGGGCAACAGAGTGAGACTCCGTCTCAAAAAAAAAAAAAAAAAAAAAAAAAAAAGAAAACCATGCCCCAGAAGGCAGGATTGCTGGAGAGTGGACAGCTACTAGCCAGCTTACTATCTGGATATCACTCTGCACTGGGAGGGAAGATGGCCTCTGCCGTGGTGTAGGAGTCCAGGAACCAGGCTGGGAGGCCTTCCCAGCAGTCAGCGCTTCTCACAGTTGCAGGCCAAAGCACCTTTAGATGAGGCCAAAGACTTTACATTCCTCATTAGCTGACTTTTTCCCACTTAAGTGGGAAAAGAACCCAGAACCTTTGTGAAAGTTTTAGGGGAGAAGGACTTTCCCTCTTGTATCTTAGTGATAAGGTTATGCATGATTTATACTTTAATTGCAATGTGCACACATCTAAAGTCTTAATTATTAGAATATAAGAGCCCCAAACTACTGTTGTTACAGATAAGTGAAACTATGCAGTATATGGTTAAACAATCCACAACCAATTAACATTGAAAATTGGCCGGGCGCGGTTGGCTCACGCCTGTAATCCTAGCACTTTGGGAGGCCAAGGCAGGTGGATCACTTAAGGTCAGGAGTTCAAGACTAGCCTGGCAAACATGGTGAAACCCCGTCTCTAGTAAAAATACAAAAAATTAGCTAAGCATGATGGTAGCTGCCTGTAATCCCAGCTACTCAGGAGGCT
This sequence comes from Chlorocebus sabaeus, assembly GCF_047675955.1. NCBI lineage: Eukaryota > Metazoa > Chordata > Mammalia > Primates > Cercopithecidae > Chlorocebus > Chlorocebus sabaeus. Next base: position 31,632,720 of record NC_132920.1, on the reverse strand, counting down.
GAGGCTGGAGAATTGCTTGAACCTGGGAGGTTGCAGTGAGCTGAGATCGTGCAATTGCACTCCAGCCTGGGTGACAGAGCAAGACTCTATCTCAAAAAAAAAAACAAAAAAAAAAGGGAAAAAAAAGAAAATTAACTACATTTTGGGGGGGTGGACAGAGCGATGCTCCGTCACCCAGGCTGGAGTGCAATGTCACAATCTCTGCTTACTGTAACCTCCACCTGCCGAGTTCAAGCAACTCTCATGCCTCAGCCTCCCAAGAAGCTGGGATTACAGGCATGTGCCACTATGTGGAGCTAATTTTTATATTTTTAGTACAGACTGGATTTCACCATGTTGGCCAGGCTGGTCTTGAACTCCTGGCCTAAAGTGATCCGCCTGCCTCAGCCTCCCAAAGTGCTGGGATTACAGGCATGAACCACTGCACCTGGCCGTATATCTGTTAATTTAAAAGATTAGCAGCCATTTAGAAAAAAACAACAAATGAGACTTTTGCAAGACAATCTAAATGATACACTAATAACGATCCTTTGGGAAAATGACATTTCAATCATGTGAGTTTCTGCTTTAGGTTATGAACCCCAAAATGGACTAAATGGACTAACCCTCAATAATTTATAGTAGGTAGTTTGTGTGTGTGTGTGTGTGTGTGTGTGTGTGTGTGTGTGTGTGTTTTAACAGTAGGTAGTTCTAAGCCATAAATAAAATAGAATCTGAATTTTGGTTTTGTTCTTTTGTGGGAACTTAATTGAGAAAGCACTGGCCTTTGGGTCAGTTCAAATATAGTGGATGAGGCCAGGCTTAGTGGCTCACGCCTGTAATCTCAGCACTTTGGGAGGCCGAGGCGGGGGATCACGAGGTTGAGAGATTGAGACCATCCTGGCCAACATGGTGAAACCCCGTCTCTACTAAAAATACAAAAATTAGCTGGGCATGGTGGTGCATGCCTGTAGTCCCAGCTACTTGGGAGGCTGAGGCAGGAGAATCACTTGAACCCGGGAGCCAGAGGTTGCAGTGAGCTGAAATCAGGCCACTGCACTCCAACCTGGTGACAGAGTGAGACTCCGTCTCAAAAAAAAAACAACAAAAAACAGCTGGGCGTGGTGGCTCACGCCTGTAATCCCAGCACTTTGGGAGGCCGAGGCGGGCGGATCATGAGGTCAGGAGATTGAAACCATCCTGGCTAATAAGGTGAAACCCTGTCTGTACTAAAAATACAAAAAATTAGTTAGGCGTGGCGGGCGCCTGTAGTCCCAGTTACTCGGGAGGCTGAGGCAGAAGAGTGGCGTGAACCCGGGAGGCGGAGCTTGCAGTGAGCCGAGATCCTGCCACTGCACTCCAGCCTGGGCGACAGAGACTCCATCTCAAATAAAAAAAAAAAAAAAAGAAAAAAGAAAAAAGAAAAAAAAGTAGAGTAAAAGTAAATAATCAGTACTAAGTTCTTCCTCTTGATGGAAGAATACAATGGAGTGCCATAAAGTATTCAAGAAGAAAATCAAGTCTGCCTATAAGCAAATATCTGCAGCCAAGTACCAATTTATAGAAAGTACAGATAAAACAGGTCCATATTAAACTATGCCTTGGGATGGAGACAGCAAAATGCAAACTATGGAAAACTCAACCAGGACAATATAAATTTCAAGGAGGAGCATAGAGAGAAAAAGAGAACAGGCCAGGCTGCGGTTGCTCACGCCTGTAATCCCAGCCCTTTGGGAGGCCGAGGCAGGCAGATCATGAGGTCAGGAGATTGAGACCATCCTGGCTAACACGGTGAAACCCCGTTTCTACTAAAAATACAAAAAAATTAGCTGGGCATGGTGGTACGCGCCTGTAGTCCCAGATTCTCGGGAGGCTGAGGCAGGCGAATTGCTTGAATCCAGGAGGCGGAGGTTGCAGTGAGCGGAGATCGCGCCACTGCACTCCAGCCTGGGTGACAGATTGAAACTCCGTCTTAAAAAAAAAAAAAAAGAAAAAAAAGAGAACAAAATTTATATATCCCAAGGTAAAACTAAACTACAATTTCAGATGATGAAAATATAAAATAGAACAAAGAAGTGATGATCATAAAGGTCAGGCTGTGGTTTTATGCAGAGGAGGGAAGCCTTTATCACTGAGTTGGGGCAGATGATGGGGTTTCTGGGCTGGTTGACAAACTTCTGTATCTCTGGTGGTTGAAGGGTGTTTATCTTTTATTATTATTATTAAAGGGAACATTTTCAGACAGTTTTTCTTTTTGGGTAACTTTTATTTTATGACAAAAAGCTAATGAAGAATAAAATAATTTATAGGTCATGATTACTGTTTTGCACAAAGCCTACTCTCCACGCCCCTCTGCAGACACTGAGTTCCCAAAACAAGTGGCAGCCCCAGGACCCCCTGGTAGGGCCACCTCACTTCCGGGTGTGTTCATGTCACTGAAGGCAGTGTCCCAGGTCTATTCCTTGATGCCTGGAAGAATCTGATAGGACACAGTTGAGGGGAAGCCTTCTCTGTCACCTGCAGGTTCTTGGCTGTCACTGTAGAGGGAGCGGGTCCTCACCTCTCCCACAGGCCGGATCACAGCCAGAACCTCCTCTCCGCATGGGGAGTGAGGCTTGGTCCTTTCCCTGAACACAGTGACAAAGATCTCTGTGTCATCACAAGAAGGCTCCAGCTCTTCAGAGCAGATGTTCCCCCACACGGTCAGCCCCTGAATGAATGTTGGTGACAGATGTCCCACCTCCATCCCTTCCCAGTCCTTTCTGTTCTGCTATGAATCTGTCAGTCATTGGAACTAGCAGGGAAAGGGAAAGAGGAGGGGAGATTGCTTTGATGCTGGCTCAGGGCATTGAGACAGGCCTCTTCTTCTCTCTGAACCTCACACTTCATCCGCTCCCAGATGCATGAAATAAAACACAGACCAGAAATGTCTATTTAAAGAGTAAACATCTATGGTATAAAATTATGCACATATAATATTAGACACAGAGTAATGCATAACAGTGTGACGGGGCGAGGGGACCTCAAGGTGACAAGAAAGCTGGTCCGGAGTCATCACCAAGATACTCACAAAGCTTACCTATGATAACCTAATTACTACACATGTAATAAATTAAAATATATTAAAACGTAAGAAAATAGGACAGGCACGGTGGCTCATGCTTGTAATCCCAGCACTTTGGGAGGCTGAAGCAGGTGCATCACCTGAGGTCAGAAGTTTGAGACTAGGCTGGCCAATTTGGCGAAACCCCGTCTCTACAAAAAATACAAAAATTAGCTGAGTGTGGTGGTGCCTGTCTGTAATCCCAGCTATTTGGGAGGCTGAGGTATGAGAACTGCTTGAATCTGGGAGGCAAAGGTTGCAGTGAGCTGAGATCAAGTCAGTGAACTGCAGTCTGGGTGACAGAGTGAGACTCCGTCTCAAAAAAAAAAAAAAACCAAAAAAACAAAACACACACACACACACCAGAAATAATGATACCGATTAATATGGCACTGTTAAGGGCCCCACAACCCTGTACTGGACTGAACGAAGGATGAACGTGGGAATAAAGATAAAAGAGTATATTTGGAACAAGGGGTCGGGGGCTCCTTGCTTCTCGTGAACAAGGGCTCTCTGATCTTCCATAGCCCTTCGTATTTATTGGTATAGGAGATAGCGAGAAGAGGGGTGGAAGAAGTCAGCTGCTGGGTCCAGAGTAGGCTTGCAAGACTGCATTCCTCCAACAATAGGCTCTAGATGACCCAGTAGATAACCTCAATGAGCACCATGGAGTGATTGTCCTCAGCAAACCTTCTGTCCGCAGGAGGCAGGAGCAGTCCTGAGTTTGCCCACATCCTGCATTCATGATAAGCGGTTTGCTGTTTGATCATATAGCCTCCAAAGGAATGTTGAGTTGGTCATGATCTCTTTGCTGCTCTCTATATGGCAGAGATGCAAACACCTCATATCCACTAACACTTTGCAGCATCCAACAACAATAAATAAGTGCTGATATTTTCTCTGTTTCATAGGTCAGGAAACAGAGGGAAAGTGCTGGTGAGATCCAGGCAGGGAGTTGAATCCCGGCCGCCTGTCTGTAGAGTCTAGGCACCCTCAGTGGAGCCAGTGGACCCAGGAGCTGACATCAGAGGCTGAAATCCGAGCTGTGTGGCATCCCTGTGGTCTCCCGTCCCAACCGGGTGTTGATCCAGGGTCTGCAGGCTCACGAGCTCTGGAGAAAAGAGGGAAACGGGTAAATGCTCCACTGGGTGCAGTGTTCTGTTTATTCCCTGAGGACTTTTCTCTCTTCTCCAAAACCAGATTCACCCTTTCTCTGAGGGAAGATGAGGCCCCCACTTTTTTCTTCCTCCCTCCCTGCTTTTCCCAGCTCCTGCCAGTTCCCCCCCATCACTCCATCAACATCAGCCCCTGCCCTTGCCCACCACCCATCGTACACGGAGTGAAAGGGCCACAAGACTAAAGGACAAGACCCAAGAGGGAACCCAGCACCTTCCCCTCCTCTCAGACCTGACCAGTCCTGTTACAGCGAGAGGCCTCCCCAAAGAGAGGCCCTGACCCTCGCTCTCAGTCCCCAGGCCCTGCTCTCCTGCAGAGGCACCTGCACACCAGCGCAGGCTCTGCCCATTGTGGGCTCTGCCCTCTATCTGCAGCTCAGTGCTCCTCCCCTCCCAGCCCTGAGCAGACAGCTCCTAACTGGGAACCCCATCAGGAAGGCTGGGGGGCCCAGCAGGCCCAGCATGGAAAGATGTGGCTGCCAGAGGATCTGCACCTGACGTGACCCTGGGAACCCCACCTTGCTCGAGAAGGCCTGGCCTCTCCTGACCCTCAGCACCCACCGAGGCCTGTGACCTGCTCTTGAGTCATCACTGCTCCTGCCTGGGCCACTTACCCCTGGAAACGCAGCTCCACCCTAGGGCTGCTGCTTGGTGAGGCTGCGAGGCCTTCCTGCTCTGTCCCTAGCAGGGATTCCACCTAGGCCACTGCCCTTGCAACCTACAAGGCATTTTCTCCATGTGGAGTAGCGGAGTCCCCTTAGCCTGAGGCTGCCTCTGCCCACCCTCTGCACCTGGGAACTGCCACTGCCACGGCCACCATCTCCCACAGATTCTCCTGGAGAGGGGGCTCCAAATTTGAGTTCCTGTTTTATTTAATATGCTTTACAACAGCAGTATTAGAGGAAATCCTATTAAGATTATAGAGCTGAAATTATGAACATTTTTATTGGACATCAACATTGAAAGCAGGAATTTTGAGCAACTGGCACGTGAATTTCATACCCTTTTCCTGGCCAAAAGCCCAGTGACCTACGAGGAAACCATTCCTGCCCACAGGGAAGCAGAACCGACAATTCCTCTACGGGAGACACCACAGGTGAGAGCAGGAGCGACCACAGACCTGCACTGCCCCTGCTGTGGGTGCCTCCTGGATGGGGCCCTCTTGCTGTAGGGCAGGGCATGAATCTTCCCATCTGCTCAGGCCTGAGGGGCCAACTGATAGTACAATTAGGTTCAAGGATGAGAAACCAGCGCCCCTACTGCCAGACACACAGAAGTGGGGAAATGACAGAGACTCAGGTCTCCTGGACACCCCAGCCTCTCATTGTCCCCTGCATGGCCTGTTTTTGCAGAAACACAAAACTTCCTGCTGTCTCTTTTCATCTCCCATCAAACAACCTGACTGGGGGGGAAAAGATTCTGACCGTCCCTTACTCCAAATTTACCAGGCAGTGACTACCTTAAGAAAGCGAAATTGGCTCAGGGAGGGCAAGGTGAGGCCACAGAGCACAGAACAAAGCCCCCAAAAGATGGCGCCTGGGGACTGTGTCCCTCAGGGACTGGAGAACAAAACACTCGGAGGTGGGATGAAAACAGGGACCACAGCTGCCCTGATGAGGGGCTGGGCCCCACTCCTCAAATGGTCCAGGAACATCTGCTTATCTACTCATCCATGTCATCTGCAAGGAAACTCTAGGAGGCCAGGTGGTGGGAACCTGGAAAGTGCCTCCTGGAGGAGGCACACAGGGGAGGCACTGACTCTCCTTGGATTCTTCTCCAGTTTCTGGCCCTCCCCAGATCACAGCTGCCTTTACTATTTGCTCCCTCTGAGGCCATGATCATCCATCAGCATGGGATTCCCAACTCACCCCACCTGGACGCACCCTCGTGAGCCTGAGAGACAGAGAGGCCGGGACGGGGACAGAGCAGGCGCTGCAGCCCTCCCTGCTGCCCACTCCACCTGCAGCAGGAGGAGGCCACAGCTGGACGTTCGAGGGCCTTTCCCCAGTCCTGGCTTGGGAAGGACTTATGGGTGTAGATGGGAATGTGGCTCCCATTCCCCTCCCAAATACCCCAACTTCCACCCCCTATTCCAGCCTTGTCACCTACATCCTATCAGGAGCAATGAGGGGACCCTGCTGCCCAGAGAGGAGCCTTGTCATCTCCAGAAACTGCCTCCTTTTCTCACCTGGATCCTCTGCCGCTGATGTTTTCTTCTTCTTGCAACAATGGACACAGATAATAATAAATGCCGTAACAACAACAGCAACAGCAACAGCAACAAGAACATATAGAAGGGTTCGCCTTTCACTCTGAAGCACCGGCGGCTTCCCTGAAAAAAGGGACTTGTTATACACTGGGCAGAGAACTACAGCCGTCCCTGTTGTCCCTACCCTGGCCTGACCCTCTCCAGGGTCACCCCAGGCTCACCAGAGGGCACAGGGTGAGTGCTGTGATTCCCGCTGTGTTCCATGTAGCAGGCGAACCTCCGCTCCTCGCCTTGGCGAATCCTGGTGGCCACCCAGGTCTGGTAGGTTCCATTCCAATCAGGCAGGACATCCCCCCACTGCTGGGCGTCGTGGCTCAAAGATACTCCATCCCGACGCCAGGTCAGTGTGATATTCCCGGGATAGAAGCCGGAAGCCCTGCATGTCACGGTGATGTTGCCCTCTGAGGCCTCGCCGTGGGTGACGTTCACCATGGGGGGCACTGGAGAAGAAAGGGCAGAGCCAGTGAAGCCCTGCTCCCCACAAAGGGAGATGCGAGGAACAGGTCTGCTCCTCTCCACTGTTCCCACTCTGGCTGAATCCCTCACAGATCCCGGACCTTCTGTAAGTCTGTCCTCAACCTGTGGCCAAATTACTCCAGGCTAGCAGGAGGATGGGCCTTGGGACTGTGGCCTCAGGCTCTGGGATCCCCACATTGATGCTGAGGAGAGGGATGTCAAGGTGGACTCCTGGGTCGTGGGGCCAGGAGGGAACTCTCCAGGATGGGCAGGCTGGGAGGCAGAGGGGGCAGCCCTGGCCCTGAGGGCTTCCTCTCCTGCCTAACTCTCACCCCAGGCTGAGGCTTCTGTCGCAGGGCCCGCCGCTTTCCCAGATTACAACACTGGATGGTTCAGTCCCTGACCCACTGTCTTTATCCAGTGTCTCTAACGATAGAGGAAAATCAGGACACAATATGCCAACAGGAAATGCTTGCATCCATAGCACAGGAAGGGTTTCCCTGGACAGAGTTGGGAGGTGGAGGCAACTCTAGCAGAATTGGAGGGAGAGGAGAGCCCCTGGCCAGGATTGGTACCTGTTCTCCTGACGGCCACCCCGGATTCTAGATATCGCCGTAGTTTCTTCAGGCAGTCTGCCCGCATAGCGCGATAGTGTGTCTTAGTCTTCATGGTATCTTCCTCCCAGAAATTCATAGCCAAGGTCTGAGCTCTGGAGGACTGGGCCACTGTCCATTTCTGAGTCTCCAGGTTTAGGGAGAGGAAGCGCTCGCCATCGTAGTAGAAATGCCAGAAGCACCCGGTGCTGTTGTCTTCATAGATCTCACAGATCTTAATCTTCTGGAGGGAATGCAAACCTGCCCCCACCCAGCAGTGACTTCTCCATTCCCGAAACCGTCACCTTTCCACTCAGGTGAGGAACTCAGCCCAGCAGGGACACCTCCCTGGCCCTCCTCCATGCCTCCCTGTGTGGGCTGAGTGCCGGCTCACCACCCTGCTGAGCTCCCCTGACCTACTCCTCACCCCCACCCCCAGCCAGAACCAGCAGGAAGAGACGGCTCCTGCTCTCTGCCTCAAACACTCCTGGAGAAGGCCTCCCATTACTCTTGCCCCTGCCCGCACTCACCTCCTTTCTGGCCCTCAATATGAGTCAGGGTCCTCCTGAGGTCCTGCGCATTCTCTGTCAAGTCCTCGGTCTCTTGGTCTCCCAGGACTGCTTCTGCCCACTGTCCCTGGGGCCTTGCCCTGCGCATCTCCCTGTCATAGCGCACGAAGAGCTGACCATCTAGATGTCCCTCAGCGAGAAACTCTGACTGCACAGATCCATCCCGGGACAGCACCGTGACGTTGTAACGAAGACTGTGGAGCTCTGGGGAAGAGGAAATCACAGATGAAACTTCTTCCTGGAAGTAATTTCACATCGATGTTTAACACACAGCTCTGCTGTCCCAAGCTTCCTGAGGAGGCAGGAAATGCACACGGGCAAAGGGACAAGAACGAGGATTTCAGATACAAGGAAAACTGTGAGGGTGGGAGGACAGAGGAGGGGACTGACGAACAGAAGAAGGGGGAATGGAGATGGCAAACTTGTAGGCCAGGTGCCAGGACTGGGTGGCCACAAGCCCCCTAAGGGAATAGGGGCCATGGGGTGAGGCTGCCCTGAAGGGGCAAGGGAAGGCAGTAGTGGAAGGAAGGTCTTGCCAGAGGGGATGGTGGGAATGGGAAGGGACTCAGGCTCAGGGCGACCCATGTCCAGTGTGGCTGTGGTGCACAGGTGAGGGTGAGATGGAGGCAAGGGGAGCTGCCTCGAGAAAAGACTCATCATGGGCATGGCGGGGACAAGGGAGGGGGTGGTCATGAGGCACAAGAGGTAGGAAGGTTGTAGCCCCAGGGAAGCTTATAGTGGGGTCAGTATCCCAGAGGGGAGCAATGGTGTGGGCTTGGGTCCAAAGTGGAGGAGTGGCATGACAAGGCCCCAGGACAGCAATTGGACCAGCTAGTGTCCACTGGGGTGAGCAGGTGACAGGTCTCAAAGAGTCAGTCCATCTTTTCAGCAAATAGTGTTGGGGGCACTGGATGTTCAAATAAAATAAAATTGGACCCTTAATTTGTACTATATACAAAAATTAACTCAAAATGAATCAAAGACCTAAACTCTATACTCAAGAACTAAAACTTAAAAATATCTTAGAAAAAAACATTGGGGATAATTTTCATGACACGCGATTTGACAGTGCTTTCATGGATATGACGCCAAGGCACAGATAGAATAGAAAGAACTGACAAACTGGACTCATGAAAAATCAAAACATCTGTGCATCAAAGGGCACAATCAGAGTGAAAAAGCAATCAACCTCTGAAATGAAATAAATATTGCAAGTCATATATCTGATAAGATATTAGCTTCCAGAAGGCCAGGCGTGGTGGCTCACGCCTGTAATCCCAGCACTTTGGGAGGCCGAGGCAGGCGGATCACGAGGTCAGGAGATCAAGACCATACTGGCTAACATGGTGAAATTCCGTCTCTACTAAGAAAAAAAAAAAATACAAAAAAAGTAGCCGGGCATGGTGGTGGGCACCTGTAGTCTCAGCTACTTCGGAGGCCGAGGCAGGAGAATGGCGTGAACCGAGGAGGCGGAGTTTGCAGTGAGTTGAGATGGTGCCACTGCACTCCAGCCTGGGTGACAGAGGGAGACTCTGTCTCAGAAAAAAAAAAAAAAATTAGCCGGGCATGGTGGCAGGAGCCTGTAGTCCCAGCTACTAGGGAGGCTGAGGCAGGAGAATGGCATGAACCTGGAAGGCAGAGCTTGTAGTGAGCAGAGATCGTGCCACACCACTGCACTCCAGCCTGGGTGACAGAGCAAGACTCTGTCTCAAAAAAAAAAAAAAAAAAAAAACACCAAGAAATTAGTTTTCAGAATATACAGAATATTAAAAAGTCTGATAAAAACAACAAAACAGTCAACCCACTCAAAAATGGGCAAAGTAGCCATGAGAAGCTATGTGGGGGAGAAAAATGGGCAAAATACTTGAATGGCCAATTCTTCAAAGAAAATATACAAATGATCAATAAACACACAAAAAGATGCTCAATATCAGTAGTCACTAGGAAAATGCAAATCAAAACCACAATGAGATAATGAGATACTACCTCAAACCAATCAGGATGGCTATTATCTCTCACACACACACACACACACACACACACACACACAAATAGCAAGTTTGGCAAGAAGGTAGAGAAACTGAAGCCCCTGTATGCTGCTTTTGGAAATATAAAATGGCACACCTGCAATGGAAAACACTATGGTGATGCCTCTCAATATTAAAACATGAAATACTGTATGATCCAACAATTCTATTTCTGGATATATACCCAAAAGAAATACCCAAAAGAAATAAATATAAACCCAAGAGAAATGAAATATTTGCCAATATCCAAAAGGCAGAAATAATCCAAGTGTCCACTGTCTGAGGAATGGATAACCAAGACGTGGTACATACATATCATGAGTATTATTCATCATTAAAAGGAATGAAATTCTGACCCATACTACAACCTGGATGAACCTCAAAATATTATAAGTGAAATAAGCCAGAAACAAAAAGACAAACATTACATGATTCTACTTAAATGAGGTACCTAGAGTGTCAAATTCACAGAAACAAAAAGTAGAATGCTGGTTACCAGGGGCCAGAGGTAGCGAGGAATGCGGAGTTACCGATTAATGGGTACAGAGTTTTGGGTTGCACAAAAATGTGAATGTAGCTAATGCCACCGAGTATACACTTAAAAGTGGTTAAAACAGTAAAATTTATGTAATGTATACTTTACCACAATTAAACATTTAAAGAACAAGAAATACCAGTCCTATTCAAATTGTTCTGAAAAATAGAGGAGGAAGGAATACTTCCAAACTCATTTTACAAAGCCAGGAATATCCTGATACCAAAACCAGGCAAAGACACATCAAAAAAAGAAAACTACAGGCCTATATCCCTGGTGAACACTGAGGCAAATATTGTCAATGAAATACTAGCAAACCAAATTCAACAATATATTAACAAGATCATTCTTCATGATCAAGTGGAATGTATTCCAAGTATGCATCTACAAATTAATCAATGTAGTACATCATATCAACAGAATAAAGGACAAAAGCCATATCACCATTTCAACTGATACTGAAAAAGCATGATAAATTTAACATCCCTTCATGATAAAAACTCTAAAAATACTGAGTATACAATGAAAAGACCTCAATATAATAACAGTCATATATGACAAACTCATAGCTAGTAACATACTGAATGGGGGAAAACTGAGAGCCTTTTCTCTAAGATCTGGAACAAGACAAGGATGACTACTTTCACTACAGTTATTCAACACAATACTGCAAGTCCTAGCTAGAGCAATCAGACAGAAGGAAATAAAGGGCATCAAAATTGGAAAAGAAGAAGTCAGATTATCCTTGTTTGTACATCATGTGGTCTGATATTTGGAAAAACCTAAAGACTCCACCAAAAACCTAATAGAACTGAAGAACAAATTCAGTAAAGTTGCAGGATACAACATCAACATGAAGAATCAGTAGCATTTCTATGTGCTAACAGCAAATAATCTGAAAAAGAAATCAAGAAACTAATCCCATTTAGCTACAAATAAAATAAAATACCTAGGAATAAACTGTGGGGAAAAGAAAGAGATTAGCCTGTTACTGTGTCTATATAGAAAGAAGTAGACATAAGAGACTCCATTTTGTTCTGTATTTGAGATGCTGTTAATCTGTGATCCTACCCGCAACCTTATCCTTGCAAGAGACATGTGCTGTGGTGACTCAAGGTTTAATGGATTTGGGGCTGTGCAGGATGTGTCTTTGTTAAACAAATGCCTGAAGGCAGCTTGCTGGTTAAAAGTCATCACCATTCTCTTAATTTCAACTACCCAGGGACACGGTACACGGCCAAAGGTCGCAGGGACCTCTGCCTAGGAAAGCTAGGTATTGTCCAAGGTTTCTCCCCATGTGATAGGCTGAAACAATGCTGCTAAAAGGTTTATGGAGATGTTTGCATATGCATCTCAAGGCACAGCATTTTCCTTTAAACTTATTCACGTCACAGAGATTTTTGTTCTTATGTCTTACTGCTGATTTCCTCCCTACAATGATCCTATTGTCCTGCCACTCCCTTATCTTTAAGATGGTAAAGATAATTATAAATAAATACTAAGGGAACTCAGAGACGGGTGTCGGTGTGGGTCCTCTGTAAGCTGAGCGCGGTCCCTTGGGCCCCGCTTTTCTTTCTCTATACTTTGTCTCTGTGTCTTATTTCTGGTGTGGAGGGGCAGGCCACCCCTTCAATAAACTTAACTGAAGAAGTGAAAGATCTCTCCAATAAAAACCATAAAACACTGATGCGGAGCCGGGTGCAGTGGCTCAAGCCTGTAATCCCAGCACTTTGGGAGGCCGAGATGGGCGGATCACGAAGTCAGGAGATCGAGACCATCCTGGCTAACACGGTGAAACCCCGTCTCTACTAAAAAAAAAAAATACAAAAAACTAGCCGGGCGCGGTGGCGGGTGCCTGTAGTCCCAGGTACTTGGGAGGCTGAGGCAGGAGAATGGCGTGAACCCGGGAGATGGAGCTTGCAGTGAGCTGAGATCCGGCCACTGCACTCCAGCCTGGGCAACAGAGCGAGACTCTGTCTCAGAAAAAACAAACAAACAAACAAAACAAAACAAAACACTGATGCAAAAAACTGAAGAGGACACAATAAAATGGAAAAGGCATTCCATGTTCATGGACTGGAAGAATCAATTTTTTTTTTTTTTTTTTTCTGAGACGGAGTTTTGCTCCCGTTGCCTGGACTGGAGTGCAATGGCGCGATCTCAACTCACCGAGACCTCTGCCTCCTGGGTTCAAGCGGTTCTCCTGCCTCAGCTTTCCTGAGTAGCTGGGATTACAGGCATATGCTACCACGCTCGGCTAATTTTGTATGTTTAGTAGAGGCGGGTTTTCTCCATGTTGATCAGGCTGGTCTTGAACTCTCGACCTCAAGTGATCTACCCGCCTCGGCCCCCCAAAGTGCTGGGATTACAAGCGTGAGCCACTGCGCCCAGCCAGAAGAATCAATTTTGTTAAAATATCCATCCTACCCAAAGCAATCTATAAATTCAATGCAATTCCTATCAAAACACCAATGACATTCTTCACAGAAATAGAAAAACAATTCTAAAATGTATATGGAATCACAAAAAACCCAGAATAGATAAAGCTACCCTGAGCAAAAAGAACAAAACTAGAGGAATCACATTATTTGACTTCAAATTATACTACAGAGCTACAGTAATCAAAACAGCATGGTAGTGGCATAAAAACAGACACACAGACCAATGAAACAGAATAGAGAACCCAGAAACAAATCCATACATCTACAGTGAACTCATTTCTAACAAAGTTACCCATAACACATACTGGGCAAAGGAGAGTCTCTTCAATAAATGGTTCTGGGGAAACTGGATATCCACATGCAGAAGAATGAAACTGGACCCTATCTCTCACCATATACAAAAATCAAATCAAAAAGGATTAAAGACGTAAATCTATGACCTCAAACTATGAAACTATAGTATCTAATAATCCAATTTAAAAATAAGCAAAAGATCTGAATAATCATTTCTCAAAAGAAGACATACAAATGGCAAACAGGTATATGAAAAAGTCCTCAACATCATGTGTCATCAGATGAAGGCAAATCAAATCATCCCACCCTTATCCAGAAGACAGGCAATAAGGAATGCTGGCGAGGATGTAGCAAAAGGGAACCCTTGTACACTGTTGGTGGGAATGTAAACTAGTACGACCACTATGGGAAACAATGTGGAGGTTCTTCCAAAAACTAAAAATATAATAGAACTGTCATATGCTCCACACTCCCACTGTTAGGCATATACCCAAAAGAAAGGAAATCGGTGTATTAAACAGTTGCCTACATTTCCATGTTTATTGCAGCACTATTCAAAACAGCCAAGATCTGCAAGCAACCTAAGTGTCCATCAACAGACGAATGAAGAAAGAAAATGTGGTGTACGTGTGTACGTGGAGTACTATTCAACCATAGTGTCATTTGCAAAGAACTGGAGGTCATTATGTGAAGTGAAATAAGCCAGGCCCAGACAGACAAACTTTGCATGTTCTCACTTATTTGTGAGAGCCAAAAATTAAAACAGTTGATCTCATGGGGAGAGGCAATAGAATGATGATTACCAGAGGCTTAGAAGGGTAGTGGGGAGTGGGGGAGTGGGATGGTTAATGGGTACAAAAATATAGTTAGAATGAATAAGATCTAGTAGATAGCACAGCAGGGTGGGTACAGTCAACAATAATTTATTGTACATTTAAAAATAACTGAAAGAGCATAATGGGTTTGTAGCACAAAGAAAGGATAAATGCTTGTTGTGATAGATACTGCATTTACCCTGATGTGATTATTACATATTGTAGGCCTGTGTTAAAATATCCCAGGTACCCCATAAATAAATACATATATATCTACTACATACCCAAACAAAAGTTAAAAATTAAAAACAAAGTAGCCGGGCGCGGTGGCTCAAGCCTGTAATCCCAGCACTTTGGGAGGCCGAGACGGGCGGATCACGAGGTCAGGAGATCGAGACCATCCTGGCTAACGCGGTGAAACCCCGTCTCTACTAAAAAATACAAAAAACTAGCCGGGCGAGGTGGCAGGCGCCTGTAGTCCCAGCTACTAGGGAGGCTGAGGCAGGAGAATAGCGTAAACCCGGGAGGCGGAGCTTGCAGTGAGCTGAGATCCGGCCACTGCACTCCAGCCCGGGCGACAGAGTAAGACTCCGTCTCAAAAAAAAAAAATAAATAAATAAAATAAAATAAAAACAAAGTAAGGGGTGGGAGTGCTGGCCAGACAGAGAAAACCAAGGTAAAGGGAGAGATTCTCAGCCTGAGGAAGGGCCTGCCAAAAGGAGTAGTGCTGGAGGGGGAACAGTGGCACCCCAAGAGCAGGCAAAACAGATTTTAGATATGTGGTGTAGGGAGTGAGAGCCCACTGGGGTCAAGGAACCAAAAGAAAAGAATGGGCCGGGCGCGGTGGCTCAAGCCTGTAATCCCAGCACTTAGGGAGGCCGAGACGGGTGGATCACAAGGTCAGGAGATCGAGACCATCCTGGCTAACACGGTGAGACCCCGTCTCTACTAAAAATACAAAAAACTAGCCGGGCGAGGTGGCGGGCGCCTGTAGTCCCAGCTACTCCGGAGGCTGAGGCAGGAGAATGGCGTGAACCCGGGAGGCGGAGCTTGCAGTGAGCTGAGATCCGGCCACTGCACTCCAGCCCGGGCTACAGAGCAAGACTCCGTCTCAAAAAAAAAAAAAAAAAAAAAAAAAAAAAAAAAAAAAAAAAGAAAAGAATGAAGGTCAAGGAGCAGTTGGCCCAACAGCCTGTTTTAGGTCTGGGTTGGGGAGGGGAGATGGGCAGAGCAAGAACTTGAGGGCGGCATGACCATGGGGCAGGAGTGACTGTGGGAGAACTTGAGGTAGGGTGAGGATAGGAGGGGAGGGTGGGACTTGGGAAAGATGAGAACTTGCTGAGGACCCAAGGCAGCTGGGCAAGAAGTGGGAGCAGTGCAAGGTCCCAAGGTGGAGAGGGGCGGAGGGACCCGGGAGGGATGGTTCAGCACCTGTGGGCTGGAGGGTGGGGTCCTCAAGAGGGTGAGGCTGAGGATGAAGAAGTGGGGAAAGGGGCCACCGTGAGGCAGAGTCCAGAGCAGGCACCTGCACTAGAGAGGAGGGGGCATTTGCACTGCCCTGTGCCCTGCCTAAGGCCCAACTGCCATTAGCACCAGCGCACCCCTTGGGTGGTCTGGAGGGGAGTGGGATGGAGGGAAGACCCCCAGAAAAAAGGCAGCACCAGAAAGTTAGGGTCAGGGACAGTTGGGAGTAGGAGGCATAGGGGCAGCACTGGGTGAAGGCTGCTTGTAGGAAAGGCCCATAAAGGAGGCAGGAGGGACCTTCGGTGGCGGGGGCAGGGGATGAGGGCAGAGGACACCCCAGAAATGGATCAGAGAACAGCACACAGGAAGGGGTAGCAGGGAGCTGGGAAGGCAACAGCACCCAGCGGGCCTTGAGATGGGCAGGGAGGAGGTAGGAGGGAATCTGGTGTCCTTAGATCATTGGTCATTAGTAGGAGTGGGATGCGAGAGAGGAGAGGACTCCCGGAAGCCGGAGTCAAGGGGAAAATGAGCTGGGGATGAGAGAAGTCGCAGGAAGAATCCTCTGTCCGGAGCCTGCAGACTCCAAACCCCCACAGTACCCACAACAGCAGGAAGCACCAGCTCCGGGTCCCAAGAAAGGAGGGCTCCAAATCCAGGAGCTGCGGCCCAGGAGCTGAGAACACGTCGGCTCCGGGAAAGGACAGGACTTCAGGGACCTGAGAGCCGCCCCGAGCACCGGGGGTTGTGGCTGCCTCAGTGGCCGAGCTGGAAGAGCCCTCGAATGCCAGTCACAGGAGCAGCCCCGGAGGCAGAACCCATGGGTCTTCTGAACCCATGGGCCTCAGAAGGACTGGTTTGTCCGAAAAGTGAGAGGAAGCGGAGGAGAGGCGAGGAGAGCAAGCGCAGGAGGAGATCAGAATATGCAGGTGATGCGGGATCCCGAGGACTGAAAAGAGACGGGAAAGCAGGCTGAAGTGTGGCGGCAACGGCCGCGTCCGGCTCCCCGCACCACCGACAGCGCCCTGAGCCCCGCCCTGACAGCACAGCGCTCGCCGCGACCCACCTGACCCCCCGAAACGCCCCGCTGCTCCCGCTCCGCCGAGGACCGCCAGGAACGCCACTCACCAGCAGCGGCTCCCGGACGTGCAAAAGGGAATATGCTGGCCAGAAACAGCAAGACCCGGCCCAGTCCCATGGCCCGGACGTCCCTACCCTCTCAGCAGCTCAAGCGGGGTCCAACTGAGCTAAGCCCGGGGGAATGCGCGGCGGAAACTTAATCACCTGGCCCGGCCCCGACCGCTCATCCAATGAAACTGGGGCCCGGAACTTAGGACCAATCAGGAGCGGAGAGGGCGGGGCCACGCTCGGAAGAGAAAATTCCAGTGGGCTGGAGACTTGGGGAGATTTAGAAGGCGGGACTTGGCGCCCAGAAAAGGGGAGCATGCGGGAGCGCAGCTTAAAGCAGGGACGAGCTTCGAGTAGCTGAGAGTACAGCTCCAACTTCATGAGCACGGCCAGGGCCCTGCCCGCCCTCCCGGCATCGCGACCACCCATCCCCACACCCCCACCCCTAGGAGCGCGGGCCTCACCAAGCCCCATTCGCCGGCCGCCCCATCAGACCGGCTCTCACTGGCTTGTTCCTTCCGGGACAGACAACGCGTGGCTATTCTCCCAACACACTCCCTTAACCGCGCACAGTGTCACTGGCCAGATTTGCAGACCTGTTTCCAGATCTCAGCCACCTCTGCCTCTCAGAAGTACCTGCCCCAGTAGAACAGCTCAGACCACAAACTCTCTTAGACGTTTCAGCTTTATAATCTCCTTCTCCTCCCTTTGACTCAAAGCCAGGCCCCCCCTTTCACCCCTTTATATCCTTTAAGTGTCTGAGGTCTCCCAGGGCCGCCTCTCTATTCAGTCCCTGGGTGATCACAGGGCCAACGAGGAGGCTCCCCATGGTTCACTACACCAAGCTCTCTCCAGACTCCTTTTTCCAGCCTGTTTTAGGACATCTGTACCTCTGGGACCATAGTCCCCTCCAATGTGGCAGATCTACAAGGACTCTCTACACATCTCCCACCACATCATCCTCTCTTCCTCCTCAGTTTCTCTTAAGAACATCACCATCCTTGGTCCTTTCTGATTTCCTCTTTCCCCTTCATCTCTGGGAATCAAAGTCAGCTCCTCCAACCCTATTCAATCCCACAGCCACAATGTTAGTCTGAGCTTTCCCCTCCCTTCAGCCTAGATTACTGCACAGGCTTCCTAAACACTGTGCCTGCCTCAGTTACAACCAGAGTGCTCCAAGCTACCCACAGCGCCCCATCTGCTGAATGTCACACATGATGGATGCTTCTACTCTATCATGGAAACCACAGCTGCCACAACCTGCTGTCTGGCACCACCCCCATTTCTCTGGTGACATCTCCCCAGGGTTGCAGTAAAAGTGGGCTCTGGGATCTCCTCACCCTATCCCACCAGAATGCCACTTCTCAAGCTGTTTCCCTCTTCCACGTTACTGTCACCTCTGACTTAGAACCCATCAGATCACACCATAGCCTTAAAATCTTCCCAATTAGGCTGGTCTGAGTGCAGTGGTGTTTACAACTAATTGATCACAACTAGTTACAGATGTCTTTGTTTCTTCTTCACTCCCAGTGTTTCACTTGACTAGCCTTTAAAAGAAAAAGAAAAGAAAAAAGAAAAAAAGGAAAAAAATCTTCCAGGGTAGATAGTGGTGACAGTGGCACAACCTTGTGATTATGCTAAAAGACACTGAGCTGTACACTTTAAAAGGATAGATTGTGTGGCATATGAATTCTCAATTCTCAGTAATAAGAATGCTGTCCGGAAAGCCTCTTTCTACTAAGAGAATTGCCTTGTCTCCAAAGTGCATCTCTTAGTCGCTGGGACATCTAGGCAGTGGTCTTCAAACCTAGCCACTGCGTAGAACCACCTGGAGAGTTTTTAATATCCATGTTCCCAGGCCACAGCCACAACCTAGGTTGTTAAATCAGTAAACCTAGGTTGGACCTAAATCTTAGTATCTTTTAAAGTTCCCTAGGTGTTTCCAATGTATAGTCATTTTAGAACTACAGATTTAGCCCGTGGTTTGAACCTTCAACCAGATTTAGCCCGTGGTTTGATTTAGTACTCACTGTGCCCTGCCTTGAATCTTTTTTTATTTATTTTATTTTTTTATTCCAACTGTCACCCAGTTGGAAAGCAGGGGCATGATTATAGCTCACTGCAGCCTTGAATGCCTGGGCTCAAGCAATCCTCCCACCACAGCCTCTTGAGTAGCTGGGACTACAGGCGAGTGCCACCACACCCAGCTGTCATCTACCATCTTCTACCCTGTGAACCCTCCAAGATCAGGAAATGTGCCCATTTCTTCTTTGTCAGCCTCACAAACTTTTTTTTTTTTTTTTAAGTTAAACTATACCTGTCATTACTAACTATTCCCCCATGATCCCTAGCCTATACTTTTCTGTGGATTAAAATGTAGCATATTTGAGAATTTTAACAATTTCTTAGTTTTCCCATTCACATTCACTGATAATTTATTTTGATCCTCATAATTTAGTGAGCACAGCAGGGACTGGAGTCCTTTCCCCACCTCAGAGAGATTTTTTTCACTGCTAAAGATCGTAAGTCTAGTGAGAGACAGAGAGGGAGATGGACCCAGCCCTTCCCTCCACAGTGTCTACCCTCCCTCCAGGACTTCCTCCCTGTGCCAGCTCCAGCAAAGCATCTCATTCAGCTCACCGCCAAAAAAGACTTAATAGTTCAATAATAATAATAAATATGCAAGGTTTGTTCTAAGGCATTTAGAAGTGGTTTCAGGGAGACATGAAGCCAGTCCTCTCCAGGGCTATGGGAGGCCAAGATGGTCTCAAGCTCCAGGGGAGTTGCTTCTTAGTGCCCAGGCCTGGGCGTCCCTCCCCCACCAAGCCTCCCAGGTCTTCTGTCCAAAGCCCTCCCCCTCCACCCCACTACCAGCCCCGTCTGCTCTGCCCCATCAACTACGTTTTCTCCCTCAGCACTTGCCTTATATCCCATGCACTCAGGAGCACAGAGGCGATTTCCTTCTTGCAGACTTTAGGCGCCACTGCAGGGTCCGGAAAAGAAAGAGAAACGGCCCAGCGCGGTCGCTCACATAACCCAGGGCGGGGCTGCGCTCCGGCCCCGAAAGCTTTTTTTTTTTTTTTTTTTTTCCGACAGAGTTTTCCTCCCTGTTGCCCAGGCTGGAGTGCAATGGCGCGATCTCGGCTCACCGCAACCTCCGTCTCCTAGGTTTAAGCGAGTCTCCTGCCTCAACCTCCCTACTAGCTGGGATTACAGGCATTCACCACCATTCCCGGCTAATTTTGTATTTTTAGTAGAGACGGGGTTTCCCCATGTTGGTCAGGCTGGTCTCGAGCTCCGGACCTCAGGTGATCCGCCGGCCTCGACCTCCCAGAGTGCTGGGATTACAGGCGAGAGCCACAGCGCCCGGCCTTGCCCGCAAGCGTTTTGAATTCTGCGGCCCGGAGTTCACTGCGAGGAATGGGATCACCCGTCACCCCGCCCTGGTCTACGGAAAATGAAACGTGTTTACTGATATAGAAACGGAATAACGGCGCTGTGGGCTGGGGAGGGCGGATCTGCCTTTAGGCTTCTGGTCTCCAGCTGCGGGTCACTCACACCAGCCGCTGGGAAATGCAGACCCGCGGGGCAGGAATTCCGAGTCCGGGCTGGAGCGCGATCTGGAATCTGACTCGCTTGAAACAGCACTGCGGTGGATTCGGGGCCGGGTGAGTAGGGAAATGCGCCTCAGTCCCTCCCACGGGCCGCCCACGGATTCCAGGATCCGAAAACGCTTCCTGCTGCTCCGCCACCCCTGGAAGGCAGCGCCCGCCTCTGGGCGGTTTTGATGGAAACTGGCTCCACCGCCCGCAGGAAAACCCACAACTAAGGGGCCAGGAAAAAGCCTCTCAGGGTCCCGCCACTTCGGCGAGGATCCTAATTTACGCCCCGAGTGTGGCCTCCATCAAAGACTGGAGTGACCTTCACTGAAATGATACTGGGGGCCCAGGTCGCTGCGGCTCTCAGAATGCGGTGACAGCGCCGCCTCGCGTCCCTTCCCTGACCTGCCCCCGGCGGACGCGGACACGTTTGTTGGCCTGGAGGCTGGAATACACCGGGGATCAAATGCAGAGAATGCAGAAAAGAGGGAAGGATAGGGGGAGGCGTTGAGGAAAGGAGGGAAGAGATAGGAAGAAAAGGGGAGAGAAAAAGTCAAGGAGAGATTTATTTATTTATTTATTTTTGAGACGGAGTCTCGCTCTGTCGCCCAGGCTGAAGTGTAGTTGCGGGATCTCACCGCAAGCTCCGCCTCCCGGGTTCACGAGCAGCTGGGACTACAGGCGCCCGCCACCACGCCCGACTAATTTTTTGTGTTTTAGTAGAGACGGGGTTTCACTGTGTTAGCCAGAATGGTCTCGATCTCCTGACCTCGTGATCTGCCCACCTCGGCCTCCCAAAGTGCTGGGATTACAGGCGTGAGCCACCGCGCCCGGCCGGAGAGATAAAATTTAAAAGACGCAGTTTCATTATTTCTTTTTTTTGCTCTTTATCTAGTTTTACTTATGAACATTTTTACAATAGCTTTCTCTCTCTGTGAATCTGTAAACATACTGCTATTATTGTTATTTCAGGGCCTGTGGAGGTAAGTTGCAGAGAGCATGACCCTCTACCTCCAGATGTGTCAGGGTGTGTCTCCTGGGCACAAAAATAAGGTTTTTGTTTTGTTTTGTTTCACATAAGCAAAGTACAAGCCTCAAAGAGGATAATATTTTTAAATCATCTTATTGGGGCATATTTTGCATGCAATAAACTGCATCTATTTAAAATGTTCAACTTGATGAATTTTAGCTGTTGCACACACCCACATCTCCATTACCACAGTGAAGATAAAGAAGATTTCAGTCGTCTCCCAAAGAACAGCTACATGATAAAATTCTATGCTGTCATTAAAAAGAGTAAGAGTAATTTTAAGTATTGCTATGAAAAGATATGCCAAGCATACTTTTAACCTTTTTTAAAACGTTAAGGAGGCTGGGCACAGTGGCTCATGCCTGTAATTCCAGCACTTTGGGAGGCTATGGCGGGCAGAAAACCTGAGGTCGGAAGTTCAAGATCAGCCTGGCCCACATGGTGAACCCCTGTCTCTACTGAAAATACAAACACTAGCCAGGCGTGGTGGCAGGTGCCTGTAGTTCCAGCTGTTTGGGAGGCTGAGGCAGGAGACTCACTTGAATCTGGGAGGCAGAGGTTAGAGTGAGCTGAGATCATGCCACTGCACTCCAGCCTGGGCGAAAATGCCACTAATACCACTTACATAATATTAATATATATTTTAAGTAGGGGAAAACCTGGAAGATTCCTCACGAAAGTTTTGACAGTGACTGCAGAGACTGGGATAACTTTGTGACTTTCATTTCCTCTTAGATGTTGTACTGGGGTCTGACCGGCAGACCCAGGCTGCACGATGGATGAATAACGTACTCAAGACACCGATATTCAGTGAAAGAGTGCGCCAGGGGGCCGGGCCACTCACAGAAAGGGTTGTGGCAGCTGCATACCTTCACTAGCTGACCCTGTGGGCCTTTATTTAGCACAGATTTAATGACAAAGGCTTTGAGTCAACGTATCTGTGGGTAATTAATCTGGTCGCCATCCCCCTGGAGAGAGCAGTACTACAAATGATCAAAGGTTGTAGGGCCACATGAGTAAACATGCTCTTTAGATAAACTCCCTTACATGTCTTTGTACCTACTCAAAGCTATTAACTCAAGGTAAGAGGATTAGGCTGCTTTCAGCCATAACTCTATCCTGAGGCTTTTGCAAAACTTTCTGCCTTCCAAGAAGGTTTGTATCTATTACCTATAGCTTTATCTTTATAATTATTCCCACCACCTGACCAATCCCCTACGATGTTGAAATTTTATCTTTTAGTATAAACTTGGATTTGGGTGGATTGCAGTGGTTCATGACTGTAATCCCAGTTCTTTGGGAATCAGAGGCAGAGGGATTGCTTAAGCCCAGGAGTTCCAGGCTGCAGAGAGCTCTGATTGTGCCATTGCACTCCAGCCTGGGTGACAGGAGGAGACCCTGCCCCCAAAACAGAAAAATAAATAAAAATTTAAAATAATAAAAATTATAAACTTGGATTTATGTGGAGGTTAAGGAAGAGAATATTTCAGTTTGAAAATATGAAGCTAAGCCCCACAACAAAATAGTTACAGAGTTTTAAAAACCAAAATGTTCATTAAAACCCACCACCAGAAACTCTCGTTCAAGAGGATCCTTCCTATTTTCATGGCATTGAATCTTTCTTAAAGTGCCTTTGAAAGAGATGTTTTCAGTGGAATAAAGGGATATGTAACAATATTTACAAAAGGGGTTGGCTGTAGTAAAAAGGAAAACGCAAATGAGTGTGGACACAGGGGACCCCGTTCCATTTATTCTCAAAGCACGTTTGAAAACTGCGTAGCCATAGCATTCTTGGGTGGAGACAAAGTCGAGGCAGATCTTGTTCCTGGAGTATTGATTTGATTTTGGAACCGGTCAAAGGCTTTCAGAAATCAGGCTGACTTTCAGATCTAAAGTCTCAAGAATGTTCGTTCTAGCAGTGAGCCTGTGGCACGAATCTAGCCCATCTGGGCGATGCTCGCTCTGCTTCCATCTAGTGGCAGTGGTTGGAAGGACAGGGCACAGTGATACTCCACTGGTAGGTCTGAAGCCAAGGTGAAACCGCCTTTGCAAAATTATAACTAAGGAAATGATGACAGTGAAAGATATCAAACCTAACTGACCCCATCTTGCTTCTAACCGCTAAACTGCCCTTGTTCATTTCTAGGCCTAGGCTGAACTAGCCTTGGGAAGGAATTTAGTTTATGGTTTAAAAGGAAACTGTTCTTGTAAAACGAAGAAAGGCCACCGGCCATTAAGTTAGGATGAGAGGGGCTGGAATTCTGAATATTACCAGCCATTATTCCAGAGGTCATAAGATTTCCAACTTATCCTGTTACTCTTGAAGGTAACATCACTATTGTGAACCTCAGAGCAGCCTTTTGAGATGTCTTTTCAGGTTTTTGCATTTCTAACAACTGGAGGGCCCGATCTGGACCTGCCAACCAGTCCTGTGGCCCCCACTCAGGAACTGACTCAGCCTGAGAGAATAGCCTCCACTCACTATGATTTCATACCGGAGCCAACCAATCAGCTCTCCCGATTCACTGGCCCCTCCATCCACCAAATTATCCTTAAAAGCTGATCAGAGTTTTCAGGGAGACCGATTTGAGTAATAAAACTCTGGTCTCCCGCACAGAGGGCTCTGCATGAATTACTTTCTCTATTGCAATTCTCCTGTCTTGGTAAATCGGTTTTGTCTAGGTAGCGGGCAAGATGAACCCACTGGATAGTTACCAAGGGAGTCCAGGCCAGTGTGCAGGATGTACTTTGCTGTAGTGGGGTCCTGGTAGCAGAGGAAAGGCGAGGACACTCAGGGAATAAAGGGCAGAGGAAGAAGGAGCACAAGGGAGGACCCAAAGCCTCCAGATCTCTCCTTCCTTCCCTCCCTGTTAGGGTTGGAGACCAGCACTGTCCCAGGAGGGGCGGCCAGTGTGGTGCAGAAAACACCCTGGTTGCAAAGGGGTGTCACGCACCCCCCACAAGGGTCCTGGCTGTCAGCTGCTACTCGTGAGTTCAAACTAGGAGACTGACGCGTGTCCTCTGCAAAGTAGACTCCTTATCTCCCACTCCAGCTGGTTCCCCAAATCCATCCTGATAACGCACAAAAACCAAGAGCCAAATTCTGCGTGTGACTTTTCTGACAGCTGGAAGGTCCTCCCCCTCCCTATTCCTCACATGCTCCCTTCTTGCCCTGCCCCCTACACTTTGTCTCCACTTCCTCATCCTTTTCCCTCTCTGGACCCCGCTCCTGAGTATCTCCCGCCTTCTTCAGAGGACTTCTCCTCATGAAGTATAGACTCCTCCACCTCCAGGAAAAAGAGACAACGGCCATTGAGAGGGACCTGAGAAATGCCTGTGACCCCGCCCTGAGGTCACCCTCTCCCTCAGCGCTGACTCTAGCTGTGTGTGTGTATGTATTTTGCTTTGTTTTGTTTTGTTTGTTTTTGAGACAGGGTCTCTCTCTAATGGTCAAGCTAGAGCAGTGTCCCGATCACAGCCCCTTGCAGGCTCCAACTCCTGGACTCAGGTAATCCTCCCGCCTCAGCTTCTCGAGTAGCTGGGACTACAGACTGGAGCCACTACTATGTGTGTGTGTGTGTGTGTGTGTGTGTGTGTGTGCGCGCATATATATCTATTTTTTCTTTTTTTTCTTTTTTTTTTTTTTGTAGAAACTGGGTCTTGCTTTGTTATCCAGGCTGGTCTTGAATTTCTGGCTTCAAACAATTCTCATGCCTCAGCCTCCCAAAGTGCTGAGATTATAGGCATAAACCACAATGCCTGGCTCCTGTGTGTGTACATACAAAGTCAAAGTGCTAAACCTGGTGCCCAGGAAACATCCCCACCTTGGCATTGCTTGCAAGAGTCGGTATTTTGTGCACCTGTGGTTTTATTTCAGGAGCTGGGACAATTATATTCATCAGAACAGCACAGTGTCAAGGCCCTCACCCCTAGAAAGCTTACGGGACACTGTTTTATGGAGGAGAGTGAGATTGGAGGAGCCCTTGACTCCAAGTCTCCTGATCCTTCTTACACAAAGAGATGCTGAAAAAAAGTACAGGACATTCCATTTCCTCCTGGAACCAGACAGGGAAGCCAGAGTCAGCGTGGATGTCAAATTCCAGCAAGGAAACACCAGTATAGCAAAATCTTCACGTCACATTTTAAAGCTCACACAATGGCTCAAAGAGAACCAACATAAAAAAACCGAATTCCTATCTCAGGTGAGATCACCGAAGTTGCCTGTGAGGTTTCGTGGAACTGCAGGTAGAGAGGGCATCTTTATTGAGAGCTGCAGCCCAGTTGCTCCTGCATCTTGGGGCCCCTTGCAAGGACCCACTCCCTTCAAGAGCGCATCGTGAGGCCTTTTCCGGGGAGAAATGTAGACTCTCCTTGGACTCCTGAGGTTTTTAGACTTACTTGCTGACTCTGTGGACTTTGACTTCATCATTAAACATCTTATAATGATGTAATTTCCTTTGACTGTAAGTGTAGAACAGGATGCTGTTCCTGAATCAGGAAACAAGGGACTAGTGACCTGCACTGTCGCCCCGCTCCGTGGTGCTCAGATGCAGTGAAATCATGAGGCAACAAACCTATGGCTAGGTAAACAGAGAACTCCATTTCAGCAAATGTTTCAGATGTTCCTTCTTGCCTAGTAATGTTCTAGCTTTACCCCAGCCTTAATCTTTTAAAATGTATATTTTCCTTGGTGTTGATTTTAAAATAATTCGTATGTATTTATTACACTGGGTTTGTTGCAGTAAGCCACCTCGAAGGTTGCTGTAGAATTAAAGTAAGCAAATAAATGTGTGGTTCTCCATGGAGTTATTAACTCTAAAAAAAAAAAAAAAGTCCAAATGTCCATTCCCAACTCAGCTTCAAGGAAAGTCCCCTCTAGAGTTCACAGGGTAGAAATTCCTCTTGATGGCAGCTTCAGAAGGTAAGAAAGGAACTCTTCCTTCACAATGCCTGACCCATCTTTGGGTTTTAGGCATTGGCCGACTGATAAAGGCAACACTGAGAGTACGAAGCATGTATAGTGTCTCACATGTGTCCGTATGAAGAGACCACCAAACAGGCTTTGTGTGAGCAACAAGGCTGTTTATTTCACCTGGGTGCAGGCGGGCTGAGTTCGAAAAAGGAGTCAGCAAAGGGTGGTGGATTATCATTAGTTCTTATAGGTTTTGGGATAGACGGTGGAGTTAAGAGCAATGTTTTGGAGGCAGGGGGTGGATCTCACAAAGTACATTCTCAAGGGTGGGGAGAATTATAAAGAACCTTCTTAAGGGTGGGGGAGATTATAAAGTACACTGATCAGTTAGGGTGGGGCAGAAACAAATCACAATGGTGGAATGTCATCAGTTAAGGCTATTTTCACTTCTGTGGATCTTCAGTTGCTTCAGGCCATCTGGATGTATACGTGCAGGTCACGGGGGATATGATGGCTTAGCTTGGGCTCAGAGGCCTGACATATAGATGACCGATTGTCATGTAATATGAATCTCACCACACCTGAGAGAGTGGGATAGATTCTCTCATTTTCATAGTTTGGGCATCTGAGTCCCTGAGAGCCTGAATGCCTGACATGGATTCTCCAAGAATGTTGGCCTTGAGACTCTAAAGGGCCCCAGGTCTCTTGTGAAGCCCCCTGTGCATGCACCACACCCGCAGAGGCCCCACACCCGCAGAGGCTCCACAACAGCGGGAAGAGCACCCAGGGTCAGAGCCCAGGCGAGTTCACACTCAGGGACCATCCACATCCAGGGCGTGCAGAGGAGGGGCCAAGGTGAGAGCCCAACCCCTGCCTAGGCTGTGGTGACAGGTGGGCTGCATGGGGGTCCCAGTGCTCCTGGAGCTATCATTCTTTACCTCCTGAAGACCCCGGACCTGCACATACCAAAACTCTGCATTTCTGGTGGAGCGGTCTTCTCTTTTGAGATGTAAACACTACTTCTCGGGCCGGGCGCGGTGGCTCAAGCCTGTAATCCCAGCACTTTGGGAGGCCGTGACGGGCGGATCACAAGGTCAGGAGATGGAGACCATCCTAACATGGGCTAACATGGTGAAACCCCGTCTCCACTAAAAAATACAAAAAACTAGCCGGGCGAGGTGGCGGGCGCCTGTAGTCCCAGCTACTCGGGAGGCTGAGGCAGGAGAATGGCGTAAATCCAGGAGGCAGAGCTTGCAGTGAGCTGAGATCGCACCACTGCACTCCAGCCTGGGCAACAGAGCGAGACTCCGTCTCAAAAAAAAAAAAAAAAAAAAAAATTAGAAACACTACTTCTCGAATCTTAAAGCCAGCCATTGCCACTCCTAAGGGATAAGCCTCTAACTCCACTGAAATTAGCCTCAGAATTTCAGCTGAGGATTTGGAGCCACAGGCAGGAAGTCTGTGGGGTTTGTGCCTGGCTGATCTGGAAGGTGGTCCTGAAAGGTAGTGTGTGACTAAGTGGGCTCTGTGGGGCACGGATGTCCCTGAAGAGAGGAGGATGAGACAGATGGGAAGGTTCAAAAGTGAACTTTAGTGGGCCCTGTGCCCAGCACCAGGATTTGGAAAATCTTCTCCCAGCCACTTTTGGCCTGTGGGTTTTCATTCTGCTTTCCTGTCTGCCAGGCCATTGCAGGCAATCCCTTCATTTGGCAAACATTTATCAAATACCTACTGCGTGCCGGGCATTGTTTTAAGAGGAGCTGGGACTGAGGTAAGAGGAAATAAACCCTCCTTGCCTTCAAGGTGTGCCCAGTCTTGCTCAGGCAGAGATCAGTAAGGAAATTGTAACACAAATTGAGAGAGGAAAAAGGAAGAAACTGGTCAGGTGGGCAGTTATGGTGGGTCCTCAGTTGAATTATTTCAAACAAAAGAACAGCCTGCAGGCACAGAAAAGGGAACTTGCACAGGGGGACTTTCCTAAGACATGCCCACAGCTACACAAATAAGAAAGGCTACACAGGAAACTTGCCCAGACATGCCCGCAATGGAAAATTCTGTTCCCCGATACATGGGCAGTAAGGGAAACAAAGCAATGTAGAGTCAAGCTAAGGGTCCACTTGGACACTAGGAGGATGGGGTGGAGCTACCATAAATTCGTGCCTTATTCAAATGAGACACCCAGCCCTCATCAGCCTTTGCATTCAACTGTAAAAATGGCAACCCTCTTCCAAGCCCCCTCTCTGCAGGGGAGAGCTTTCTTTTATGCTTATTAAACTTTTGCTCCAACCTCACTCTTTGTATCCACGCTCCTTAATTCTCTTGGTGGTGAGACAAAGAACTCCAGGTAACACCTCACAAGGAGACACTGAGAGGCTGCTACATTGTGGTGCATTGGCAAGACTAACAAACTGGCTAGTGAGACATGCACACTTGCTTGGTAGACATATATGTAGATCTTCAGCTCTGACTAATGAAGGAATACCAAAAATCTCATAAAAGAAAAGAATATTATTTGAACTTTGTTTTGTGGTGTAAGTGGGAGCACCACAGACACCCAGGATAGGAGAGCTTTGCTCCGAATCCAGGAAGTGAACATCTTCCTCTGGGCCAGGCCAAGAATGAGAATAAGCTGATGAAGGAGCCTGGTGCTTCCTGGCAGAAAGGTTGTCTAACATCTGACTATCCAGAAGTCACAGTTATTCAATATTGAGACTTGAAACAAAGAGTGAGAGACAGAGAGAGAGAGAGAGAGAGAAAGAGAGAGAGAGAGATCTGATTTGAAAAGCAGAATTCTGCTGGGGGCTTGTTAAAATGGAGAGTTTCTGATACAGTAAGTCCAGGCCAGGCCCTGAAGATTGCATATCTAAGTTCCCAGGTGATGCCAATGCTGCTTCCCCCAGGACCACACTTTGCGAACCACCACCCTAAGGCAATCCGTGTTGATTTCTAGTATCAGAAGAGGGCTGGGAGTGGGCTGGGAGGCAGAAGTGTAGGATCAATGAGACCATACCTGACCCATCCTGGACAGCTCCCCAACCCAAGCTTGCAGCATTTGATTTCCTTGGAGTCCTGGGAATATCAGACACCCAAGAAGGGACCAAATGTGGAGTCACAGAGTGATCCAAAGGCTCGGCTTCATACAGCACCTGGGACTCCCACCACTCCACAACTGGTCCCCATACTCCCAGTGACACTGACGCCCCACTCCTCACCACACTGACCTCCAGACCTTCCTTGACTGACCTTAGCTGGTTGGGCCTGGGATGTGACCCTAGGAGCTCTGAGTGTACCTTCTGATTCAAAGATAGGGTGACCTCGTATGACAAGTACTCAGAAGGGCCTTTAATAGGACCTTGAACATTTGGCAAATGGCTTCAGTCGTGTGTCCTTGAGAATTCCAGTGTTTTCTAGATATCACATCCATGAGCCCATATAAACACTAGAGGGCGTTGTGAACATACCGAAGCCGTAATTGTTGCCCTGGATCCTCTAGAATCCCTTTCCCACTTAGACCAAGATTTGAACAAAATTTCCTTCACCAAACAAATTGCATTTAATTAATCATGCTGTTATTTTACGTTGTGTTGGAAAAAAGACAGATGTAAGGAAAAATAATGCAATTAAAAAGAAAACAACATACTGAGTTAAAATGGTAGTAAACCTCCTTGTTAAAGGAATAATATAATATTTAGAAAATTTTTAAAATTTATTTTAATAAAAGTAAAAAAATTCTATTGGTTTTTAAAAGGTTTTGCATTGTGAATTTTCTTGGGTTTGTTTGGTCTCCCTAGGAATTATCTTTTATTTCTTGATATAGTTCAAAATTCAAAATTTTAAATGTTCAAAAGGTAAAATGTCTCTCTCTTAACCCTGTCTCATCCCCAACAGGCAACCAGGGATATCAACTTCTTGTTTATTCTTCCAAATATATTTTATGCATATGCAAGCAAATATAAATGTGTACATATATATCTTTGTCCCTTTTCACACAAATTTTAGCAGACTCTATATGTTATTCTACACCTTACTTTATTTCTTCTTAATAATGTATTGTAGAGACCGTCCCATGAGGGAATATCAAGAGTTTCCTATGTCTTTTTTCTTTTGTGTTAAATGTTTGTAGACTCCACCGTGTAGATATGCAGTGATTGTTTGGGTTTTCTTAGGAAGGTAGGGAGGCCTCCTTATGTTACCCAGAGTGCAGTAGAGTGGCTATTCACAGGTGAGTGCTACTGTGCCCAGCTTGCAATGCTTTTTTAACCAGTCCCCTAGTGACAGACATCTGGATTATTTTTTCTTTTATTTTTCATTTTCTTTCTTTCTTCTTTCCTTTTTGCTTTTACAAACAGGGTTGCAACATCTAATTCTGAATACAGTCATTTTTCAGGAATGCAGGTGTAGTTTTGGACACATTTCTAGAAGTAGGACTGCTGGGTGTATGCGTTTTTAACTTAGACAGAAATCGCCATACTGCCTTTCCTGAAAACATTTCCAGTTTGCAGGCCCACCTGCAATGTATCAGGGTACCTGTTTTGGTACCATTATCTTTCTGATTATAGAAATATGTAGAGATATATATTTGGGAGCCATCTGTGTCTAGACGATATTTAAAATCCTGGGAGTGGAGGACACTAGAGTGGTTGGGAGGCAGCAAACCCCAGAGTGCTCCAGCATCTACAACAAAAGGAGCCAATGAACTGACTGAGGATGAGCAGTCAGTGGGGAGGAAGAGAACTTGACCTGTAAAAGATCAAATCAGATTTTAGAGGGGGAGTTGATACAACCTCTCCAGAGAACAATTTGACATCCTATAACATCATGTGGTAAAAGCACAGTCATCCTGTTCCTCCATCCATAGCTTGGGGAACTCACACAGGGGACCAGAGAGAGATGACCCAGGCTGTTCATTGTGGCAGTGTCTGTACCAGAAACAAGCTAAAGGTCTGTGGACAGGAGAAGAGATCAATTGTGGGATATTCCTCCCATGAACACTATCCAGCACTGAAAACAAATGAACTGTTTCTGTGGGTGTGGATTCACCTCATAGACCATGTTAAATGAAAAAGCAAGCCACAGAATGATACATTCAACAAAAAACAATTTCTACAAAGTCAAAAATCATGTCAAACAAAGGGATTTTAAAAACTTTGTAACATTGTAAAGGCATTCACCAAATTCAAGACATTGCTCACTTCTCACTGGCAGTCCTTACTTTACTCAGTACAGTATCAACTGAAACACATACATAACAGAACTGTGGAAAATCAGGGCTATCTACATATATTTCTATTATTTTCTATGTATACTACATATAGCCAATAATATTAAAATGTTACAAATGGACAAACCTGGGTAGTGGCTTCACAAAGATTTCTTTTAATTCTCCATTCTTCTAGCTAGAGCTACTTCATAATAACTAGCAGCAACATGGATGGAACTGGAGGTCAGTATGTTAAGTGAAATGGACCAGGCAAAGGAGGACAAATACCACATGTTCTCACTCACATGTAAGAACTGAAAAAAAGCTGATTTTATGGAGGTAGAGTAGAATAATAGTTACCAGAGGCTGGGAAAGGTGTGTGGGGGGACCTGGGAGATAAAAGGAGGTAGTTTAGTGGGTACAAAGATACAGTTAAATAGAAGGAATAAATTGTAATATTCGATAGCACAGCAGGCTGGCTGTGGTTACAACAACGTATTGTATATTTCACAATAGCTAGAAGAGTGGATTTGAAATTCACCCAACACAAATAAATGGCACATGCTTTGAGGTGATGAATATCCTAAACATCCTGACTTGATCATTTCACATTCTACACACGCATGAAAATATTATGTGTACCCCAAAATATGTACAAATATTATGTGCCAGTAATTTTTTATTAAAAAACCAACAAGCACAATACAATAAAGGATATCTTAAGACAATACAAAAATTATTCGTGTGATAATAATTTGGCAAATGTTTCCTGTTTATTAACATCAATTTTTTTCTCCTGTAAGTATAAGGAGAATAATACCTACATAGCATCAGAAGTGGTTGCTTTCCTGAGAGATAATTATTTTCCCAGTTAAAAGTAGAGAATCAGAATCACTATAGTAAATAGCACTTTGGAGAACTACATAGCACTGGGTCTTGCTGCCCTGGGGCAGCCAGGCTCAGGGAGGGCTCACCTTCCAGGGAAAACTAAACTTTGGCTTCCTTGTTTTGGTGGTGTTCTTACTGCAAGACCAACATTTCAAAATATCAACAGAGTCCAGCCAAAGGGTTGTATTCTCTTTTATTTCTTACAAAAGGCACTGCCAAGGATGGCACAGACTGTTATGGGCTAAACTG
The DNA here is from genome assembly GCF_047675955.1 of Chlorocebus sabaeus. Classification (NCBI taxonomy): domain Eukaryota; kingdom Metazoa; phylum Chordata; class Mammalia; order Primates; family Cercopithecidae; genus Chlorocebus; species Chlorocebus sabaeus. The sequence goes on along the minus strand of NC_132920.1, from coordinate 31,599,997 downwards.
TGTCCCTCTACACATATTTTGAGGCCTATGTTGACAAGATAGAGGGAGAAGATGGCCATGTATAAGCCAAAGAGAGAGGCCTCAGGAGCAATCAGCCCTGCAATACATTTGATCTTGGACCTGTAGCCTCCAGAACTGGGAGATGATACATTTCTATTGTTTAACTTACCCAGTCTGTGCCACTTTATTATGGAAGTCTTAGCAAATTAAAACAGAGATATCACCTTTTCTACCCTGCCCTGCATATGGAAATGAGATTATTCAAGAGTATGAATTACGTAGGATTCCAAAGCATAGAACAGATAGATTGAAAATTGACAAGGGAAAGTGATGTAGAGTTTGGGCGATGTAGGCTGGTTTCCAAACCTCTGTGGTCCCATGGTCACCACACGGAGGTGGAGATGTTCTCATTCGTTTTCATTTTCACTCAGAGCAAAACATGTGGGTCCACACTGGTATATAATCAGAAGATATACTTAACTGATTTGAGATATTGAGAGAGAAAGTCTTGCTGTACTTTTATAGAAAGATGAATGATAATTATCATCACTAAAGGGGATTTTAGGCAGGGCGTTGCTGGCATTATGTTTTCCTCCTACTTTTAAGATGCATGTTCCTAAAGAGCCCTGTCTAGGAGTAAATGCCATCACTTAAATTTTTCTCTGCCTGTCAACCCATTGATCCCCACTTCATTTCAGTAAGGTTACCGGAATGTCTGTGTTTATCCAGGGTTCACAGATGAATTTAAAAGTCCCTAGTGGTAGAGCGCTTCTCCTGAGGTCACACAGCAACCGAGTGTGGTGGAGCAATGACAGGCACATGGCAACCTTGGTCCGTACTCCAGTTCTCTAGGTGCCATGAGAATTGCAGCCTTTGGTTCATTTTCTATGTTTTTTTTTTTTTTTTCTGAATGAGTGAAGGAAAATGCATATTGAGAACAAAGTGCCAGAGACCTAAGTCTGTTCCTTAAACTTACAGGGTTGGGGCCTGGAGAGAGAGAGTCTTCCACTGATTCTCTGAATTCCAGCTCCTGTTGTCAGTCATGTAGCTGAAAGTAGGAAGAAGCTTTCTCTTCTGCACTTGGAACAACAGGATAAAGATGACAGAGAGTCCCACATCTACCATGGAAAAGACAATGGTCCCTCCCACTCCCTGAATCATGCCAAGTTTTCTAATGACACGTGTTTTCCTGCAACATGTCACTATATCTCCTTCCTTCAAGCACCAGTTTTCACAGTACAAGCACAGCAACAGCACAAAGGAATGACTACTGAGCCTGTGTTGTTACCCATGTTGGCCATGTCCTGAGTTGAGACTTTAGATGCTCTGAGTTGAGACTTTATTTTATACTTAGGTACCTATGAGTCATTGCAGAATTTTGCCTGACTCCACCATGGCCCAATTTGATCAAGGTGTATATGCTATGGGACCTCTCTAGTTCCTCATCAGAAATTACAGTGAATAACATGTCCAGCTCCTGGGGTGCCTGATGGCAATGAGTGGCAGCTCCTCTTGGGGCAACACTTTGGGGGCGACTAAGGCCTCATAGACTTTATTACTGCTGGGCTACATGGCCCAAGGCTCCTGGGCACAATGGATCAGTGGTCTTGGATTCACCTCTGACATTTAAGGACATTTGTTCTTGGGCTTTCACAAGTGGTCTCTGATTGGGATGGAAGGAAGGGACGCAGGGACACAAAATCTCTGACTGCCTAGGGACCACTGCCCCGTATCGCCCCACTCCCCGGCCCTCACTTCCACTCAGAGACTACATGGCCGTTCCACTGAATTCCTGAGGACATGGCCAACATGGGTAACAACACAGGGAAGTGCCTTAGACTGAGTTCCGTGGGAGGCTGGCTGGTGCCCTCTGGACCATGTACCTACACCTGTTGGGATTTCTTTAGAGTGAAATGCTCCAGAGGCAGTCATACCATAAGCTTGGATCCTCCAGCCATTGAGTGTGGGGGTGTTAGCCCTGGCTAAATGAGCACCAAATTCTAGAGAGACCAGGAGACCCTCTAAGTTCTGAATCCTGAGTCCTGAACCCTGGAAGTGCGCTTCCGGCCGGGGAGCAGGTGTCACTGCCTCTGATCCACAAAAGCAGCTCCACAGCTCAAGTTGCTCTTCTGGATTTCTGCCTCTCCTGGTTCCTGGCCAGGCAAGTCTTCACTGCTTTGTTAGCCCATCCATTTGCTCAACCAGATTTTTCAAATATGTGTGTTCTCCTCCTTTTCCCATTGTACTCAGTGGAAGGAATGGTCTAAATTACCTAATCAGCAATTCCTGGAAACCAAGCCACCATGTACATACAAGCTTATACGTTAATATCACATACAAGAAAGAAAATGCAGAGATACCAGTAGTGGCCACCTAAGCAGTGTAAATAGAGGTAATAAAAACAAATTGTTGGATAGTATCTATCTATGCCATGATTAAAATACATATCAATAAATTACAACTTCTAAGAAAATAATCTCTATATGTAATATATGACTGTGACTCTGAGAGACAAACCTCAGAGTATTGTCTGAAGACACTTCCCATCACCTTCACCTCCTGAGCCAGATGGTGTGAAATGAGATGCAGAGATTCGAAATGTGTGGCAAGCCTCTCTGCAAAGCAGTAGAGTAACATTCTACATGAGCAAATGAAAACAATCTCACAAATGACATTGGATGTACGGTGTGGGATGTGTGTCCTTATTATAACGGAGTTAATCCTTTAAGTAGGTAATCTTTTTACATTAATTGGATTCTTTTTTTTTTTTTTTTTTTTTTTTGAGGCGGAGTCTTGCTCTGTCGCCCAGGCTGGAGTGCAGTGGCCGGATCTCAGCTCACTGCAAGCTCCGCCTCCTGGGTTCACGCAATTCTCCTGCCTCAGCCTCCCGAGTAGCTGGGACTACAGGCGCCTGCCACCACGCCCGGCTAATTTTTTTTTTTGTATTTTTAGTAGAGATGGGGTTTCACCGTGTTAGCCAGGATGGTCTCGATCTCCTGACCTCGTGATCCACCCACCTCGGCCTCTCAAAGTGCTGGGATTACAGGCTTGAGCCACCGCGCCCGGCCGATTGGATTCTAAATGACTTATTAGCTGTCAATTAGCCAGGAATTGTTCCCTTTACTAAAAGAGAGACCCTGCCGTGAACCAGCATTTCCCAGGTGGAGGTCTCCGGCAGACATGAACTTCTAACAGGGTAAATGACCTGTTTCTTTAGTCAGGGAAAACTGACTTTCATACGTGGTCTCTGGTTGAGGGATCCCATTTTGAGTGGGGGATTTACGAAGTCACTTCTCCCTGTTCCTGTTGGGGCTGGGGATGGTGAACGGAATGAAGATACAAACTCTGAGAGGGAACCAGGCAGACAGGCAGACTGACAGGGAGGGCACTGCCTGGTCTAGTTACCATTTGCACCCAGTCAGAAGAGGTGAAGGGTGAGAGAGGAGGCTGCTGGGAACCAGAATATTGGCAGCCAGGAAGGCGGAGAAAGTGCAGACTGACAACACAGGCCACAGGCTGGAGCCCCTGGGAGGGAGCTGTGTTGTTCCGTCTGAGCCCCACGGTGCAGGAGAGGGTCCCTTTCACCAGGGAACATCAGCCTTCAGGATGATTTCTGAACTCTGCTCTCCACTGATCCTCCACCAGGACTTCAAACAGCAAGATGAGGTACCCAGGACCCTAGGAATCTGATTTTCATATCCCCTGAATTACCTTTACTAAAAATATCATCCCTATGTTTTGTTTATTTCTTATAACATATAAAACATTAAACCAAACCATTGTACAGAATTTATTAATATGTAGATGTGAGGTGTCTGGTGACAGATCCTCCAAGTTATTTATATTAGAGGAAGAAAGTGGTTCAGCCCCATTCACAGATGAGAACGACAGGGTAGCAACACTCAGGACCATGATACTGGGTGCTCCCAACCCTGAAGGGAAGCGTCTCACTGCACACAGACAGCCAGGAGAGTGATCACAGGGTCCTGCGCTATCTCCTCCTCCTCCTCTCCTGGGTCCTGGGTTTCACTTCCAAATCTCAACTGGTAGCAATATTAACTTGGTATTCAAGACCCTTGTGGCCCCTCTTCACCACAGCATCTCATCAGGTTTCTTTCCTCATACGAATTCCAGCAGGGGTGTATTCTAGAAATATCACCACGGAAAGGGTGGCAGAGGCAGCTCATCTCTAATCCCTCGAATAGAGAGGATAGAACCACAGTCCTGTGCCTCACCCATCCCATGGTCCTGCCTCAAATACAGTCTCCTCCTGCAGGCTGCTGGGTCCTCTTTATTGTCATTCTCCAGAAGGTGACAGGGTCCCAGACAGACGTGCTCACAGCCTCCTTGGGGCCTGATGCCAACAGGAGTTGAGGCCAGGGAGCAGCTTTGGGCTGTAGGGATCTTCGGATTTGAAGGTAGGGGATGGTGACGGGCTGTCCATAATGCTCTGGGTTTCAAGGCTGAGAGTGGCTGAGCTGAATCTGGTCATGACCATGTTCTCCACAGTTTGAGAGCTGCCTTGTGCAGACCAGCAAGACACAGATTGTTTTCAGTCCCCTTATATTTCTGTGGACCCTGACTTTTCTTCCCCCAGCTGCTGTCCTCCCAAGCATAGCCCCGGGAGGATGTAGGGAGAGGAACCCATTCTCCTGATGTTCCAGAACCCCTTGCATGTAATCCCAATATCCAGGCCTGGGGTCCCCTTCTTTGGATCAAACTTTCTTTTCTTGGAATGAAAGGCTTACAGGGCCTCCCTCCCAGATCGCCACTGTGACTCACTCACCCTAAATAGATGTCTTACTCTACAGTTATCTTCTGCATATTGTTTTCTGAAGATGCGATAAAATATTATAAACCATAAATAAAACGTGGAGGTTAGGTTCTCTTTTTGGATTCTAAGGATCTGCTGGGCTGGGGAGAGAAGGGCAGGTGGAGGGGCAGGTGCTGAGTGGTGTGCAGCCTCGCTCTGTGCTCAGTAAGGCTCCTGCTGTGGTCATTTCTTGTGTATTTGTCTGGATCCCTCCATGTGCTGGGATTTGTGCCTGGTCTTTAGGGGCGGGTGCTGCTCCAGGTCGGAGGCCTCACACATCTCCAGGCTGAGCATTTCTCCAAGTCCATGGAGGTCAAGGGCTGAGAATAGCCAGTCCCACTCCTGCCTTGAGTTTCACTTTATTTGGCATATTTTTATATGTTGATCTGATCCTTCTCACAAGGGCTGTATATGAGCATTATTTCATAGGAGAGCTGCTATCATCCCGCTGCAGCCATGCTCTGTCCCTGACATCAGCATCCTGTGTGCTTTGTTGTTGTTCACTATAGACCCGGGACAGTCTCTGCACGGGGGGCTTCTCAGATGACACAGACTGATGGTTCCCACCTTTGCCTTCTTTCCTGCTCCATTTCCAGAATACTTCTATTTTTTTCTTTTATTATACTAAGTCGGATTTTCAAGTTAAGGGCTGGGGACAATGACTCACTCCTGTAATCCTAGCACTTTGAAAGGCCAAGGCAGGGGGATTGCTTGAGGCCAGGAGTTGAAGACCAGCCTGGGCAACATAGCAAGACCCTGTCTCTAGGAAACAAATTGAATTAACACCATGAATAGATGTGTTATTGCCATGTCATAAATAAATTCTTGACACTTCTTCTGTGAGGCAGTCAGGGTCCTGGCAGGAAAGAGATGACAAAGAAGGAAGACACATTACAGAGGTGCTGGCAGGGCTAAGAAAGCCACAAGGGGTGTTGAAGCTCCCTGGGATGATCAGTGGCAGGAAACTGTTTCCATCTCTGAGCTTGAAAAAACAAGGAAGAGGGAGTAGTTTCCAGAACCCAGGAAAATCTGTGGCTTTCACTAGGGGCAGCCCCGCATGCCTGTGGCTGTAGGTAGAGGGCAGCAATGATTACAGAACCACAGACCTGTCCAGAGGGAGTTAAGGAAATGAAAACCCTGAGTTACTTCTCCTGCCATGCTCCCATCTCCTGCAGACGCCTGTTCTCATCCACACTCAGTATCTGCTTCTGAAGCTGGGAGACAGAATCCCTAGCTAATCATCTTCTTTCATCACTTTGTCCACTGAACTTGGGAGAAACCAACCAGCTTTATTATGTTCCCTGGTTCTCTACATATGGTCAAAGATATTAGGTTTAGAGTCACTAAACTTGCCTCTCAGGAGTGGTGAATCAGGAGTGTCAAATGCATTTATTTTGCATAACTCTCTAAACAGTTCATGCCAGGGACTATCAATGTTCTCCATACTATTAGAAGTAGAGTCCTTAGCATTTTTGGGTCTAATCATATTAAGCAACCAACTCCAGAAACCCCCAAACCAATGAAAGAACTCCATCCTTAATATTCTGTTCCTCTAGAACCACTCCTGATACCAAAATCTGTATTAGTCAGGGTTCTCTAGAGGGACAGAAATAATAGAATATATATACACATATATAGTAAGTTAGTACTTAATATATAAATTATTTTATATATATTATGTTAGTACTTAATGCTAACAGAATAATATATATTATAATGTATTATATATATAATATATATTATATATATATGCTTATTAAGTACTAACTTACATAATCACAGGGTCACATAATAGGCTGTCTGCAAGCTGAGGAGCAAGGAGAGCCAGCCTGATTCCCAAAACGGAAGAACCTGGAGTCTAATGTTTGAGGGCAGGAAGCATCCAGCATGGGAGAAAGCTGTAGGCTGGGAGGCTAAGCCAGTGTCTCTCCTTTTCTTGCTTTTCTGTTTGCTTTATATTCGCTGGCAGCTGATTAGACTGTGCTCACCAGTTTAAGAGTGGATCTGCCTTCCCTAGCCCACTGTCTCAAATGTTAATCTATTTTGGAAACACCCTCACAGACACACCCAGGATCAATACTTTGTATCCTTCTATTCAAATCAAGTTGACACTTAGTATTAGCCATGCACAAAAAACATTTGACAAAAATTTGACAAAATCCAGCATTGCTTTATGATTAAAACCTTCAACAAAGTTGGCATACAAGGAACATACCTGAAGGTAGTAAAAGCCATTTATGACAAACCTACAGCCAACATTATATTGAATGAGGGAAATTAGAAATCATTCCCCTGATAACTGAAACAAAATAAGGATACCCACTTTCACCACTTCTATTCAACATTGTACTGGAAGTTCTAGCCAGAGCAATCAGACAGGAGAAAGAAATAAAGGGCATCCAAATTGACAAAGAAAAAATCAAACTGTTGCTGTTTGCCGAAGATATCATTGTACAGCTAGAAAACCGTAAAGACTCATGTAGACCAATGAAACAGAATAGAGAACCCAGAAATAAAACCAAATACTTACAGTCAACTGATCTCTGACAAAGGAAATGAAAACATAAAGTGGGGAAATGACACCCTATTCAACAAATGCTGCTGGGATAATTGGCAACTCACATGTAGAAGAATGAAACTAGATCCTATGTCTCACTGTGTACAAAAATTAACTCAAGATGGATCAAAGACTTAAATCTAAGACCTGAAACCATAAAAATTCTAGAGGATAACACTGAACAAAACCCTTCTAGACATTGGCTTAGGCAATGACTTCATGAGCAAGAACCCAAAAGCAAATGCAACAAAAACAAAAATAAATTCATGGGACCTAATTCAGCTAAAAAGCCTCTGCATAGCAAAAGAAATAATCAGCAGAGTTAACAGACAACCCACAGAGAGGGAGAACATATTCACAAACTATGCATTTGACAAAGGACTGATGTCCAGAATCTACAAGGAACTCAAACAAATCAGCAAGAGGAAAACGAATAATCTCATCAAAAAGAAGTCTAAGTACAGGAATAGAAAATTCTCAAAAGAGGATATACAAATGGCCAGCAAACATATGAAAAAAATGCTCAGCATCCCTAATTATCAGGGAAATGTCAGTGAAAACCACAATGCAATACCACCTTACTTTTGCAATAGTGGCTATAACTGAAAAATAAAAAAACAATAGGTGTTGGTGTGGATGTGGTAAAAAAGGAAGGCTTTTACACTGCTGGCAGGAATGTAAACTAGTACAATCACTATAGAAAACAGTATGGCAGTTCCTTAGGGAACTAAAAGTAGATTCACGATTTTATCCAGCAATTCTACTACTGGGTATCTACCAGAGGAAAAGAAATCATTACATGAAAAAGACACTTGCACACACCTTTATAGCAGCACAATTCACAGTTACAAAAATATGGAACCAGTCCAAATGTCCATCAATCAATGAATGGATAATGAAAATGTGGTGTGTATCATGGAATACTATGCAGCCATAAACAAGGATGAGTTTATGTCCTTTGTAGAGACATGGATGAAGCTGGAAACCATCATTCTGAGCAAACTATTGCAAGGACAGAAAACCAAACACCACATGTTCTCACTCACAGGTGGGAATTGAACAATGAGAACACCTGGACACGGTGGGGAACATCGCACACTGGGGCCTGTCGTGGGGCAGGGGGAGGGGGAAGGGATAGCATTAGGAGATATACCTAATGTAAATGACGAGTTAATGGGTGCAGCACACCAACATGGCACATGTATACATATGTAATAAACCTGCACATTGTGCACATGTACCCTAGAACTTAAAGTATAATAAAAAAAAAAACAAAAAACCCAACAATCTATTGATAGATACATCCAATAATGTAAATGAATCTTTTAATCTTTAGGGAGTCACGCTGAGTGGAAAAAAAAAGCCAATATCAAAAGAACATGTACTGCATGATTCCGTTCATATCACTTTCTTGCAATGACAAGTTTAATAGAAGTAGAGAACATATTAGTGGTTGCCAGGGGTTAGGCATGGAAGTGGGGAGAGGTCAGTGTGATTATAAAAGGGTAACATGAGGACTCCTTGTGGTGGTGGAACTGTTCTGTGTCTTGACCATATCAATGTCAGTGTCCCTTGTGATATTATGCTGTAGTTGTAGCATGCCATTGAAGAATACCGGGTAAAGAATGTGTGACATTTCTCTTTATTATTATTATCGTTTTATTTGTAAGACACAGGGTCTTGCTGTGTTGCCCAGGTTGGTCTCGAGCTCTTGGGCTCAAGTGATCCTGCTGTCTCCACCTCCCAAAGTGCTGGGATTACAGGCGTGAGCCACCACACTTGGCCTCTTTATTATTTCTTACAGTTACATGTGGATCTATGATTACCTCAAAATAAAAAGTGTAATTAAAAAAAAAAAGAAAATGTAGTATGTACATATACACCACAGAACGCTACTCAGCCACAAAAAGAAGTGAAATAATGGCAATTGCAGCAGCCTGAATGACGTTGGAGGCCATTATTCTAAGTGAAGTAATTCAGGAATTGAAATCCAAATGTCATGTGTTCTCATTTATATGAGAGTACAAAGGCAAAAGAATGATACAATGAACGTTGGGGACTCAGAGGGTAGGGCCGTAGGATGGTGTGGGAGAAAAGACTACACACTGGGTACAGTGTACACTCCTCGGGTGATGGATGCACCAAAATCTCAGAAACCACTGCAAAAGAACTTATCCATGTAACTAAAAACCACCCCCTCCCCCCAAATCAAGTTTATCTCTAAATTAGCACGGTACATTCCTTGCTTGTCATGACCCATGGTCCTAGGATGTTTATAGCTAAGGAAGCAGTTTGGGAATACCTTCAAGGATAAACTCCTATGACAGCAAAATGTCCAGATATCCCAATATCACATAACAGTATTTGCTTTAAAACTGATTATGTAACTGATACAGGAATTAAAAAGGAAGTATTTAGGCAGATAGTGAGAGTAAAGAAGTCCTTGGTATGGTTTTCCTTTTAATGAAAAGCAGCCCCCAAATCATTTTCTTTTCTAATGAAGAGCAGCCTGTAAAATTGAGCTGTAGACATAGACAAGCAAGCTGGAAGCTTGCATGAGTGAATGCCTGCAGTCGTACCAATAGGAAAAGGCTACTTGGGACTAGGCAAGTTCAAATGGTGGCTCCATTTTTCCTTTCCAACCATGTGTAGGGTAGGGAGCAGATAACATGGTGTCAGCCAAGTGGAAAGCCTATTGGCATAAGAAGATTAGGGTGGAGTGGCCAGCTTTCCCATGCTCTATGTAAACATCACACCTGGTCCAACCAATCTGTGGGCCCTATGTAAATCAGACACCTCTTTCAGCCTGTTTCTAAAATCCAGTGCACTCTGCCATGGGCTGGAATTCCCACTTTGGTGCCCCTTCTCTCACAGGAGAGAGAGCTATTCTCCTTTCTCTTTCTTTTTTTTTGCCTATGAAACCTCTACTCCTAAACTCACTCCTTGCATGTGTCTGTGTCCTTAATTTTCTTGGCATGAGGCAATGCACCTTAGGTATCACCCCAGACAAAGGTGCTGCTTTATTTTTGTTGCTCATTTGGGATCCCAAGGTACATTCATCAGAACGGTGAGTATAGAAGCAGACCTCCACTCTGTTTTTTTTATTTTGAGGCTCTTGGCCTCCATTTTGGAATCAAATCAAACCAAATACTGGGTCCCCTTCAGCCATTTAAAAATGGTTAGTGTGGCTCCCAGCATTACAAGACTTGGGATACAGGCTTCCTGGGGAAAACATGGAGAATCCCCGATTACCCATGGGTTGCTGGGCATATTGGCCATGTTTGAACCAGTTTGGGGCTACCACGTGGTGTTATCAAAGGCTTCTAGACTGACCCCAGCCTCCGACTGCCTGATTGGGTGTTGGCAACAGGATCTCTAACTTTCCTATGATTTCCTCCTTTCTTGTCCATGATCGCCATGTCTCCTATTCTCTCTCTGTATACAATGCTGCAGGAATTTTACAGTTTAGAGAAGTAATCCTGTTAGGCATGCTCAGGAAATGCTGTAGTAACCAGGGATATAGCTCAGGGGAATGTCATTGCGATATTCTAGGAACACATCCCCCCTACCCGCCACAGTGAGCATCTCTGTCTGCCCTTGGTCTGGAGAGCACATGACATTTTGAGGTCACTCTCTGCCCTTGGTCTGGAGTGCACATGGCATTTCAAGGTCAACAGCACCAACCAGTGGAATAGAAGTCCTATCCATGAAGCACATTGTTGGTCCTTTGCCAAAAACTCTAACTTCCCAATTCTCCTCCCTTTTTGCATCCCTCTACTAGAAACTAGGTTTTATGCTGCTTCTGTAAATGGGAAATCTCTGGCTTCAACAAGGAGGGAAATGTCCTCCAAAACCAAATTTTAGTCTCAATACTGTCCCATCAGCAGGAAAACCACCATTCAGTCTCTATGTTCTTTTAAGGCACCTATTCTGCCTCCAATTAAAATGGTACCTAAATATTAAGGGGATTTAAGTCCAGAAGTTAGCGGGAACCATTCTATAAGGGTAAAGGCTTTAGCATGGCCCATAACAGCAGGATATGAAGTTCAATCTAGTATGCCCCTTCTATTAAAGGAGTCTTGCCGAAATGTAACTATTACGTAGTTTTTTCCAAGGCATTTCTTTCTGGGAGCCACGCAGACCACATAAGTCTATGAAGTCAAAGGGAAATCACAAGCAGAGGACTGGAGTCCCATGGGTAAGTGTGACTAATCCCAATCACTTAGTTTTTCTGGTTCCATGGCTGAGGGTCATGCCTTCAACCATGGACAGCACATTAAACAAGGTGCCAGGATCCAGACACCAAGGAGGGAAAACAGCAGGGGGGAAGCCCCACTCTTCCCAGCCACCCTAAGTCACACCCAAAGGAAGGAGACTAAAGGAATGCCTTTTTCTTGCTTCTCTTTCTAGATAGGTAACACAGATTCTTCAGCTTGCACACCTCTGGAGTGCATTCTGAAGCACAAGGACTCCTTTGACCATGAGAGTTTGATGAAAAAGCAGCTCATTTTCTTTTGCACAAGAGCATAGCCTTTTTACTAGGCTTTGCAAGCATTGCACAGTCAACTCAGCTCTTTTAGCAGTTGTATCAGGCAGACCTATAGAGACTGATTCCCGAAAATTAGAGAAGCAACTTCCAGGGAACCATCTGAGGATACCCCTTATTTGGGGCCCCATCAAATTCCTTTCTCATTAAAGGACCTTAGGCAAATAAAGGGAGACTTAGGCCATACCCTGGCCCTACCTGCCTCTCCCATCCACATCGTCATCTCCTCCAGTTCTACCACCCAAACTCCCAGACTTTTCTATGGTATTTTTCCTTAGTTCTTTTAATGTTTTAAAATGGTTCTTATCTCTAGAAGGTTAACTGGAAAAAGTTAACCTCCCCAAACCTTAAAATGCTTGATTTAGAATTGAGCTTGGCAGGAAGGGAACCCAGAAGCCTGACATGCTGGCAAAAGGGTAATAGATATTTTACCAGCTTGGCTTTTGGCTTCTCTCTCCCTGTGCAAACCAGTAAAAGGGATAATAAAGATCACTGTTTATACTGTCTGTAAAGTTTTAATGAAAAAGAATTTGTGAGGTTGGTCTTAAGTTGTAGCCAATCTGGTGTGCTTTTTGTCTCTTTCTGTATTGTGCTTATTTCACACACATGCCTAAACAAAAACATCTCATGGATCCCATAAATACATACACCTACTATGTACTCAAAACAATTTTTAAAAATAATTTAAAATTTTTTTTTAAAGAAAAAGGGCCAGGCATGGTGGCTCATGTCTATAATCCAAGCACTTTGCGTGGCCAAGGCAGAAGGATTGCCTGAGGCCAAGAGTTTGAGACCAGTCTGAGACAAAGTGGGCAACAAAGTGAGACCTCGTCTCTACAAAAAATGAAAAAATTAGCCAGGCACAGTGACTTGTGCCCGTAGTTCCAGCTACTTGGGAGGCTGAGGTGGGAGGATCCCTTGAGTCAGGAAAGTTGAGGCTGCAGTGAGCTGTGACCATGCGACTACACTCCGGCCTGAGCCACAGAGCAAGACCTTGTCTCAAAAAAAATTATTTAGCCACTTACCCAACATCACATAAAATTGTGACTCAAATGAATTATAGACCTAGAGTTTATACTGTAAAATTTCTGAAAGAAAATATAATGGAAAAATTTTGTAACTTTGGGCTAGGCAAAATTGTTACGCAAAATACCAAAACCATGAGTCACAAATTTTTAAAAAAATGATAAATTGGACTTATTTTAAATGTAAACTTTAGTGCTAAAAAAATACCATTAAGGCCGGGCACAGTGGCTCACACCTGTAATCCCAGCACTTTGGCAGGCCAAGGCAGTTGGATCACCTGAGGTCGGGAGTTCGAGACCAGCCTGACCAACATGGCGAAACCCTGTCTCTACTAAAACTACAAAATTAGCTGGGCATGGTGGTGCATGCCTGTAATGCCAGCTGCTCAGGAGGCTGAGGAAGGGGAATTACTTCAACCCAGGAGGTGGAGGTTGCAGTGAGCCAAGATCATGCCATTGCACTCCAGCCTGGGCAACAAGAGCAAAACTCCATCTCTATATCTATATATCCTCTCTCTCTCTCTCTCTCTCTCTCTCTCTCTCTATATATATATATATATATATGTATATATATAGATATATATATTTTTTTAAAGAAAATGAAAAGGCAAGCCACAGGGAAAATATTTGAAAATTGTATTTGTGATAAAGAACTTGTATCCAGAATATATGACAAGTTTTTGAATTCAATAAGAAGAAAGCTCAATTAAAAATTGGCAGAAGGTACAATATGTCCAACTGATATTTTACAAAAGTGCAAAAGAAATTCAATGGAGGAGGGAGAGCCTTTTGAACAAATGGTGCTAGAGCAACTGAACCACCACAGTGAAAAAAAAAAAAAAACAACCTTGGCCTAACTCTCATACCTTGTGCAAAAAATAACTCAAAGTGGATCACAAGCTTAAATGAAAAACATAATTTTAAAATGACAAACTTTGAGTCAGGCATGGTTGCATAGGCTTGTAATCCCAGCTACCTGAGAGGCTGAGGTGGGAGCATCCTTTGAGCCCAGGAATTCAACGCCAGCCTGTGCTACATTTTTTTTCAAACAAACAAACAAACAAACAAATAAATAAATATATATTACAACCCTTTTACGAAAACATTGTCATATTAGAAGAGGACAAAGAGCACTTAGATATAACCCCAAAAGTATAGTCTATAAAAGAAAAAGTTAATAAACTGGATCTTAAGAAAATTTAAAACTTTGCTCTGTGAGACACCCATGAAGAGCATAAAAAGACCAGCTACAAAATAGAAGAGATATACAAGCAACATATTCTATAAAGAATTGTAGTTAGCATATATGAAGAACTCTTAAAACTCAACAGTAAAAAATAAATCCAAATACAAAATAGGCAATGAGCAAAAGACACGACCACACATTTCACTGAAAAGGATAAACACATGGCTAATAAGCACTTAAAAATGCTCAACATCATTAGCCATTAGGGAAATACAAACTTAAACCACAGGAGATATCACTATACACCTGTGAGAATGGCTAAAATACAAAATAAAGGTAACATTAGATGTTGGCAAGGATGCAAAGAAATCTTATTGTTCATATATTGCTTGTAGGAATGAGAAATGGTACAGTCACTCTGGAAATGAGTATGGCAGTTTTTGGCAAATCTGAACATGCGACTACCATACAACAGGCAATTGTCCTCCTTGGCATTTATCCTGAACAAATATGAACTTATGTTCGCAAAAAACCTGTACACAATATTCATAACTGCTCTATTCATAGTAGCCCCACACTGAAAATAATGCAAATGTCTTTTAATGAGATCAGCTAGTTTAACACACAACTCAGTCATCCAAGTGCCCTTCTTCAAGACTACCATCCTCTTTCCATATCCAGTAAGTTTTTTTTGTACACTTTCCATTTTCTTGAAAAGAACATTAAAAAGACATATATTTGGGATCAAAATTTAACAAAAGTCATAATTTTTATTGCTCCATCAAAATATTCTTAAGCAAGAATTCAGTTTGACTCCACTGCCTTGATTTTTGTTAAGGTGCTGGATGTGTTACCTACCTTGGCATTTGCACCATCCATGGAAAGGTCAACAAAACGTAAGAGGCAGATTGCAACCTGGTCTTATTGTGAAAACAGATTTCTCTCCTGGATCCTCTGAAAGGCACCCCAAAATCTCAGTAATCTACAGCCACACTTTGAGAACTGCAAAAATTAAGTATATTTCCTAGTGGGATACAACTTCTAGGACCTTTAGATTCAGCTCTCTCTTTCTCTCTTTCCCTCATTCTTCCAACTGATAATTATATAAACGTTCAAATGTGCAAAAAAGCTGAAAGAATAGTGGAATGAAGTCCATCAGTTGTCATTGTGCCATATTTGCTTAATATCTCTTTAGATACATGGAAGCAGATTATGTGATGATGGACAATGGAAACTTAGAGGGGCTGAGGTAGATGAGAGGGAGTGTATGATGGGAGGTTGCTGGGTGGATACAGTGGTGCCTGATGGATACACTGCTCCTGTGATGGATGCACTGAGGGCCTGCCTTCACCACAGTGCAATACATCAATGTAGCAAAATTGCACTCGCGACTCATGAATATATAAAACTTTTAAAAATACAATTTTTGTTAAATAATAAATAAATAAAGGCTGAGCGTGGTGGCTCACATCTGTATTCTCAGCACTTTGGGAGGCCAGGTGGGAGGATCGCTTGGGGCCAGGACTTCTGGACCAGTCTAGGCAACATAGTGAGATGCCATCTCAAATATAATTATAACAAACAAAAAATATATATATATATCTTTTTTTTTTTTGAGATGGAGTCTCGCTCTGTCACCCAGGGTAGAGTGCAATGGTGCAATCTCGGCTCACTGCAACCTCCACCTCCTGGGTTCAAGTGATTCTCCTGCCTCAGCCTCCCGAGTAGCTGGGACTACAGGCGTCCACCATCATGTCTGGTTAGTTTTTGTATTTTTGTAGAGACGGGGTTTCACCATGTTGGCCAGGCTGGTCTCGAACTCCTGACCTCAGGTGATCCTTCCACCTCGGCCTCCCAAAGTGCTGGGATTACAGGCATGAGCCACCATGCCTGGCCATATATATGTGTCTTTATAGATTCAGTTGTATGTGTATAGTGTGTGTGTGTGTGTGTGTGTGTGTGTGTGTGTGTGTTTATGTATGAAGAGAGACAGAATGGACTAAGATGTTTGAGTGAACCATTGTAAACTAACTTGTTAGACCCATGATACTTCACCACTAAACACCTCATCGTGCATCTCCTAAGAGTAAAAACCTACATTATCACACCAAAGAAAATAAACAATAATTCTGTATTATCTAAAGCGCTTTCATATTCAAATATCTTCACTTCTTCAATCTATTCTTTGTACATTTTTTATAACTTGTTTCTGTAAAATATCCACTCATTGCCTTTGATTATGTGTCCTTCAGTTACCTATAATCTACAACAATCCACGAATCTTTTTTTCTTTTAGAACGGCATGACTTATTGCAGGCCAGATAACTTTAGAATGCTCTCCACACCTAATTTATCATATTATTTCCCCGGAGGCCTTTTACTTTGCTCTTCTGTCTGCTGTGTTTCCTAAAGACCTAGACAGATCTGGGTTAAACATCTGGCAACAATGTTTCCAGGAGGGGCTGTCACCTGCACTTTCATTACATTGGGAGGCACACAAGGCTTTTCAGGGCTCTTTCTGACACCATGATAGCCAAATGCATTCTGATTTCCCAGAGACGCGTACACCTGGGCTGGGAATGCAGCGGGTACAAGTGCGATTTTCTGGCAATAGGAGGTCCTGTCACTCTCCCCATTCCTCACGTGCTTCAGTCCCACACACCCTGAGACTCTGGTCTCCAGACCTGCAGCCATCAGGCCAGGTCCCTCCAGGCCTGAACTCCCTTTGCCTGTTTCCCAGCCCCACTCTGTTTTGTGTCTGTTTCCTCATCCCTTCCCCTGTCCAAGCCCAGCTCCTGAGTGTCTCTACTTCTCAAACCAGTGTTCTCATCCAGGGGAGATTTTCCCACCAGAGGACAGGAGCTATGTCTGGAGAAGTTTTTTGTTGTCATAACTGGAGTGAGGAGGAGGTGCTGCTGGTATCCTGTGGGGAATGGCCAGGGATGCTGCTGAACATCCCGCAGTATACAGGTGAGCCCAGTCACCCATGCAACAGAAAATTATCCAGCCCAAATACCTAGAATGCCAAGGGTGAGGAGGCCTGCAAGGACCTTCTCTTTCTTGAGTACAAACTTCCTTGAACTCCAGCAAAGGACATAGACAAAGACCATTGAGAGATGCCCTGAAAGACTTATGTGGCTCCACCCCAGTCATCCCTCCCTTCCCCAGAGCTCTATCTTTATGTCTGTAGTGCTTAGGCCCTTAGCTGGGATCCAGAAATCAATTCTCCTATGACACTGCATGGAAAAGTGATGTTATGTGCACATGTGGCTTCATTACCAGAGATCGGACTTTGATATTTATCATATCAGCCAGGGGTCCTAGACACAACTGTTCCCCCAACAGGCCACAATCCTCTGCACTAGAGAGAGGGTAGAGATTGAGGGACGCCCTCACTCAAATCTTCTACCACTGCTAATGAAGTACTAAAAAGAGGTACAAGGCAGTGTATCCCCTGCGGGGACCTGCCAGAAAAGCAGGGTCTCCACCATGTCAAATTCTATAGAAAAACATACCACTTTGGCAAAATATCCAAGCCACATTTCTAAGCCCCAGGCAGCAGCTCAAATACAAACTATATAAAAAATTCAAAGTCTTAGTCAACTAAGATCATGGAAGCTGGCTGCAAGGGTTTGTGAGACCTGTAGTTAGAGAAAAGGACAACTCCACTTAGAACTGCAGCAGAAGAAGGGCATCACGTGGTTGCCTGAATGAACCCTCTCCTTTCAGCAGGAAGTTGTGAGGTATTTTTTTGGGGAAAAAGTAGAATCTCCTTAAATTTCTGAGGTTTACACTTACTACTTATTCGTTGACTTTGTAGATGTCAACTTCACTTTGAACATCCTGCAATTCACTTTTTTACTGTAAGTGGAGAGAATCTGAACTTGTTCTGAAGCAGGAAACCAGGGACTGGTTATGTGAGCTATCACCCCACCCCGTGGCTGGCTCCCTTATGCAATAAGCATAAGAGATTGTGAGCCAACAAAATTTGTAGCAAGGATAACAGTAAACTCTCCATTTCAGTCTATGTTTCAGCTTATCTAGCAATGATCTAGTCTTGCCTCACTCTTAACATTTTAAAGTTTATAATTCTACTTGATACTGATTTTACAAGAATTCATGTATTTTCATTTCTGTTGTGTTTGTTACTGGAAGCCTCCTCAAAACAACTGTGGAGTAAAGAAAAGGAAATAAATGCATGGTGTACTAGTGCTCAAAGCATCTTGCAAATGTGTCAGCCCCACTTCCACAGATGGTGCTTCAACAAATGGTGCCGAGAAACTGGATATCCACATGCAAAAGAATGATGTTGGCCAAAATTCATAGCCTTCCCTACACCATACTCAACAATTAACTCAGAATAGATCAAACAACTAAGCTTAAGAGTCAAACCTGTAAAACCCTTAGAAGAAAACATTGAGGAAAGTCTTGTGAACATTGGATTTGGTAGTAGTTTCTTGGCTGGATGACCCAAAGCACAAGCAATTAAAGAAAAATGATAAATTAGACTTCATCAAATTTAAAAACTTTTTTGCAACAAATGACATTATTAAGAGAGTGGAAAGAAAATGCACAGAATGGGCGGGGTTATTTGCCAATTATATATTTGATGAAAAATTAATATTCAAAATACATAACAAACTACAACTCATCAATTAAAAAACCAACACCATTCAAAAATGGGTAATGGACATGAAGAGACATTCACGCCACTGTTCATCACCCACACAATGGGTAGAGTGAGGCTTTCAAATGGGAATTAGAGCACATCGTCACCACCACATCCCAAAGCCACTCCAGCTTCCTCCCTTTTTAGTGCAATGAAACCCCAATGTCTCACCATTTCCTACAAGCCCCTCAACACAGGGCCCCTCTGTCAACTCTGAGCTCATCCCACCCCTCTCAACCCAGCTCACTTGTCTCCATTCATACCAACCTCTTGTCACCGCTCTGTCCTGTCTGCCGCCTACCCATGCTGTGACTCCCACATGTACCTGCTCCCCAGGGATTCACATGACTCACTCCTCACACGATTCAGGTCTCTTCTCAGATAACCAGTGGTCAAGTTCTCAGAAGTGTCTTGCTCAATGACCTTGTCTAAACTACGTCTCCTGCTATTCCCACCATCACCGATCTTCTGGCCTAGGGCATATTTTTCTCAAAGGCAATTATTGATAATACTAGGCTTTATTTCCTTACTGTCCATTAGTGTATCAGGGTTCTCCAGAGAGACCCAACCAACCAGATAGATAGATAGATGATAGAAGGAAAGCACCACGGTCACTGAAGAAAGGGCCCTCATGGAAGAGGTGTGACAGGAAAGGTCTGCTGTCCCAGGGCCACCATATTTGGAGTGACTCCCATTCTAGGCAGGACTTTTCTTGCTTTTTGTATTCACAGTAGTTCTGAAATTGCAGGATGCTGAAACTGCAATGCTGAAACTCCCTGTGTTGAGGGGCTTGTAGGAAATGGTGATGCAGCACTGGCCACTTATACTGTTTCTTTCTTTACCATTAAATACTGTGCCAAAGAGCACCTTAATACATTTCTTTCCTCTTCCTGGAGACAGGCAAAATAATAGTAGATATGTTGAAACACACAAATGTACTTTAAGTACGTGCTTTCAGAAAAAGCTACTAGAAGATTAAATGCACCAAAATGAGGGGGGGGATACAAAAGTAAAAAGAAAGATTGCATATCCATGTTCATAGCAGTGTTATTCACAACAGGCAAGACATGGAAGCAACCTATGTCTACCAACAGATGAACAGATCAAGAAAATATGATGATGTACAGACAATGGAATATTATTCAACATTAAAAAGAAAATCTTGCTATATGATACAACATATATGAACCTTGAAGTCATTGCTAAGTGAAATACGCCAATCAAAAAAAAAAACAACTCCAAATACTGCATAATTCCATTTATATGAGGTGTCTAAAATAGTCAAACTTGATGAACGTGAAAGTAGAATGGTGGTTGCCAGGTAAAACTTCCAGGTAATGAGTCATTTTTGTGCAATGGGCACAGAGTTTCAGCTTTCAAGGTGAAATATTCTAGAGATCTGTTGCACTACAATGTGCTTACAATTAACACGATTATACTACTGTATATTTTTCGTTTTTTTTTTTTTTTTTTTTCCGGCTGGAGACAAGGTCTCACTACTTTCCCCAAGCTGGACTTGAACTGTAGGCCTCCAGTGATCCTCCTGCCTTAGCCTCCCAAATTGCTGGGATTACAGGCATGAGCCACCACACCTGGCCAATGGTACTGTATTCTTAAAAATAGTTATGATAGTAAATTTTATGTGATGTATTTTTTGCCACAATGAAAAAATGCTTAGCCCTGTTACTAATTTAGAAAGAAACTGCATCAGCTAATTAAAAATATATTAGGATGTGGCCTATGGTCCTGACTACCCAGGAGGATGAGGTGGGAGGGTCACTCGAGCCTATGAAATCAAGCCTGCAGTAAGCCATGATGGCACCACTGCACTCCAGCCTGGCTGACAGAGCAAAATTCCCTTTCTCTCTCTAGACACACACACACACACACACACACACACACACACACACACACCCCCAGAAGAATCAGCATCTCATGAAACTAGAAAGAAAGGCTCATATGCCCCAGCCCTGACATCTTGAATCAGTCTGCATTTGGCAGGACCCCAGGTGGCTCCACCGCATGTAAAGCACTACCTCATGCAGTGGAGGGAGATCCCAGGATGGTGACTCTGCTCCACAGGGAGAAGCCTCCAGTCCAGATGGGAGCAGCCAGAAGGGCCCAGGAGGGACATTTCCAAGAAGGTAAAGTGGAATATCCAAAGTCTGTAACTTCTTAAAAGAGTAATATAATACGGCTGGGCACAGTGGCTCACCCCTATAATCCCAGCACTTTGGGAGGCCGAGGCGGGTGAATCACCTGAGGTCGGGAGTTCGAGACCAGCCTGACCAATATGGAGAAACCGTCTCTACTAAAAACACAAAATTAGCTGGGTGTGGTGGTGCATGCCTGTAATCCCAGCTACTCAGGAGGCTGAAGCAGAAGAATCCCTTGAACCTGGGAGGTGGAGGTTGTTGTGAGCCAAGATTGAGCCATTGCATTCTAGCCTGGGCAACATGAGCAAGACTCCATCTCAAAAAAAAAAAAAAAAAAAAAAGGCTAGGTGCGATGTCTCACGCCTGTAATCCAAGCACTTTGGGAGGCCGAGGTGGGTGGATCACGACGTCAAGAGATCGAGATCACTGTGGCCAACATGGTGGAACCCCGTCTCTACTAAAAATACAAAAATTAGCTGGGCATGGTGGTACATGCCTGTAATCCCAGCTACTCAGGAAGCTGAGGCAGGAGAATTGCTTGAACCTGGGAGGTGGAGGTTGTGGTGAGCCGAGATTGCATTACTGCACTTCAGCCTGGACAACAGAGTGAGACTCTGTCTCAAAAAAAAAAAAAAAGGAGTAATACAAATAGAAGAAATATCAACATTAATGAGTGCTATTTATAAAATAAACAAAACAAAGGCAAGTATTAACTACAGGAAGAACAAATGTTCAGGAAGTGAAAAGTGGTCAAGCTGACATATGAGAAAATGAGTCATGGAAAAAGAAACAAGGAATGACTGAACTAAACATAATTACTATAGAAATACATTGGGAAGATGAAAGAATGGGAAGAGTGAAAGGGAACAGGTACAATTAACTACTGCATTCACCACTGTGCTGTGCAACAGATAATGGCCGCAACTGAAAAATCAAGCAGTATTAATGAAAGAATTGTATTTAGACATATGGAAGTAAAAGTTGAAAGACTTAGCAAAAATGTTGAAAATTGTTGCCTCTAGGAAGGCAGAAGCTGAGAAGAGGCAGAGAAGACTTGTTTCTCTAGAGAAATCCTATGCAAATATTTGATGTTTTAAATCATGGACAATTAAACTTTGATTAATAAAAACTTAAATGAATTTGAAAATTTATACCTAATGAGAACTGAATTCAACAAGTGACAACTGCTAACTAATATAAATAAGACTATTAAATATATAACATAAATGCATAAATGTGTAAATGACATCAACCTGAATAAAAACATAAAAGAAAATGTCGATGAACACATCTCTGGATAAATAAGTAGCACATGAGTGAATTCCCTACTCCAAGCTCCCTTACTAGTTGCTTTGTGAACCCAGGCAGTTGGAGGAAACAGGGCCCAGCTAGGGTCCCTCATCCTTCTCTTGCTTCCAGGCAGGTCCTGCATCCACTCCTGCTGCAAGGAGGGTTCCCATCCCTGCCTTGAGTCTGTTTCACAGGTGTCACCCTGATGCTGTCTGCCATGACCACCTTACCTGGGTGGGGCTCAGGTTGCCTTGACCAAGAAGTGCATCACCCATCTGTGTGTCCCAACACCAGCAGTCAGGAGGCATCAAGAAACAAGGTGAGGAATAACCCACCTCTTACATGTCCACTTTCCTGGTTCATTTATTCTTAATTAATTCAGTCCACACCTCCCCAGCAGTCACTTTATGCCAGAACCTGACTGACTGGAATTCTTCAAAATCAGAAAACCTCGAAGCTCTCTCTATCCCCTCCCCAGTATCATACTTCAGCTCTGTGTCATCACTGGAAGACTCCAACTCTTCAGGGCAGATGTTCCCCCACACGGTCAGTCCCTGAATGTCGGTGCCAGATGTCCCACCTCCATCCCTCCCTAGTCCTTTCTGTTCTGCTGTGAATCTGTCAGTCATCGGGAATTAGCAGGGAAAGGGGACAAGGAGGGGAGGTTGTTTTCACGCTGCACCAAGGCATTGAGACAGACCTCTCGCTCTCCCTGAGCCTCACACTTTATCCGCTCCCAGACGCATGAAATAAAAGAGACTAGAAATGTCTGTTTAAAGAGTAAACATCTATGGTATAAAATTATGCGCACATAATAGTAGACACAGAGTAATGCATAACAGTGTGACGGGGTGAGGGGACTTCAAGGTGACAAGAAAGCTGGTCCTGGGCTGGTCAGGAGGAGTCATTACCAAGACACTCACTCATAAAGCTCACCTACGATAACCTAATTACTACACATGTAATATATTAAAATATCTTAAAATACAATAAAATAGGCCAGGCACAGAGGATAATATAATAAAATAAAATAAATTAAAATGTAATAAAATAGGCTGGGCACGGTGGCTCATGCTTGTAATCCCAGCACTTTGGGAGGCTGAGGCAGGCGGATCAACTGAGGTCAGGAGTTTGAGACCAGCCTGGCCAACATGGCAAAACCT
The DNA here is from genome assembly GCF_047675955.1 of Chlorocebus sabaeus. NCBI lineage: Eukaryota > Metazoa > Chordata > Mammalia > Primates > Cercopithecidae > Chlorocebus > Chlorocebus sabaeus. The sequence continues at coordinate 31,576,592 of NC_132920.1, read as the reverse complement.
TGTCTCTATGAAAAATGCAAAAATGAGCCGGGTATGGTGGTGCGTGTCTGTAACTCCAGCTACTCGGGAGGCTAAGGCATGAGAAGTGTTTGAACCCGGGAGGTGGAGGCTGCAGTGAGCCAAGGTTGTGTCACTGAACTGCAGCCTGGGTGACAGAGTGAGACTCTGTCCCCAAAAAAAAATACAAAAACAACAGAAATAATGAACCAATTAATATGGTACAGCTGCAAACACCTCATATCTACTAACACTTTGCAGCATCCAACAACAATAAATAAGTGCTGATATTTTCTCTGTTTCATAGGTCAGGAAACAGAGGGAAAGTGCTGGTGAGATTCAGGCAGGGAGTTGAATCCCGGCCGCCTGTCTGTAGAGTCTAGGCACCCTCAGTGGAGCCAGTGGACCCAGGAGCTGACATCAGAGGCTGAAATCCAAGCTGTGTGGCATCCCTGTGGTCTCCCGTCCCAACCGGGTGTTGATCCAGGGTCCGCAGGCTCACGAGCTCTGGAGAAAAGAGGGAAACGGGTAAATGCTCCACTGGGTGCAGTGTTCTGTTTATTCCCTGAGGACTTTTCTCTCTTCAGTTGCTCCAAGACCAGATTCCCCCTTTCTCTGAGGGAAGATGAGGCCCCTACTTTTTTCTTCCTCCCTCCCTGCTTTTCCCAGCTCCTGCCAGTTCCCTCCCATCACTCCATCAACATCAGCCCCCGCCCTTGCCCACCACCCATCGTGCACGGAGTGAAAGGGCCACAAGACTAAAGGACAAGACCCAAGAGGGAACCCAGTGCCCTCCCCTCCTCTCAGACCTGACCAGTCCTGTTACAGCGAGAGGCCTCCCCAAAGAGAGGCCCTGACCCTTGCTCTCAGTCCCCAGGCCCTGCTCTCCTGCAGAGGCACCTGCACACCAGGGCAGGCCCCGCCCACTGTGGGCTCTGCCCTCTATCTGCAGCTCAGTGCTCCTCCCCTCCCAGCCCTGAGCAGACAGCTCCTAACTGGGAACCCCATTAGGAAGGCTGGGGGGCCCAGCAGGCCCAGCATGGAAAGATGTGGCTGCCAGAGGATCTGCACCTGACGTGACCCTGGGACCCCCACCTTGCTTGAGGAGGCCTGGCCTCTCCTGACCCTCAGCACCCACCGAGGCCTGTGACCTGCTCTTGAGTCACCACTGCTCCTGCCTGGGCCACTTACCCCTGGAAACGCAGCTCCACCCCAGGGCTGCTGCTTGGTGAGGCTGCGAGGCCTTCCTGCTCTGTCCCTAGCAGGGATTCCACCTAGGCCACTGCCCTTGCAACCTACAAGGCATTTTCTCCATGTGGAGTAGGGGAGTCCCCTTAGCCTGAGGCTGCCTCTGCCCACCCTCTGCACCTGGGAACTGCCACTGCCACAGCCACCATCTCCCACAGATTCTCCTGGAGAGGGGGCTCCAAATTTGAGTTCCTGTTTCATTTAATATGCTTTACAACAGCAGTATTAGAGGAAATCCTATTAAGATGGCAGAGCTGAAATTATGAACATCTTTATTGGACATCGCAGGAATTTTGTGGAATTTGAGTTCCTGTTTCATATAATATGCTTTACAATATTAGAGGAAATCGTATTAAGATTACAGAGCTAAAATTATGAATATCTTTACTGGACATCAACATTGAAAGCAGGAATTTTGAGAAACTGGCACATGAACTTCATACCCTTTTCCTGGCCAAAACCCCAGTGACCTATGAGGAAACCATTCCTGCCCACAGGAAAGCAGAACCGACAATTCCTCTACGGGAAACACCACAGGTGAGAGCAGGAGCGACCACAGACCTGCGCTGCCCTGCTGTGGGTGCCTCCTGGACGGGGCCCTCTTGCTGCAGGGCAGGGCATGAATCTTCCCATCTGCTCAGGCCTGAGGGGCCGACTGACAGCGCAATTAGGTTCAAGGATGAGAAACCAGCGCCCCTAACGCTAGACACACAGAAGTGGGGAAAGACTCAGGTCTCCTGGACACCCCAGCCTCTCACTGTCCCCTGCACTGCTTCTGTCTTTGCAGAAACACAAAACTTCCTGCTGTCTCTTTTCATCCCCAGCCAAACAACCTGACTGCGGGGAAATGATTCTGACCGTCCCTTACTCCAAACTTACCAGGCAGTGACTACCTTGAGAAAGGGAAATTGGCTCAGGGAGGGCAAGGTGAGGCCACAGAGCACATAACAAAAACCCAAAAACATGGGCCCTGGGGACTGTGTCCCTCAGGGACTGGAGAAGAAAACACTCCGAGGTGGGATGAAAACAGGGACCACAGCTGCCCTGATGAGGGGCTGGGCCCCGCTCCTCAAATGGCCCAGGAACATCTGCTTATCTACTCATCCATGTCATCTGCAAGGAAACTCTAGGAGGCCAGGTGGTAGGAACCTGGAAAGAGCGGGGCCTTGAGTGGCCCAGAGGACACAATACCCCCGAGAAAGCTCCTGGAGGAGGTGCATGGGGAGCTGCAAAGTGGACAGAGATGGCCATGTGTGCTCAGGACCCTCTCTGTTACAAGGGGTCTCCAAAGGGCTACACAGGCAGGGCCCCCAGGCTGGGCCTCACAGGTCTTTTTCTGGGTGTCCACCCCGATGGCTGCAGAAATAGGGGAGAGGGATGCAGAGAGGAAGGGACTAGGGGCACCGCCTCTACTCAGATTCCTCTCCAGTTTCTGGCCCTCCCCAGATTATAGCCACCTTTACTATTTGCTCCCTCTGAGGCCATGATCATCCAGGCCCTTAGCAATCAGCACGTGATTCCCAGTTCACACCACCTGGATGCGCCCTAGTGAGCCTGAGAGACACAGAGACCAGCATGGGGACAAAGCAGGCACCGCAGCCGTCCCTGCTGCCCACTGCTCACCTGTAGCAGGAGGAGGCCACAGCTGGACATCTGACCCTCGCTTGGGAAGAACTTAGCGGTGTAGATGGAGATGCTGCTCCCATCCCCCTCCCAAATTCCCCAACTTCCATCCCCTGTTCCAGAAACCTTGCCACCAACATGCCTATTTTTGCAGGAGCAATGAGGGGACTCTACTGCCCGGACAGGGGCCTTACCATCTCCAGAAACTGCTCCCTTTACTCACCTGGACCCTCTGCAGCTGATGTTTTCTTCTTACAACAAAGGACATAGAGAATAATAACAAAAATAGCAGCAGCAGCAGCAGCAGCAGCAGCAGCAACAGCAGCAGCAACAGCAAGAACATATGAAATGTCTAGCCATTGACTCTGAAACACCAGCACTTTCCCTGAAAAAAAGTTATAACTTGTTATACACTAAGCAGAGAGCCACAGCCGTCCCTGCTGTCCCTACCCTGGCCTGACCCTCTCCAGGGTCACCCCAGGCTCACCAGAGGGCACAGGGTGAGTGCTGTGATTCCCGCTGTGTTCCATGTAGCAGGCGAACCTCTGCTCCTCGCCTTGGCGAATTCTGGTGGCCACCCAGGTCTGGTAGGTTCCATTCTGATCAGGCAGGACATCCCCCCACTGCTGGGCGTCGTGGTTCAAAGACACCCCATCCTGACGCCAGGTCAGTGCGATATTCCGGGGATAGAAGCCGGAAGCCCTGCATGTCACGGTGATGTTGCCCTCTGAGGCCTCGCCGTGGGTGACGTTCACCATGGGGGGCGCTGGAGAAGAAAGGGCAGAGCCAGTGAAGCCCTGCTCCCCTGTAAGGGAAATGCGGGGAACGGGGCTGCTCCTCTCCACTGTTCCCACTCTGGCTAAAGCCCTCCAGGACCCCTGACCTGCAAGTCTGTCCTCACCCTGGGGCCCAGTTCCTCCAGGCCAGCAGGAGGATGGGCCTTGGGACTGTGGCCTCAAGCTCTGGGATCCCCACATTGATGCTGAGGAGGGGGATGTTGGGGTGGACTCCTGGGTCGTGGGGCCAGGAGGGAACTCTCTGGGATGGGCAGGCTGGGAGGCAGAGGGGGCAGCCCTGGCCCTGAAGGCTTCCTCTCCTGCCTGACACCCGCCACAGGCTCAGGATTCGGTCAGAGGGCCCGCCGCTTTCCCCGATTACAACACTGGAAGGTTCAGTCCCTGACTCACTGTCTTTATCCAGTGGCTCTAACAGGAGAGGCAAATCAGGACACAATATGCCAACAGGAAATGCTTGCATCCATAGCACAGGGAGGGTTTCCCTGGACAGAGATGGGAGGCGGAGGCAACTCTAGCAGAATTGGAGGGAGAGGAGAGCCCCTGGCCAGGGTTGGTACCTGTTCTCCTGATGGCCACCCCGGATTCTAGATATCGCTGTAGTTTCTTCAGGCAGTCTGCCCGCATAGCGCGATAGTGTGTCTTAGTCTTCATGGTATCTTCCTTCCAGAAATTCCTGATGTTCAGAGCCAGGGTCTGAGCTCTGGAGGACTGGAGCTCTGTCCATTCCTGAGTTTCCAGGTTTTGGGAGAGGAAGAGCTCGCCATCGTAGTAGAAATGCCGCAAGCCCCTGGTACTGTTGTCTTCATGGATCTCACAGACCTTAATCTCCTGGAGAGAATGCAAGCCTGCCCCCACCCAGCAGTGACTTCTCCATTCCCGAAACCATCACCTTTCTACTGAAGTGAGGAACTCAGCCCAGGGGGTACCCCTCCCTGGCCCTCCTCCATGCCTCCCTGTGTGGGTTGAGTGCCGGCTCACCTCCCTGCTGGGATCCACTGACCCCCATTTGTCACCCCTAGCCCGAGCCAGATTCAGTGGGAAGACAGGTCCCTGCTCTCTCCCCCTAACTTTTCTGGAAAAAGCCTCTCCCTGCTGCCCACTCTCACCTCCTTTCTGGCCTTTGATATGAGCCAGGGTCATCCTGAGGTCCTTCCCGTTCTCTGTCAAGTCCCCTGTCTCTGTGTCCCAGGTCTTAGCTCCCAGGACATCTTCTGCCCACTGTCCCTGGGGCCTTGCCCTGCGTTTCTGCCTGTCATAGAGCAGGAAGGGCTGACCATCCAGATGTCCCTCAGCGAGAAACCCTGACTGCACAGATCCATCCCGGGACAGCACCGTGACGTTGTAACGAAGACTGTGGAGCTCTGGGGAAGAGGAAATCACAGATGAAACTTCTTCTTGGAAATAATTTCACATCGATGTTTAACACACAGCTCTGCTGTCCCAAGCTTCCTGAGGAGGCAGGAAATGCACACGGGCAAAGGGACAAGAACGAGGATTTCAGATACAAGGAAAACTGTGAGGGTGGGAGGACAGAGGAGGGGACTGACGAACAGAAGAAGGGGGAATGGAGATGGCAAACTTGTAGGCCAGGTGCCAGGACTGGGTGGCCACAAGCCCCCTAAGGGAATAGGGGCCATGGGGTGAGGCTGCCCTGAAGGGGCAAGGGAAGGCAGTGGTGGAAGGAAGGTCTTGCCAGAGGGGACGGGGGGAATGGGAAGGGACTCAGGCTCAGGGGGACCCATGTCCAGTGTGGCTGTGGTGCACAGGTGAGGGTGAGATGGAGGCAAGGGGAGCTGCCTCGAGAAAAGACTCATCATGGGCATGGCGGGGGCAAGGGAGGGGGTGGTCATGAGGCACAAGGGTAGGAAGGTTGTAGCCCCAGGGAAGCTTATAGTGGGATCAGTATCCCAGAGGGGAGCAATGGTGTGGGCTTGGGTCCAAAGTGGAGGAGTGGCATGACAAGGCCCCAGGACAGCAAGTGGGTGGAACAGCTAGTGTCCACTGGGGTGAGCAGGTGACAAACAGTCAGTTGATCTTTTCAGCAAATAGTTCTGGGGGCACTGGTTGTTCAAATAAAATAAAATTGGACCCTTAATTTGTACTATATACAAAAATTAACTCAAAATGAATCAAAGACCTAAACTCTACACTCAAGAACTAAAACCTAAAAATTTCTTAGAAGCAAACATCGGGGATAATTTTCATGACATAGGATTTGACAGTGCTTTCATGGATATGACGCCAAGGCACAGATAGAATAGAAAGAACTGACAAACTGGACTCATGAATATTCAAAACATCTGTGCATTAAAGGGCACAATCAGAGTGAAAAAGCAATCAACCTCTGAAATGAAATAAATATTGCAAGTCATATATCTGATAAGAGATTAGTTTCCAGAATATGTAAAAAAGTCTGACAAAAACAACAAAACAGTCAACCCACTAAAAAATGGGCAAAGTAGCCATGAGAAGCTATGTGGGGGAGAAAAATGGGCAGAAGACTTAAATTGCCAATTCTTCAAAGAAAATATACAAATGATCAATAAACACATGAAAAGATGCTCAATATCAGTAGTCACTAGGAAAATGCAAATCAAAACCACAATGAGATACCACCTCAAACCAATCAGGATGGCTATTATCACACACACACACACACACAGCAAGGTTGGCAGAGAGGTAGAGAAAATGAAGCCCCTGTGTACGGCTTCTATTTCTGGATATATACCCAAAAGAAATACCCAAAATAAATAAATATATACCCAAAAGAAATGAAATATTTGCCAATATCCGAAAGGTAGAAGTAACCCAAGTGTCCACTGTCTGAGGAATGGATAACCGAGATGTGGTACATACATATCACGAGTATTACCCATCTTTAAAAGGAATGAAATTCTGACCGACACTGCAACCTGGATGAACTTCGAAAATATTATTATTATTGTTTTATTTTTTATTTTTTTAGAGATGGAGTTTCCCTCTTATTGCCCAGGCTGGAGTGCAGTGGCCTGATCTCAGCTCAATGCAACCTCCGCTTCCCAGATTCAAGCGATTCTCCTGCCTCAGCCTCCTGAGTAGCTGGGATTACAGGCACCTGCCACCATGCCCGGCTAACTTTTAGTATTTTTAGTAGAGATGGGGTTTCACCATGTTGGCCAGGCTGGCCAGGCTGGTTTTGAACTCCGAAACTTGGGTGATCCACCTGCTTCAGCCTCCCAAAATGCTGGAATTACAGGCATGAGCCACTGTGCCCACCGAATCTCAAAAATATTATAAGTGAAATAAGCCAGAAACAAAAAGACAAACAACAAACATTACATGATTCTACTTAAATGAGGTATCTAGAGTGGTCACATTCATAGAAACAAAAAGTAGAATGGTGGTTACCAGGGGCCAGAGGTAGCGAGGAATGTGGAGTTACCGATTAATGGGTACAGAGTTTTGGGTTGCACAAAAATGTGAATGTAGCTAATGCCACTGAGTATACACTTAAAAGTGGTTAAAACAGTAAAATTTATGTAATGTATACTTTACCACAATTAAACATTTAAAGAACAAGAAATATCAGTCCTATTCAAACTGTTCTGAAAAACAGAGAAGAAGGGAATACTTCCAAACTCGTTTTACAAAGCCAGGAATATCCTGATACCAAAACCAGGCAAAGACACATCAAAAAAAGAAAACTGCAGGCCTATATCCCTGATGAACAATGATGCAAAAATTGTCAAGGAAATACTAGCAAACCAAATTCAACAATACATTAAAAAGATCATTCTTTATGATCAAGTGGAATGTATTCCAGGTATGCAAGGATGATTTAACATACACAAATCAATCAATGTAATATGTCATATCAACAGAATAAAGGACAAAAGCCATATCACCATTTCAATTGACACTGAAAAAGCATTTGATAAATTCAACATCCCTTCATGATAAAAACTCTCAAAAAACTAAGCATACAAGGAACAGACCTCAATATAATAAAAGTCATATATGACAAACTCACAGCTAGTAACATACTGAATGGGGGAAAACTGAAAGCCTTTTCTCTAAGATCTGGAATAAGACAAGGATGACTAATTTTACCAGTTATGCAACACAGTACTGCAAATCCTAACTACAGCAATCAGACAGGAGAAAGAAATAAAAGGCATTGAAACTGGAAAAGAAGTAGTCAAATTATCATTGTTTGCAGATCTTGTGGTCTGATGCTTGGAAAAAACTAAAGACTCCACCAAAAAACTATTAGAACTGAAGAACAAATTCAGTAAAGTTGCAGGATACAAAATCAACAGTAAAAAATCTGTAGCATTTCTACATGCCAACAGAAAATAATCTGAAAAAGAAATCAAGAAACGAATCCCATTTACAACAGCTACAAATAAAATAAAATACTGAGGAATAAACTTAACTGAAGAAGTGAAAGATTTCTCCAATAAAAACTATAAAACAGTGATGTGGCTGGGTGTGGTGGCTCATGCCTGTAATCCCAGCACTTTGGGAGGCCGAGGCAGGTGGATCACCTGAGGTTGGGAGTTCAAGACCAGCCTGACTAATGTGGAGAAACCCTGTCTCTACTAAAAATACAAAATTAGCCAGGCACAGTGGCACATGCCTGTAATCCCAGCTACTTGGGAGGTTGAGGCAGAAGAATCGCTTGAACCTGGGAGGCGGAGGCTGCGGTGAGCCAAGATCACTCCATTGCATTCTAGCCAGGGCAACAAGAGTGAAACTCCATCTCAAAAACAAAAAACAAAAAACACTTATGCAAAAAATTGAAGAGATATTCCATAAAAAATGGAAAACATACTCCATGTGCATGGATTGGAAGAATCAATTTTGTTAAAATGTCCATACTACCCAAAGCAATCTACAGATTCAGTGCAATCCCTATCAACACACTAATGGCATTCTTCACAGAAACAGTAAAAATAATCCTAAAATGTATATGGAACCACAAAAAAACCAGAATAGATAAAGCTATCCTGAGCAAAATGAACAAAACTAGAGGAATCACATCATCTGAGTTCAAGTTATACTACAGAGCTACAGTAACCAAAACAGCATGATACTGGCATAAAAACAGACACACAGACCAATGAAACAGAATAGAGAACCTAGAAACAAATCCATACATCTACAGTAAACTCATTTCCAACAAAGGTACCAAGAACACACACTGGGCAAAGGAGAGTCTCTTCAATAAATGATGCTGGGGAAACTAGACATCCCTATACAGAAGAATGAAACTAGACCCTATCTTTCACCATATACAAAAATCAAATCAAAATGGATTAAAGATGTAAATCTATGACCTCAAACTATGAAACTATAAGAGAAAACACTGGGGAAACTACGATGTTGGACTGGGCAAAGATTTTTTAAGTAATACCCCACAAGCACAGGTAACCAAAGTAAAATTGCATAAATTGGATCATACCAAGTTAGAAAGCTTCTGCACAGCAAAGGAAACAATAAACAAAATGAAGAGACCATCTAAGAATGGGAGAAAATATTTTCGAACTATTCATCTGACAAAAGATCAGTAACTGAAACATATAAGGAGCTCAAACAACTCTACAGAAAAAAAAAATCTAATAATCCAATTTTAAAATGAGCAAAAGATCTGAATAATCATTTCTCAAAAGAAGACATACAAATGGCAAACAGGTATATGAAAAGGTGCTCAACATCATGCACCATCAGATGGGGGCAAATCAAAACTCTTACGATACAACATCCCACCCCAGATAAACTGGCTTTTATCCAGAAGACAGGCAAATAAGGAATGCTGGTGAGGATGTAGCAAAAGGGAACCCTTGTCCACTGTTGGTGGGAACGTAAACTAGTACGATCACTATGGGAACTAGTACGATCACTATGGGAAACAATGTGCAGAGGTTCTTCCAAAAACTAAAAATATAATAGAACTGTCATATGCTCCACACTCCCACTGTTAGGCATATACCCAAAAGAAAGGAAATCGGTATATTAAACAGCTGTCTACATTTCCATGTTTATTGCAGCACTATTCAAAACAGCCAAGATCTGCAAGCAACCTAAGTGTCCATCAACAGACGAATGAAGAAAGAAAATGTGGTGTACGTGTGTATGTGGAGTACTATTCAGCCATAGCGTCATTGGCAAAGAACTGGAGGTCATTATGTGAAGTGAAATAAGCCAGGCCCAGACAGACACACTTTGCATGTTCTCACTTATTTGTGGCAGCCTAAAATTAAAACAATTGACCTCATGGGGAGAGACAATAGAATGATGATTACCAGAGGCTGAGAAAGGTAGTGGGGAGTGGGGGAGTGGGATGGTTAATGGGTACAAAATATAGTTAGAATGAATAAGATCTGGTAGATAGCACAGCCGGGTGGGTACAGTCAATAACAATTTATTGTACGTTTAAAAATAACTGAAAGAGCATAATGGGATTGTTTGTAGCACAAAGAAAGGATAAATGCTTGTTGTGATAGATACTGCATTTACCCTGATGTGATTATTACATATTGTAGGCCTGTGTTAAAATATCCCAGGTACCCCATAAATATATACATATATATCTACTACATACCCAAACAAAAGTTAAAAATTAAAAACAAAGCAAGGGGTGGGAGTGCTGGCCAGAGAGAGAAAACCAAGGTAGAGGGAGAGATTCTCAGCCTGAGGAAGGGCCTGCCAAAAGGAGTAGTGCTGGAGGGGGAACAGTGGCACTGCAAGCAGGCAAAACAGATTTTAGGTATGTGGTGTAGGGAGTGAGAGCCCACTGGGGTCAAGGAACCAAAAGAAAAGAATGAAGGTCAAGGAACAGTTGGCCCAACAGCCTGTATTAGGTCTGTGTTGGGGAGGGGAGATGGGCAGAGCAAGAACTGGAGGGCGGCATGACCATGGTGCAGGAGTGACTGTGGGAGAACTTGAGGTAGGGTGAGGACAGGAGGGGAGGGTGGGGCTTGGGAAAGATGAGAACTTGCTGAGGACCCAAGGCAGCTGGGCAAGAAGTGGGAGCGTGCAAGGTCCCAAGGTGGAGAGGGGCGGAGGGACCCGGGAGGGATGGTTCAGCACCTGTGGGCTGGAGGATGGGGTCCTCAAGAGGGTGAGGCTGAGGATGAAGGAGTGGGGAAGGGGCCACCGTGAGGCAGAGTCCAGAGCAGGCACCTGCACTAGAGAGGAGGGGGCATTTGCACTGCCCTGTGCCCTGCCTAAGGCCCAACTGCCATTAGCACCAGGGCTCCCCTTGGGTGGCCTGGAGGGGAGTGGGATGGAGGGAAGACCCCCAGAAAAAAGGCAGCACCAGAAAGTTAGGGTCAGGGACAATTGGGAGTGGGAGGCATAGGGGCAGCACTGGGTGAAGGCTGCTTGTAGGAAAGGCCCATAAGGGAGGCAGGAGGGACCTTCGGTGGCGGGGGCAGGGGATGAGGGCAGAGGACACCCTAGAAATGGCGACAACGGCCGCGTCCGGCTCCCCGCACCACCGACAGCGCACCTTAGCCCCGCCCTGACAGCACAGCGCTCGCCGCTACCCACCCGACCCCCCGAAACGCCCCGCTGCTCCTGCTCCGCCGAGGACCGCCAGAAACAGCACTCACCAGCAGCGGCTCCCGGACGTGCAAAAGGGAACATGCTGGCCAGAAATAGCACGACCCGGCCCGGTCCCATGGCCCCGACGTCCCCACCCTCTCAGCGGCTCAAGCAGGGGCTAACTGAGCTAATCCCGGGGGAAGGCGCGGCGGAAACTTAATCACCTGGCCCGGCCCCGACCGCTCATCCAATGAAACTGGGGCCCGGAACTTAGGACCAATCAGGAGCGGAGAGGGCGGGGCCACGCTCGGAAGAGAAACTTCCAGTGGGCTGGAGACCTGGGGAGATTTAGAAGGCGGGACTTGGCGCCCAGAAAAGAGGAGCACGCGGGAGCGCAGCTTAAAGCAGGGACGAGCTTCGAGTAGCTGAGAGTACAGCTCCAACTTCATGAGCACGGCCAGGGCCCTGCCCGCCCTCCCGGCATCGCGACCACCCATCCCCACACCCCCACCCCTAGGAGCGCGGGCCTCACCAAGCCCCATTCGCCGGCCGCCCCATCAGACCGGCTCTCACTGGCTTGTTCCTTCCGGGACAGACAACGCGTGGCTATTCTCCCAACACACTCCCTTAACCGCGCACAGTGTCACTGGCAATGAGACTAGTGACCAGATTTGCAGACCTGTTTCCAGATCTCAGCCACCTCTGCCTCTCAGAAGCACCTGCCCCAGTAGAACAGCTCAGACCACAAACTCTCTTAGACGTTTCAGCTTTATAATCTCCTTCTCCTCCCTTTGACTCAAAGCCAGGCCCCCCCTTTCACCCCCTTATATCCTTTAAGTGTCTGTGGTCTCCCAGGGCCGCCTCTCTATTGAGTCCCTGGGTGATCACAGGGCCAACGAGGAGGCTCCCCATGGTTCACTACACCAAGCTCTTTCCAGACTCCCTTTTCCAGCCTGATTTAGGACATCTGTACCTCTGGGACCACAGTCCCCTCCAATGTGTCAGATCTACAAGGACTCTCTACACATCTCCCACCACATCATCCTCTCTTCCTCCTCAGTTTCTCTTAAGAGCATCACCATCCTTGGTCCTTTCTGATTTCCTCTTTCCCCTTCATCTCCGGGAATCAAAGTCAGCTCCTCCAATCCTATTTCAATCCCATAGCCACAATGTTAGTCTAGGCTTTCCCCTCCCTTCAGCCTAGATTACTGCACAGGCTTCCTAAACACTGTGCCTGCCTCACTTACAACCAGAGTGCTCCAAGCTACCCACAGCGCCCCATCTGCTGAATGTCACACATGATGGATGCTTCTACTCTATCATGGAAACCACAGCTGCCACAACCTGCTGTCTGGCACCACCCCCATTTCTCTGGTGACATCTCCCCAGGGTTGCAGTAAAAGTGGGCTCTGGGATCTCCTCACCCTATCCCACCAGGATGCCACTTCTCAAGCAGTTTCCCTCTTCCAGGTTACTGTCACCTCTGACTTGGAACCCATCAGACCGCACCATAGCCTTAAAATCTTCCCAGTTAGGCTGTTCTGAGTGCAGTGGTGTTTACAACTAATTGATTACAATCAGTTATAGATGTCTTTGTTTCTTCTTACTCCCACTGTTTCACTTGACTAGCCTTTAAAAGAAACAGAAAAGAAAAACGAAAAAAAGGAAAAAAATCTTCCAGGGTAGATAGTGGTGATGGTGGCACAACCTTGTGATTATGCTAAAAGACACCGAGCTGTACACTTTAAAAGGATAGATTGTGTGGCATATGAATTCTCAATTCTCAGTAATAAGAATGCTGTCCGGAAAGCCTCTTTCTACTAAGAGAATTGCCTTGTCCCCAATGCGCATCTCTTAGTCGTTGGGACATCTAGGCAGTGGTTTTCAAACCTAGCCACTGCGTAGAACCACCTGGAGAGTTTTAATATCCGTGTTCCCAGGCCACAGCCACAACCTAGGTTGTTAAATCAGTAAACCTAGGTTGGACCTAAATCTCAGTATCCTTTAAAGTTCCCTACATGTTTCCAATGTATAGTCAAGTCCTAGAACTACTGATTTAGCCTGTGGTTTCAACCTTCCTGATAGTACTCACTGTGCCCTGCCTTGAATCTTATTAAATTTTTTTAATTTTTTAAAGAGAGGAGTCTTGCTCTGTCACCCAGTTGGAAAGCAGGGGCATGATTATAGCTCACTGCAGCCTTGAATGTCTGGGCTCAAGCAATCCTCCCACTACAGCCTCCTGAGTAGCTGGGACTACAGGCGAGTGCCACCACACCCAGCTGTCACCTACCATCTTCTACCCTATGAACCCTCCAAGATCAGGAAATGTGCCCATTTCTTCTTTGTCAGCCTCACAAACTTTTTTTTTTAAGTTAAAGTATACCTGCCATTACTAACTAGTCCCCCATGATCCCTAGCCTATACTTTTCTGTGGATTAAAATATAATGTATTTGAGAATTTTAACAATTTCTTAGTTTTCCCATTCACATTCACTGATAATTTATTTTGATCCTCATAATTTAGTGAGCACAGCAGGGACTGGGGTCCTTTCCCCACCTCAGAGAGATTATTTTCACTGCTGAAGATCGTAAGTCTAGTGAGAGACAGAGAGGGAGATGGACCCAGCCCTTCCCTCCACAGTGTCTACCCTCCCTCCAGGACCTTCTCCCTGTGCCAGCTCCAGCAAAGGATCTCATTCAGCTCACCGCCAAAAAAGACTTTTAATAGTTCAATAAAAATAATGAATATGCAAGGTTTGTTCTAAGGCATTTAGAAGTGGTTTCAGGGAGACATGAAGCCAGTCCTCTCCGGGGCTAGGGGAGGCCAAGATGGTCTCAAGCTCCAGGGGAGTTGCTTCTTAGTGCCCAGGCCTGGGCGTCCCTCCCCCACCAAGCCCCCCAGGTGTTCTGTCCAAAGCCCTCCCCCTCCACCCCACCACCAGCCCCGTCTGCTCTGCCCCATCAACTACGTTTTCTCCCTCAGCACTTGCCTTATATACCCCATGCACTCACGAGCATAGAGGCGATTTCCTTCTCGCAGACTTTAGGCGCCACTGCAGGGTCCGGAAAAGAAAGAGAAACGACCCAGCGCGGTCGCTTACATAACCCAGGGCGGGGCTGCGCTCCGCCCCCGAAAGATTTTCTTTTTTTTTTTCGACGGAGTTTTCCTTTTTGTTGCCCAGGCTGGAGTGCAATGGCGCGATTTCGGCTCACTGCAACTTCCGCTTCCTAAGTTTAAGCGATTCTCCTGCCTCAGCCTCCCTGCTAGCTGGGATTACAGGCATTCACCACCATGCCCGGCTAATTTTGTATTTTTAGTGGAGACGGGGTTTCCCCATGTTGGTCAGGCTGGTCTCGAGCTCCCGACCTCAGGTGATCCGCCGGCCTTGACCTCCCAAAGTGCTGGGATTACAGGCGAGAGCCACAGCGCCCGGCCTTGCCCGCAAGCGTTTTCAAGTCTGCGGCCCGGAGTTCACTGCGAGGACTGGGATCACCCGTCACCCCGCCCTGGTCTACGGAAAACGAAACGTGTTTACTGATATAGAAACGGAATAACGGCGCTGGGGAGGGCGGAGCTGCCTTCAGGCTTCTGGTCTCCAGCTGCGGGTCACTCACACCTGCCGCTGTGAAATGCAGACCCGCGGGGCAGGAATTCCGAGTCCGGGCTGGAGCGCGATCTGGAATCTGACTCGCTTGAAACAGCACTGCGGCGGATTCGGATCCGGATGAGTAGGGAAATGCGCCTCAGTCCCTCCCACGGGCCGTCCACGGATTCCAGGATCCGAAAACGCTTCCAGCTGCTCCGCCACCCCTGGAAGGCAGCGCCCGCCTCTGGCCGGTTCTGATGGAAACGGGCTCTACCGCCCGCAGGAAAACCCACAACTAAGGGACCAGGAAAAAGCCTCTCAGGGTCCCGCCACTTCAGTGAGGATCCTGATTTACGCCCCGAGTGTGGCCTCCATCAAAGACTGGAGTGACCTTCACTGAAATGATACAAGGGGCCCAGGTCGCTGCGGCTCTCAGAATGCGGTGACAGCGCCGCCTCGCGTCCCTTCCCTGACCTGCCCCCGGCGGACGCGGACCCGTTTGTTGGCCTGGAGGCTGGAATACACCGGGGATCAAATGCAGAGAATGCAGAAAAGAGGGAAGGATGGCGGGACGCGTTGAGGAAAGGAGGGAAGAGATAGGAAGAAAAGGGGAGAGAAAAAGTCAAGGAGAGTTTTTTTTTTTTTTTTTTGTTTTTTTGTTTTTTTTTTTTTTTTTTGAGACGGAGACTTGCTCTGTCGCCCAGGCTGGAGTGCAGTTGCGGGATCTCACTGCAAGCTCCGCCTCCCGGGTTCACGAGTAGCTGGGACTACAGGCGCCCGCCACCACGCCCGACTAATTTTTTGTATTTTTAGTACAGGCGGGGTTTCACCGTGTTAGCCAGGATGGTCTCGATTCCCTGACCTCGTGATCTGCCCTCCTTGGCCTTCCAAAGTGCTGGGATTACAGGCGTGAGCCACCGCGCCCGGCCAGAGAGATAAAATTTAAAAGACGCAGTTTCATTATTTCTTTTATTTTTGCCCTTTATCTAGTTTTACTTATGAACATTTTTACCATAGCTTTCTCTCTCTCTGAATCTGTAAATATAATGCTATTATTGCTTTTTCAGAGCCTGTGAGGGTAAGTTGCGGAGAGCATGACCCTCTACCTCCAGATGTGTCAGGGTGTGTCTCCTGGGCACAAGAACAAGGTTTTTGTTTTGTTTTGTTTCACATAAGCAAAGTACAAGTCTCAAAGAGGATAATATTTTTAAATCATCTTATTGGGGGCATACTTTGCATGCAATAAACTGCATCTATTTAAAATGTTCAACTTGTTGAATTTTAGCTATTGTACACACCCCCATCTCCATTACCACAGTGAAGATAAAGAAGATTTCAATCGTCTCCCAAAGAACAGCTACACGATAAAATTCTATGCTGTCATTAAAAAGAATAAGAGCAATTTTAAGAATTGCTATGAAAAGATGCGCCAAGCATACTTCTAACCTTTTTTAAAAGGTTAAGGAGACTGGGCGCAGTGGCTCATGCCTGTAATCTCAGCACTTTGGGAGGCTATGGCTGGCATATAATCTGAGGTCGGAAGTTCAAGATCAGCCTGGCCAACATGGTGAAACCCTGTCTCTGCTGAAAATACAAACATTAGCCAGATGTGGTGGCGGGTGCCTGTAGTTCCAGCTGTTTGGGAGGCTGAGGTAGGAGAATCGCTTGAATCTTGGAGGCAGAGGTTAGAGTGAGCCAAGATTGTGCCACTGCACTCCAGCCTGGGTGAAAATGCCACGAATACCACTTACATAATATTAATATATATTTTAAGTAGGGGAAAACCTGGAAGATTCCTCATGAAAGTTTTGACAGTGACTCCAGAGACTGGGATAACTTTGTGACTTTCATTTCCTCTTAAATGTTGTGCTGGGGTCTGACCAGCAGACTCAAGCTGCACGATGGATGAATAACATACTCAGACACCAATATTCAGTGAATGAGTGCGCCAGGGGTCCGGGCCACTCACAGAAGGGGTTGTGGCAGCTGGGTACCCTCAGTAACTGCCCTGTGGGCCTTTATTCAGCACAGATTTAATGACAAAGGCTTTGAGTCAACACATCTGTGGGTAATTAATCTAGTCGCTGTCCCCCGGAGAGAGCAGTACTACAAATGATCAAAGGTTGGTCTTAGGACCACATGAGTAAACATGCTCTTTAAACTCCCTTACATGTCTTTGTACCTACTCGGAGCTATTAACTCAAGGTAAGAGGATTAGGCTGGTATCCAAGGTAGAGGATTTCAGTCATAACC
Organism: Chlorocebus sabaeus; assembly: GCF_047675955.1. Taxonomy (NCBI): domain Eukaryota; kingdom Metazoa; phylum Chordata; class Mammalia; order Primates; family Cercopithecidae; genus Chlorocebus; species Chlorocebus sabaeus. Next base: position 31,559,560 of record NC_132920.1, on the reverse strand, counting down.
CTATCCTGAGGCTTTTGCAAAACTTTCTGCCTTCCAAGAAGGTTTGTGTCTATTTCCTATAACTTTATAATTATTCCCACCACCTGACCAATCCCCTACAATGTTGAAATTTTATCTTTTAGTATAAACTTAGATTTGGGTGGATTGCAGTGTTTCATGACTATAATCCCAGTTCTTTGGGAATCAGAGGTAGAAGGATCACTTGAGCTGGGGAGTTCCAGGCTGCAGTAAGCTCTGATTGTGCCATTGCACTCCAGCCTGGGTGACAGGAGGAGACCCTGTCCCCAAAACAGAAAAATAAATAAAATTTTAAGATAATAAAAATTATAAACTTGTATCTATGTGGAGGTTAAGGAAGAGAATATTTCAGTTGAAAATATGAGGCTAAGCCCTACAACGAAATAATTACAGAGTTTTAAAAACTAAAATGTTCATTAAAACCCACCACCAGAAACTCTCGTTCAAGAGGATCCTTCCTATTTTCATGGCATTGAATCTTTCTTAAAGTGCCTTTGGAAGAGATGTTTTCAGTGGAATAAAGGGATATGTAACAATATTTACAAAAGGGGTTGGCTGTAGTAAAAAGGAAAACACAAATGAGTGTGGACACAGGGGACCCCGTTCCATTTATTCTCAAAGCATGTTTGAAAACTGCGTAGCCATAGCGTCCTTGGGTGGAGACAAAGTCGAGGCAGATCTTGTTCCTGGAGTATTGATTTGATTTTGGAACCAGTCAAAGGCTTTCAGAAATCAGGCTGACTTTCAGATCTAAAGTCTCAAGAATGTTCGTTCTAGCAGTGAGCCTGTGGCACGAATCTAGCCCATCGGGGCGATGCTCGCTCTGCTTCCACCTAGTGGCAGTGGTTGGAAGGACAGGGCACAGTGATATTGTATTGGTGGGTCTGAAGCCAAGGTGAAACCGCCTTTGCAAAATTATAACTAGAGAAATCATGACAGTGAAAGATATCAAACCTAACTGACCCCATCTTGCTTCTAACCGCTAAACTGCCCTTGTTCATTTCTAGGCGTAGGCTGAACTAGCCTTGGGAAGGAATTTAGTTTATAGCTTGAAGGAAAACTGTTCTTGTGAAACGAAGAAAGGCTACCGGCCATTAAGTTAGGATGAGATGGGCTGGAATTCTAAATATTACCAGCCATTATTCCGGAGGTCATAAGATTTGCAACTTCTCCTGTTACTCTTGTAGGCAACATCACTATTGTGAACCTCAGAGCGGCCTTTTGAGATGTCTTTTCAGGTTTTTGCATTTCTAACAACTGGATGGCCCGATCTGGACCTGCCAATCAGTCCTGTGGCCCCCACTCAGGAACTGACTCAGCCTGAGAGAATAGCCTCCACTCACTATGATTTCATACCGGGGCCAACCAATCAGCTCTCCCGATTCACTGGCCCCTCCATCCACCAAATTATCCTTAAAAGCTGATCAGAGTTTTTGGGGAGACTGATTTGAGTAATAAAACTCTAGTCTCTCGCACGGAGGGCTCTGCATGAATTACTCTTTCTCTGTTGCAATTCTCCTGTCTTGGTAAATCGGTTTTGTCTAGGTAGTGGGCAAGATGAACCCACTGGATAGTTACCAAGGGAGTCCAGGCCAGTGTGCAGGATGTGCTTTGCTGTAGTGGGGTCCTGGTAGCGGACGAAAGGCGAGGACACTCAGGGAATAAAGGGCAGAGGAAGAAGGAGCACAAGGGAGGACCCAAAGCCTCCAGACCTCTCCTTCCTTCCCTCCCTGTTAGGGTTGGAGGGGACCAGCACTGTCCCAGGAGGGGCGGCTGGTGGGGTGCAGAAAATACCCTGGTTGCAGAGGGGGTGTCACGTGCCCCCCACAAGGGTCCTGGCTGTCAGCTGCTACTGATGAGTTCAAACTAGGAGGAGATTCACATGTGTCCTCTGCAAAGTAGACTCCTTATCTCCTACTCCGGCTGGTTCCCCAAATCCATTCTTATAAAGCACAAAAACCAAGAGCCAAATTCTGCCTGACTTTTCTGACAGCTGGAAGGTCCTCCCCCTTCCCATTTCTCACATGCTCCCTTCTTGCCCCGCCTCCTCCTCTTTGTCTCCACTTCCTCATCCTTTTCCCTCTCTGGACCCCGCTCCTGAGTATCTCCCGCCTTCTTCAGAGGACTTCCCCTCATGGAGTACAGATTCCTCCGCTTCCAGGAAAAAGAGACAAAGGCCACTGAGAGGGACCTGAGAAATGCCTGTGACGCCACCCCGAGGTCAGCCTCTCCCTCAGCGCTGACTCTGGCTGTGTTTGTTTGTTTGTTTGTTTTTGAGACAGGGTCTTACTCTGAGGGTCAAGGTAGAGCAGTGTCCCCATCACAGCTCATTGCGGGCTCCAACTCCTGGACTCATGCAATCCTCCGACCTCAGCTTCTCGAGTAGCTGGGACTACAGACTGGTGCCGCCACACCCTGTGTGTGTGTGTGTGTGTGTGTGTGTGTATTTTGTAGAGACTGGGTCTTACTTTGTTACCCAGGCTGGTCTTGAACTTCTGGCTTCAAACAATTCTCATGCTTCAGTCTCCCAAAGTGCTGAGATTATAGACATAAACCACAATGCCTGGCTCCTGTGTGTGTACATACAAAGTGCTAAACCTGGTGCCTAGGAAACATCCCCACTTTGGCATTGCTTGCAAGAGTCGGTATTTTGTGCACCTGTGGTTTTATTTCAGGAGCTGGGACAATTATATTCATCAGAACAGCACAGTGTCAAGGCCCTCACCCCCAGAAAGCTTATGGGACACTGTTTTATGGAGGAGAGTGAGATTGGAGGAGCCCTTGACTCCAAGTCTCCTGATCCTTCTTACACAAAGAGATGCTGAAAAAAAGTGCAGGACACTCCATTTCCTCCTGAGACCAGACAGGGAAACCAGAGCCACCATGGATGTCAAATTCCAGCAAGGAATTACCAGTATAGCAAAATCTCCACATCACATTTTAAAGCTCACACAATGGCTCAAAGAGAATCAACATCAAAAAACCGAATTCGTAGCTCAGGTGAGATCACCGAAGTTGCCTGTGAGGTTTCGTGGAACTGCAGGTAGAAAGGGCATCTTTATTGAGAGCTGCAGCCCAGTTGCTCCTGCATCTTGGGGCCCCTTGAAAGGACCCGCTCCCTTCAAGAGCGCATCGTGAGGCCGTTTCCGGGGAGAAATGTAGACTCTCCTTGGACTCATGAGGTTTTTACACTTACTTGCTGACTCTGTGGACTTTGACTTCATCATTAAACATCTTATAATGATGTAATTTCCTTTGACTGTAAGTGTAGAACAGGATGCTGTTCCTGAATCAGGAAACAAGGGACTAGTGACCTGCACTGTCGCCCCGCTCCGTGGTGCTCAGATGCAGTGAAATCATGAGGCAACAAATCTATGGCTAGGTAAACGGATAACTCCATTTCAGCAAATGTTTCAGATGTTCCTTCTTGCCTAGTAATGTTCTAGCCTTACCCCAGCCTTAATCTTTTAAAATATTTATTTTCCCTAGTGTTGATTTTAAAATAATTCGTATGTATTTATTACACTGGGTTTGTTGCAGTAAGCCACCTCGAATGTTGTTATAGAATTAAAGTAAGCAAATAAATGTGTGGTTCTCCATGGAGTTACTGCTAACACCATGTTAAAAATGTATTAACCCCAAATCCAATAACTTCTCACTCCTCTACTGTCTTCTCACTGGAGCCATCCTCTCCAAGATAGTAAACCAGAGGGCTTTCCAGCCGAGCTTCCTGCTGACTCTCATGCCCGCTGTCCACCACCCACACAATAGGCAGAGTAAGTCTTTCAAATGGGAATTAGAACTCATCCTCACCACCACATCCCACAGACACTCCAGCCTCTTCCCTTCCTAGCACGTTGAAACCCCAGTCTTTCACTATTTCCTACAGCCACTTATCACAGGATCCCTCTGGCCACTGTGGCCTTATCCCACCCCTCTCAGCCCAGCTCACTCATCTCCACTAACACTGCTCAATCCTGTCTTAGGCACCTCCCCCTGGAACTCCCCACATGCACCTGCTCCCCAGGGATCCAAAGGGATCCAAAGGCCCCTCACACCATTCAGGTCTCTGCTCAGATGTCCAGTGGTCAAATTCTCAGGAACATCTTGATCAACAAAATATATCTCCTACCATTCTCACCTCCATCAATCTTCTAGCTCAAGCATATTTTCTCCGTAACAATTATCACTGATATTAGAATTGTTTTCATTTGTTTCATTTGTTGTCTGTATCAATGAAACAAGTTCTTTGGGGCAGGGACCTTGTCTAGTCACCACTTGGATTTCCAGCACCTAGAAATCCAAATACAGAGACGGGGCTCAATAAATATGGGTTGAATAAATGGGTGAATATAATGGTACACTGCTTTTGAGAAGCACTTTGATAATATGTATGAGAAGGCTTAAAAATGTTCATGCCCTTTCACCTAATAACTTATATTTGATAAATCTGTGATTTTAAAACCAAATCCAATATCTGGAAAGATCTTTAGGTATAAGCATATTAATTACAATAGTGAAAAAAAAATTACAAAAGAAGAGTGGCTAGGTCCTTTGTTTGGAAATAACCTACAGCTATTTGGCACCATTTTCCCAATAGCATGTGCTCACTATATGTCTCTGTGTCACATTTTGGTAATTATTGAAGTATTTCAACCTTTTTCATTATTATGCCTGTATGGCGACCTGTGGTCAGTGGTCTTTGAAGTTACTCTTGTAATTGTTTTGGGGTACCATGACCCACACCCTTATAAAATGGTGAACCTTATTGATAACTGTTGTGACTTCTCCATCAACTGGCTGGTTTATTGACTCACTCTCTCTCCCGGCCTTCCCTGTTCTGTGAGACACAGAAATATTGAAGGCAGGCCGGTTAGCAACCCTACAATGGCCTCTAAGTGTCCAAGTGAGGAGAAGAATCTTGCTGCAAACTTCATTGTGTTATTTTAAGAAATTGCTATAGCAATTTTCAGCAACCACTCTTCTGATCAGTCAGCAATTATTAACATTGAGGCAAGACTCTCCACAGCAAAAAGGTTAGGATTAGCTGAAGCCTCAGGTGATTGTTAGCATTTTTTTGCAATAAAGTAGGTTTACATTAGGGAATGTACATAGTTCATTTTATACTTAATGCTATTGTACACTTAAAGACTACAGTCAAGTGTAAATATAACTTTTATATGCACTGGGAAACTGAAAAATTTGTATGACTTGCTCTGTCACCATGGTCTGGAACCAAACCTGCAATATATCTGAAGTACGACCGTAATTTCTCTTTCCCTCTTCTTGCTGGCCCAGAATGATACTGTAGGGATTTGCCATCTCTGGTAGGTCTGGGCACTTTGTATCCCTTATAACTTTGGCTCCTGGAATATGAACTGGTACAAGCCTCAAGCTCTGTTGGACTAGTGAGCCTCCTCCCATTCTTCCTGAACTAGAACCAAAGCTCCGTGCACACACTGCATGTGTGAGCCTGTGTAGAGATGTCAGCTTCCTGCAGCGTGTTCTGAAGGGGTGTCCTGTTGTGACTGGGGGCGCAGCCACAGGCCACTGGGCAGAAGTGCTTCAGAAGGGAGTGGATGGCCCCAGTTTTGATCATCTGAAAACAAGAAGGTCCTCAGACAAAAACCCGTGTCTTAGAAGGCAAAACTGCCTGAGAGTGGACAGCTGCTAGCCAGCTCACTATCCGGGATATCACTCTGCAATGGGAGGGAAGATGGCTGCTGTCATGGTGTAAGGGTCCATCCCTGAGCCTCCTCCGTCATGTCCCACAGCCTCAGCACCGTTGTCTGCCTTGAGTCCACCAGGACTGAGCTGCTCATGCCCTTTCCCTGTTGGTGTCAGTCACACTGGGTCCCCCAAACACCCTGCATTCACATCCCATTGCAGAGTGATATCACTCTCCGGGATATCACTCTGCACTGGGAGGGAAGATGGCCGCTGCCATGGTGTAAGGGTCCAGGAACCAGGCAGGGAGGCCTTCCTGGTGGGCTGTGCTTCTCACAGCTGGTAGCTGAAGCATCTTTAGATGAGGCCAAAGACCTCATGTTCCTCATTAACTGACTTGTCCCCCCTCAGTGGAAAAAGAACCCAGAAATTTCCTAAAATTTTAGGGGAGAGGGACTTTCCCTCTTGTCTCTTAGTGCTAGGGTTATGCATGACACATACTTGCATTGCAATGTGGACACAGCTTAAAGTCTTAATTATTAGAATATAAGAGGCCCAAACTACTGTTGTTATGTACATGTGAAACTATACATATAAGGTTAAACAACCTGCAACCAATTAACATTGAGGATACATTTATCACATTTATAAATTTTAAAACAATATTGACAGGCATTTAGAAAAACAACAAATGAGACTTTTGCAAGACAATCTAAATGATACGCATATAATAACATTGCTTCATGAAAAGGACATTTGAACCATCTGAGTCTCTGCTTTAGGTTATAACTCCAAAATGGACTAATCCCCAATAGTTTACAGTAGGCAGCCCCAAGCCACAAAGAAAGGTGTCAGTGCAGACCTGAGACCTGGAGTGAGTCACTCCCTCCCTCAGGGACAAGAGTGAATCCTCTAAGACCCCTCTACCTCCAGGCCCTCCACTCAGTCATCAAGGAGACAAGAAGAAGTCCACACAGCACTAAGGCCCAACTGTCTCACCGTCCTCACCTCCATGGACAGAGCCCAGGTGAGAGCCATCCCTGAGCCTCCTCCATTGTCTCCCACAGCCTTAGCACCGTTGTCTGCCTTGAGTCCACCAGGACTGAGCTCCTCATGCCCTTTCCCTGTTGGTGTCAGTCACACTGGGTCCCCCAAACACTCTGCATTCACATCCCCACAAGGCTCCGCACACCCCTATTCTGTCTCCCCATACCCCCTCCCGAATCCAGAAATCTACCCGCTGTGGCCCCCCGGGAATTCTCAGCCCATGATCAGCAAAACCTCCACATCCTGCCTCAGATGCTCCTGCACCTCGCAGCTCCAGTGATGTCTGTGTCTCCCAGAGGATGTGGCCCCTTCCAAAGTCCTCCCACATGGGAGAATTTCCACAGGGACCTTGTACCCTTGGCCCAGAGGTGGGGTGGCATCCTCACTCTTCACTGTGGTTCTTCAACCTTTCTGCCTCCTTCATCCCTAAGTCCCCTAAGCTGTCATCAGATTTGGGCCCCATTCCCCCGATTGCAGCCATTCCCTGTGGGCTGCAGGCTGTTCCTCTCAGTCCTGACTCTTGTAGCTCCTGGTTCACTATTGCCCTCTCCAGCAATCCTTGATCCTTGATCTCCTTGATCCTTGGTGACTTCAACATACACAGATGTGATGGGCTGAGTAATGGTTCCCAAAGATGTCCAATCTCAATTCTTGGCACCCTGGAGCAGGTGACATTACATGGCAAAAGGGACAACACTGATGTGATGAAGATTAAGGACTTTAAAACTGCGAGATAATTTTGGACTATCTGTGTGGGCCCGAATAAATCTCACAAGCCATTAGAAAGCAGAGAAGCTGCTCTGGCTGGAGTCAGATGCTGCACAGGAGGAAGGCAGAGGAGACACAGTAGAAAGGGGAGGTCAGAGGTTCCAAGCAGGAGGATTGGATATGTTGTAAGAGACATGTGTGAGGAACTGAGAGAGGGCTCCAGGAGCTAAGGGTGGCCCCTGGACAATAGCCAGCAAGGAAGTGGGGACCTCAGTCCCATCTGCAAGGAGGTGAATTCAGACAAGAATCTGAATGACCTTGAGGGTGGATTTTTCCTCAGAGTCAGAAGGAACACAGACCTTGATTTTAGCCCCATGAGTCTGTTGAACTTGTAACCCACATGATTGTGACATGACAAATAGATGCTGTTTAAAGCCACTTGAGTTGTGTTAATTTTTATGGCAGCAGTAGACACCAATACAGCAGAGAGGATGCATCGCCCTCTGGCTTCTCTGATGCTGGAACTCCTCTCCTCCATGACCTTCTCCTCTTTCTGCCTGAATCTCATGCCCTTGTCATTCCTAGGCCTCATCATGGCCAAGAACCCCAGCCCTTCCATACTCTCAATCTCACACTTCCCATTCTCTGACCATCTTTCCACTCATCCCCTTGCATGGAGGCCACAGGCTCTGAGGACACAGATACTATCATTTGATCATATGCTGTGATGTAATATCAGTGAACCACTCATTGCCTATGTGCCTGCTTTCCAGGCTTGGAGTTTGCCCTGTAGTACATCAATTCCAACAATCCTTCCACCCACCCTGGGATTCCCAGCTGAGTGATCCTGCCATCTACTCCCTGTCCCTCACCCTTGATGTCCTCTCCTCCCTTTTCAACCATTTTGAATTCTATTGTAAATAATTTCCATCCCTCCCTTGCCCCTCCCTTGCATTGTCACACTTGTTTGGCAAAACTACACAGCTGGTGGATTCCACCTCTGCCTACACTGCACCTGCCCCCATGAGCTGCAGGAGGCTGGAGAGCAGCACACAGCACACAGACTACTCTCTCCAACTTCATGACCCACACCTCATGGGGGCCCCCTACCACAGCCAGCAATCACCCTCTCCCAGCATGGCTCACCCTCAGCCTCCTCCTGGCCTGGATGACTCTCACACACCTTCTCTCTGCTCACACATCCAACCCTCTATCTGCATTCTTACTTCAGCTAATGACCTTGCTTCCTACTTCACTGAGAAAACTGAACACACTAGAAGACAACCTCACAGATTCCATCTGCTCTTGCATTTGCAGCTGCGCTGCATGCTGGGCCTTCCACCACATGGATGGTTGTTGTGGGTTAACCTTCCTGCTCCCAGCCAGAGCCAGTCCCTCTACTGGTGTCCCAAACATCATTCCTTCTCATTTACTTAAAGGTATCAGTTCATCAGGTCATACCTTTTTTTCTCTTTTATCATCACCCTTTGTCCTTTCTCCCCACTGGATCATTGTGGCAGTCTTGAGAATGCATATTCCAGCCCCTCAGCTAGAGGAAGCACAACTGATGATGCTGCAGCTGTTGCCACTTGTTGCCTCTGATGCCACAGAGGAGGAAGACAGAGCAGACACAACAGATCAGGGAGGTCAGAGGTTCCGAGCTGGAGGATTGGATATGTCATAAGGGACACGTGTGAGGAACTGAGAGAGGGCTCTAGGAGGTAAGGGTGGCCCCTGGACAACAGCCAGCGAGGAAGTGGGGACCTCAGTCCTATCTGCAAGGAAGTGAATTCAGACAAGAACCTGCTATAAAATCTATTGCTACATGTGCTCTGAGACCACACTTGCCATGGGCTTCTTTGATTCAATAATTGAGGGAAGAGGAGAAACAAAGGCAGGACTGTCCCTCCTTTAAAGGCCCACTGAGGCTCCAGGGCTCACCCTTACTGAACTTCTCTTAACCTGCACTGGGTCTAGGATACTTCCAGTCGAACTTCCTTCCTTCTCTCCTTCACTGGGGTTTAAACTTGCATTGCAGTCTGACTGGGCACAGTGACTCACACCTGTAATCCCAGCACTTTGGGAGGCCGAGGTGGGCAGATCACATGAGGTCAGGAGTTTGAAACCAGCCTAGCTAACATGGTGAAAACCTACCTCTACTAAAACTACAAACATTTGCCAGGTATGGTGGTGTGTGCCTGTAATCCCAGCTACTTGGGAGGCTGAGGCGTGAGAATCACTTGCACCTGGGAGGTGGAGGTTGCAGTGAGCTGAGATCACTCAAAAAATAAAAATAAAAAAGCCACTTGCATCACAGTCTTATGGCTTTCCCAGTCTTTTCAAAATCATGATCCATTCTCAATGCCTAGATCTCAGTCAAGCTTCAGATTCAGACCCCAGTGACGGAGGAGGTGTCCATATTCCTAGGAGGGAGGTCCCTGCAACCCTATGGCAAGTATATGCTGGGTCAATTCCCTGAGCCATTCTGCAAAGGGACCTACAGCCATTTACTTTAGAGACTGTACCCTGGGAAAGGGAAATAGGGAGAACTTGGGCGAGTCTGACTTTGGGTGTGAGATGACGTTGATGCCCAGAGGCCCACAGCACCATCATGACCCCCATCACATTGGGGACTAAGGAGGCCACAAAATAAACCTGGACACATTATGGCTCATCATGGAATCACTGAGTCCATAGACCCAGCCCTAGTTATGTCCCCATTCTCCTAGTGCATAATTGACACTGATGCCCTGGCGGCTGGAGTCACCCCCACACTGGGTCCCTAGTCTGTGGAGTAAGGGCTCTCATTGTGCTGAAGGCCAAGGGGAAACCTCTGAAACCACCTCCATTCTGGCCAAATCACAAATGATTGTGTGTCCCAGGGTGAATCTTGTGGAGGGCACTGCAAGTGTTGTGGGGTTAGCACCAACATTAGAGAGCTGAAGGATGCGGGGTGTTGTTGGGTTGCCTATTCTCTCCATGTAGTCTAGCAAATAAGCCTGATGAGGCCTAAGGAATGAAGGGGATTACTCCAGACATGACCAAGTAGGAGTCCTGATTGCAGCTAGCATGCCGGCTGGATATATCTGGTAGAGCAGATTAATAAGGCCTCAGGCACACAGTGTGCAGCTGGGGATTTGCTGAGTGCATTCCTTTCTATTCCAATTAGAAGTGGATATAGGCCGGGCGTGGTGCTCATGCCTGTAATCCCAGCACTTTGGGAGGCAGAGGAGGGCCGATCACCTGAGGCTGGGAGTTTGAGACCAGTCTGACCAACATGGAGAAAATCCCTCTCTATTAAAAATACAAAATTAGCAGAGCATGGTGGCGCATTCCTGTAATCCCAGCTACCTGGGAGGCTGAGGCAGGAGAATCACTTGAACCTGGGAGGCAGAGCCTGCGGTGAACCGAGATTGTGCCATTGCACTCCATCCTGGGCAACAAGAGTGAAACTCTGTCTCAAAACAAAACAAGCAAACAAACGAAAACATTAGCCAGGGTTGGTGGTGTGCACCTGTAATCCAGCCTGGGCGATAGAGCAAGACTCTGTCAAAAAAAAAAAAGTGGATATAAAGTGACTCATGTGGGATCCATAACACATTTATTTATAGTTTGCCTCAGGGCTACTATCATTCCCCAGCCCTGTATAGTACAGTCTTAACAGATCTGGAGAACCTGGACATCCTATAGAATATTAAATTCCTTCATTTCACTGACAACATCATGTTGACTGGGATGGATGAGCAAGAGGAGGAAAGTACACTGGAGGCTTTGGTAAAACATCTTCTCTCCAGAGGGTGAAGATAAACCTGACAGAGATTCAGAAATGGCCACTGCAGTGAAGTTTACAGGTCCAGTGTTTAGGGGGATCCAGGTGTGTCCCCTCCAAAGTAAATGACAAACTGTTGCATCTCACATCCTCATGCAAAGAAGCAAGCACACTGCCTGGTGAGCCTGTTTGAGCTCTGACATCAAATTCCACAGGTAGATATATTGCTTTAGCCAACACTCTAGGTGACATAGAAGGATGCCAGCTTTGAGTGGAGCCTCCACAGGAAAGGACACTGCAGTAGATCCAGGCCATGCTGCAGCCATCATCCCTCAGACCCCCCGGTGCTGAAAGTGCCAGTGGTGGAGTAAGATTTGGGATGGAGCCAAACCAAGCACCAGCAGGAGAGTCACAACGGAGGGCCTGGGATTCTGGAGTAAGGCCACACCATCCACAGCAGAGACATATACCCCATCCAAAGCAGAGCAATATGTTAGAAGCAGCTTTTGGCATGTTACAGGTTCTGATGAGATGAGAATGCTTGACCATAGGACACAAAACAACCATGTGATTCCAAGTGCCCATACAAATCAGCATCTGTGTAACTCGTGAAGTCATACATTGGACATGCCCGACAGCATCCATTATGAGATGGAAATGTTTCATGTGAGTTGAACCTGAATCCCATGTTAACATCCGCAGAAAACACCCAAACCTGAAATGGCCCTGAACAACCAAGCAGAGCATTGAAATTAGCCAGCCTTCCCCATGGGGTCAGCCCAGGCTGGGTAGGATGGGTACATAAATGGAGCAAACACAGTGGCAGGGATGAGGCTACCTATGGGTCCAACAGTACTGACTCCCTCTTACCAAGGCAGATCCAGATGCTGCCACCTCTAAATGTCCTACTTATCAGCATTTGAGGCCAATGATGTTACCTGGCAGGGCTCTATGTTTTCAGGTGACCAACCAGACCCTAAGTGAGGAGTTGACTACATTGCACTCCTTCCATCCTGGAAGGGCCAGAGGTTCATCTTCACAGGGATAGGCACCTATTCCACAGGTGGGTTTTCCTGTCCTGCTCTCAAACCCTCAGCCAGCACCACTCTCTGGGGGCTGTTGATATTCCTGATCCACAGGCTTGGCATTGCTGTCCATGCAGTATCTTCGTGGGGACCCACTTGACAGGGAAGGAGGTGCAGTGTGGCCATGGCTGTGGGACCCACTGGTCCTATCACCATCTGCACCAACCAAGGGCTGCTGGCCATAAAGAATGCTGAAAAGAGCTTCTATAGGCACAGCTTAGCGCCAGCTTGCAGGAAGCTCTCTGCGGGTGGGAGGGTGCCATCTTTTAGGACATGGTGCATTTTAAAAATCAAAGACATCTCTACGGTTCTGTGATCTCAGTAGGAAGAACACGTGGGTCCAGATACGAAAGGGTGGAAGTGGATGTGGCTCCATATCCCATTCCTTCAACTCACCTGCTGTGAGATTTTGCACTTCTCCTCTCCCAAAACCATGCTTTGCAGGGAAGAAGGTCCTGGATGCTAAAGGAAAGTACTCTTAAAAGGGGACAAATGAGTGCCCACCGAACTACACATTACAGCTGCTACAGGGGAACTTTGGACAGTGTGTGCCCGAAGACCAGCAGGTGAGGAGTCCCCTCCTCTCCAGGCACAGGAAATACATCCTGATCCCCAGGAGGAGGCATGGCTGCTGTCACACAATGAGGGGAGGAGGAGTTCGTGTGGAACCCAGGGATCCTCTTCCGGGCCTCCTGGTTCTGCCTGCCCCATTGTAAGTGTGAGGAGAATGGTCTACCAACCCAGACTGAGAGGTTTTTATTTCCAAGAACCCAGACCCCTCAGGAAGGAAGATTTGAGTCGCATTTCCAGGTAATTTCCCAAGGCCTCGTTCCTGTGCCTGACATCCTCAGCAGCAGTGATGCAGAGGCCCTGCTTCCCGTGGGCTGTTCCCAACCAGTGATGGGTCACACCAGGGACACCAAAGCAGGACCATTCCTGGGACACAGAGGACTCCTTTGATGGCCAACGGTGGCTGGAGGACTCTTCCATGGCCTTGCTCAACTCTCTTTAGATTGCCTGTGTTCTAGAATGCATCCAAAACACCTTCGCACCTTCTGTCCATCACTTGGGGTCACACTTGCATCTCAGTCTATTGCCTTTCCCAGGGTTTCCTGGCTCCCTTCCCACATTGTCTAACAGGTGCCTCCCCTAATAAAATGCTGCAACTTTTATCCCATAGTGGCATCTGCTTCTTGGAGGACTTGGACCAACAAAATCCTTTCCATCTGCACACCAGTGACCTCTTACCTATTCCAGTTTGTAAAATCCTTCTGTTTATCTAACTTCTCCCACCTGCAGTGGCTCCAGTTTCAAGTTGTTTTACATTTAAGTTGTTTTAAGTCACTAAACTTGGGGGACGTCTGTTACACAGCAACAGACAGCTAATGTAGCTCTCTTATGTTTCCACGATTCTAGAGTGGCTATCTATGTGTGTTCATTTCCTTCTATTTTGATAATACTGGCCATACATGGTGTTTCCAGTTCCTCTATATCTATTCTCTTCTTGATTTCAGTTTGTCTTTTCCTCTTTGTTGCTTTCTTTCCTTCCCTTTCTTTTTTCTTCTGTCCCTCTCCCTCTCTCTTTCTTCTCTATTTTCATCCTCCCTCCTTCCTTCCCTTCCTTCCTTCTAGCCTCCCTCACTTCATCCAGTTTTCCTTTTTATTATGAAACATTCCTAAGATATAAAATAACCCTATGTGGTAATGCTCTAAGGAAGCATTTTCTGAATCTATGTTATAAGTATAATGCCACTGTATATGGGATACTAGTAAAGAGCAGGATGTTATTAACAGAGTCTGAATAAAAAACACCCGTTGTAATTCTGCAGTCAAGACAGTGGCTTTTTAAATTTTATTTTATTTATTTAATTTTATTTTATTATACTTTAAGTTCTAGGGTACATGTGCACAACGTGAAGGTTTGTTACATATGTATACATGTGCCATGTTGGTGTGCTGCACCCATTAACTCGTCATTTACATTAGGTATATCTCCTAAAGCTATCCCTCCCGCCCCCGCCACACACAATGGGACCCGGTGTGTGATGTTCCCCTTCCTGCGTCCAAGTGATCTCATTGTTCAATTCCCACCTATGAGTGAGAACATGTGGTATTTGGTTTTCTGTTCTAGCGATAATTTGCTGAGAATGATGGTTTCCAGCTGCATCCATGTCCCTACAAAGGACACGAACTCATCCTTTTTTATGGCTGCATAGTATTCCATGGTGTATCTGTGCCACATTTTCTTAATCCAGTCTGTCACTGATGGACATTTGGGTTGATTCCAAGTCTTTGCTATTGTGAATAGTGCCGCAATAAACATACATGTGCATGTGTCTTTATAGCAGCATGACTTATAATCCTTTGGGTATATCCCCAGTAATGGGATGGCTAGGTCAAATGGTATTTCTAGTTCTAGATCCTTGAGGAATCGTCACACTGTTTTCCACAATGGTTGAACTAGTTTACAGTCCCACCAACAGTGTAAAAGTGTTCCTATTTCTCCACATCCTCTCCAGCACCTGTTGTTTCTTGATTTTTTAATGATTGCCATTCTAACTGGTGTGAGATGGTATCTCATTGTGGTTTTGATGTGCATTTCTCTGATGGTGAGTGATGATGAGCATTTTTTCATGTGTCTGTTGGCTGTATGAATGTCTTCTTTTGAGAAGTGTCTGTTCATATCCTTTGCCCACTTTTTGATGGGGTTGTTTGTTTTTTTCTTGTAAATCTGATTGAGTTCTTTATAGGTTCTGGATATTAGCCAAGACAGTGGCTTTTAACTCTTAATTCCTCACCTTTAAGCCAGTGTTTTCAGAAGACATCATCAACAAGAGCTCTTCCACTGATGTAAAAGTTTCATTATAAAAGTTTAAGTTGGTACAATCAGTTTGAAAATCAAATTTTCATTGTCTAGTATGGGTAAAGTCCATGCAACAGATCATCCACCATCCCACTCCTGATCATATACTCTGGGAACCTTCTTGCCTATGTGTCCAGGAGACATGCACACTAATGTTTATGACAACAACTGGAGTCAACCACATATACATGAATAGAAAAGCAGCAAAATTGTAGTATAACAATAAAATGTAAGGCTTCAGCAGTCTAAAAATGAATGGATGACAGCTGCCCACACCAAAGAGGACTCCTGCACAGAATGTGCATCCTGAAAACATAAATGCAGTATGAGTTTACCATACAGCAAGCTAAAAAAACTGGCAAAATTAACTCATATTTGGTTTGGGGGTATATATATTTATTGTACAAATCTCTATAAAAATACAAAGGAATAATAATCACAAGACCCAGGATGGAGGCTCTTTCTGGGGGATGGAATTGGGCAGCAGCCCAGGGTGGTCTCACAGATTCTGTGTCTTATGCCAGTGCTGGGTGCCCAGTTAGTTACTTGATTATGACTTCTTAATTGGAACAAAGCCATAGCCAATAGTAAGGAGGCATGTGACAGAGAGGACCAGGATTTCATGAAAATGGCATTGGCTAGAAATAGGTCATTTGATCCTTGACTCACTGGCATCTCTCTAGATTTTCTGGTATACAAAGTTCAATCTGATATGCAAGCCAATTTCATCTTGCAAAGGGTTTGATGTGTTACGTATTACCACACATACACCCAAGTTAAACTTTTACAGAATTGGAAATACACATGGTTGGTCAAAATAAATTAAACAGGGAAATATTACATAGGAATAACCAGTGAGGGAACAGCAAATATGACTGGAAAACACAATAGGGCTGCTTAAAAAAAAACTTTAGAAGCACATAATAGAAGTGTTATTTAGAATCTGTTTAAGGAAAATAAATCTTGGGGCCACCAAACCACTAAGTTAAAGGAAAACTCAAGCTGGGAACTGCTTAGGGCCAACCTGCTCCCCATTCTATTCAAAGTCACCCCTCTGCTCACTGAGATAAATGCATGTCTAATTGTCTCCTTTGGAGAGGATAACCAGAAACTCAAAAGAATTGCAGTCATTTGTCTGTTATCTACCTGTGAGCTGGAAGCCCCTCCCTGCTTCGAGTTGTCCCGCCTTTGCTTTGAGTTGTCCCATTGTTCCAGAAGAAAGCAATGTTCATCTTGCATATGTTGATTGATGTCTCATGTCTCCCTAGAAGGTATAAGACCCAACTGTGCTCTGACCACCTTGGGCACAGTCATCAGGACTTCCTGAGACTGTGTCATGGGTGCGTATCCTCAACCTTGGCAAAATATACTTTCTAAATTAACTGAGTCCTGTCTCAGATTTTCAGGGTTCACAAACCATAGTGGTGTCCAAATTGCTTCTATCACATCTCATTCAAAACCAGAACCAAAGATGTTAAGATTATTATACGATGCCCACCAAAAAGGTAGTTTTAGAAAAATCTTGTTCCTAGATTGGAGCTATTTTGGGAAACTGCATCCAACCAAAGTTATTGATATCATGCTAAGCTAGATATGTTGCCTGAGGCATGAGAGTCACATTTTTCTACCTGAAAAGCAATCTGATTAGGCAAATATTGTTGAAGATGATATATGAATAAGAAAATTGGCATTTGGAGCATTTTTAAATCACACTTGAGACATCTTAGAAAAAACAAAGACTTATTTTCAAGGCATTATTGTTATGGCACTGAAGTCTTGGAACTATTTGATCTAGTTACTATATGTTCTCAACTGTGTTGCAACAAATTAAAGAGATCATTGTTATCAAAGGTATTTGCAATAAAAACTCAGAGATATTATTTTATCTCCTTCCTGTCTGAAACATTTCCCCCCTCAGCACCCAAGGCTTTGCGATGTCGCAAACTTTTAATCATTACTTAAAAAAGAGAAGCTGAAATCATTAAATAAAAGAATCAGATGAAAGAAGCTTTTGATTTACAAAATCCTGAAACAATAATTTTAATTTTGTTTTTAACATATATGCGAATTCTTTGAGAATCCTCCCTTCCAGAGGTGCAGCTTAATTCCCTCCTGGTGAGTGTGGCCTGGACTTAATGATGCATTTCTAACTAATAGAGGAATGCTGACATAACAGTTTGTGACTTGGGATGTTAAACATAAAACGCATTGTGGCTTTCCACCTTTACTCTCTCTGTCTCTAGAATCATGAACTCTGGGGAAAGCCAGCTGCTGTGTCATTAGTAGCCCTGTGGAAAGGTCCATGTGGCTAGGAAGTGAGGGCTCCTGAGACCAGACAACAAGGAACTGAGGCCTTCTGGGACCAGACAACAAGAAACTGAGGCCTCTTCCAATAGCCATGTGAGTGAGCCATGTTTCATGTGAATCTTCAAGTCTAGTTAAGCCCTGAGATAATGCAGCCCTGGCTGACAGCTGGACTGTAACCTTGTGAGAGGCCCTGAGCCAGAAGCACTCAGGGAAACCTCTCCCGGATTCCTGACCATTGGAAACTGCGGGAGATGATAAATATTTGTTGTTGTGAGCTGCTAAATTTAAATAATTTGTTAAATAACAGTAAATAACTAATATAGCTTCATAAGAGAGGAAAAATTATTGCACTTTAATTTTCATTTGCTCTACATTTATTATTATTATTGAGAAAAGCTCTTGCTCTGTCACCTGGGCTGGAGTGCCTTGGAAGGATGACAGCTCACTGCAGCCTCAGCCTCCTGGGCTCAAGTGATCTGCCCACCTTAGCCATCCCAGTACCTGGGAGTACAGGCATGCACCACCACACCTGGCTAATTTTTTGTATTTTTTGTAGAGATAGGGGTTTTGCCATGTTGTTCAGGCTGATCTTGAACCCCTGGAATCAAGTGATTTGCCTCCGCCTCTGCTTCTGAAAATATCGGGATTACAGGCGTCAGCCACTGTACCTGGCTTAAATTAATTATAAGATATTAAACATTTCATTTGGTTTTAAGAGGTAAGAAGAATTTCAATGGCTAGATAAGATATATTTTATTACCATTCACAGTGATTGTTTTATTTGAATTTCAATTTCCAACTATATTCCAATTAAACACAAAAGAAAGATCCAGGCCATGCTAGGCTGATTCTATCATGGCCTCCAAAAATCACCCCCTGGTCATTCACCTTCCCCCAGTTACTCAACCAACACTAATGTCGGTGCTGCTGTAAAGGGATATTTGCACATATAATTAAGGTCCTAAATCAGTTGACTTTAAGACAGGGACTATCCTGGTTTGGGCTGTCCTCATGTTGTGAGCCCTTGAAAGGACTGGGTTCTTCCTGAGCATAGAGATTCACAGTGTGAGAGGAATTCAGCATGAATGGTTTCCTGCACTGTGGGCTTTGAAAATGGAGGAGCTGTGTGGCAAAGAACAGTGGTGGGGACCAGGAATTGAGTGCAGCTCTTGTCCCTCTCCATCCTGACAGTCTGCAAGGAACAGGGACCTCAGTCCTACAACTGCCAGAAACTGAATTCTGTCACCTCTGTATAGGCTTGAAGGAGGAACTCAAAATGAAAACACAGCTTTGGGAATCCCTGAACAGAGACCCTATCCACATCATGCCGGGATTTCTAAGGAGCTGTAAACAAATAAATAGGTGTTGCTTGGCTTGGTGTGGTAGCTGATGTCTGTAATCCTAACATTTGAGGGAATGACTCAGGAGAATCACTTGCAGCCATGAGTTTGAGACTAGTCTGGGCAATTTGATGAGACCTTCCTCTCTACAAAAAAGGAAAAAAAATTTAATTAGATGGGCATGGTGACACTTGCCTGTTATCCTAGCTACTCTGGAGACTGAGGCAGGCAGATCCCTTGAGCCCAGGAGTTTGAGGTAGCAGTGAGCCATGATTGTGCAACTGCACTTCACCCTGGATGACAGAGGCAGACTCTGTCTCTAAAAATAAATGAATAAGTGGGTGCTGTTTAAAGCCAGTGTTTGTGATAATTTGTTATGCAGTCATATAAAATTCATACACAGGATCAAAAGGTACATGGAATGAATTTATGAATTTATATACACAGTAGTTGCATAAAATAAAATCTTTCTTACCTTTTTCCAGTGTTTTTCATTTTATAATTTTCCATGATGCAATTAAATTTTAATACACTCGTATTTCATTTATTCAGTCAACAAAAATTAATTTAGTGCCTATGATGAACCAAGTGTGCCCTCATATGCTCATGAGCCTTACACTCTATAAGCTTCACAAGAGTGAGATGGAGCCATTGGAGTGTTTTATGTGAAGAAAAAACATACTCTGTGACAGAGCAGGAGCATCACCATCTCTGATAAGTCCCTCGTTCTAAAGTTACCTTAATAAAAAAATGCCTAAATCCAAAGGGCATCAGCCTAATGTCTAAAGTCAGCACGGCCATAAACCACAAATAACATCTCCAACCAGAAACATTCCAAACTCCTCCCCGACCAGAGACATGCTAGCTTCGAGATAACACCCCTCCGGCCAGGAAGATGTCTGCCCCAAGATAAACTCACCTCCTCCCAGAAACATTCCAACCCTGCCATAAAACTTCTCCCTCACACAGGAAGATTTCAAGCTTGTAATAAGCTCCTCACCCTAAAACCAATATATATTCTTAGTCTGTAAAAGAAAGTGCTCCTGACCAAAATTGGTCAGAAGACCCTGTCAGGTTTTATCTAAAGTAAACCTGTCTTTAACTGCTAAGCACGTTTCATGTTTCTTTCCCTTTTCTTTAACTCTTACACTCTAACTCACAGTAGCAGGACCACTGTGGAGAGAACAGTCACGTAGCAGGTAATGGGACAGTGCTAGAGGTGCTATTCAGGAGTGACAGAGTGGTGGGGACTAAGGGGAGAGGAGGAATCCTGAGGAATGAGAGGGATGGAGGGAAGGACTGGAGAAGTAGGAGGTGAGGAAAAGGAGCAGAGGGAAAAAATTCGAAAGCAGCAGAATTCTTAGGTTTAAACACATTGTTTAATAGATTTTTAATACATTCATCTACAGAGACTCGAAGGGTGTTTTTTTTTTTTTTTTTTTTTTTTGCATTTGGTCTTTAATACTTTATGTGGGACTGCCTAAAAACTTAATTGCTTTTTAATCAGGTTTAAAAAAATACTAAGTGTTCCTATGAAATATGCACACCACTTAGATGTGGTTACTTTCTAAAAACAGGCAGTGCCTGAGCACTGATGAGGGGCATTGTGACTGCATTCAGTGCTTGCAACTGTGAGGTGAATGAATGTACTAGCTCCTGGTTGCAACATACAGTAACACATTATGCTACTTTGTATTGAGGAGATGTCCTGGACTCACACAGAAACTCAGGGCTATGAAATAAAGGTAATTTTAAAATACAAGCCAGAGTCACAGATATATAGTCTGAAAGAGGAAAACTTAGGAGCCTTGTGTGTCCAGTTGTAATGACAAAGTCACATTTTTTACAGATTAGCTTCCTGATAATTCAGGGGTTACCAAGATTCTGCTACTCACTGTAGCTAATAAACAAAATGGAAACTGGTCTCTATTCTATCTCGTGGGCTCAGGCACACCTTTTTCAGATTTAAACAAAAAACAACCCCTGTCTTTGCACCTCCATTCCCAGGACAAGCTCACTCTCTGGCACCAAGCTCCCTGGGGTGAGTTTTCTTCTAGAAGAGTCCTGGGGGACAGGTAAGGAGTGGGAGGCAGAAAGTCTAGTTCAGGGACAGGGATTCTGGGATGAAAAGTGAAGGGAGAGGGCCTGGGCACATGCCGAAGGTTTCTGCCTGGTTTCTCAGAGAACTCCTGGGCCAAGAAACGGAGAGACATTGAGATAGAGCGCTTGATACAAAAGAGGCAGGGTAAGAGCAAAGTTCCAGGGCCCTGGAGCTTGGCTCTCTAGGTTTCAGGTCCCGAGGGCGGTGTCTGGGGTGGCGAGGCTCAGCCTTGGGGATTCCGCAACTCCCCAGCGTCTCTCTTCTCCCTCTCCTAACCTGTCAGGTCCTTTTTCCCGGATACTGATGACACGGCGCCAGTGCTCACTCCCATTGGGTGTCGGGTTTCGAGAGCAGCCAATCAGCGTCGCCACGGTTCCCGGTTTTAAAGTTCCCGCAGACCCACGCCGACTCAGAGTCTCCACAGACGCCAAGGATGGGATCTTGGCGCCCCGAACCCTCTTCCTGCTGCTCTCGGGGGCGCTGGCCCTGACCGAGACCTGGGCAGGTGAGTGTGGGGTCGGGAGGGAAACGGCCTTTGCGGGGAGGAGCGAGGGGCCGCCCGGCGGGGTGCAGGACTCGGGGAGCCGCGCCGGGGGGAGGGTCGGGCGGGTCTCAGCCCCTCCCGCACAGGCTCCCACTCCATGAGGCATTTCGGCACCTCAGTGTCCCGGCCCGGCCGCGGGGAGCCCCAGTTCATCTACGTGGCCTACGTGGACGACACGCAGTTCGTGCGATTCGACAGCGACGCGGCGATTCCGAGGATGGAGCCGCTGGCGCCGTGGGTGGAGCCGGAGTGTTGGGGGCGGGAGACACGGGGCGCCAAGACCCACGCAGAGAATTTCCAAGTGAACCTGCGGACCCTGCTCCGCGGCTGCAACCCAAGCGAGGCCGGTGAGTGAGCCCGGCGCGGGGCGCAGGTCACGACCCCTCTCCATCCCCAACGGATGGCCCGGGTCGTCCCCGAGTCTCCAGGTCCGCGATCCACCCCGAGACTGCGGGACTGGCCCAGATCCTCGACCCAGGAGAGCCCCAGGCGCCTTCACCCGGTTTCATTTTCGGTTTGGGCCCAAATCCCTGTGGGTTGGTCGGGGCGGGGCGGGGCTCGGTGGGCGGGGCTGACCGCGGGGGCGGGGCCAGGGCCTCACACCGTCCAGAAGATGTACGGCTGCGACCTGGGGCCAGATGGGCCCTTCCTCCGCGGGTCCGACCAGTTCGCCTACGATGGCAAGGATTACCTCGCCCTGAACGAGGACCTGCGCTCCTGGACCGCAGCGGACACCACGGCTCAGATCTCCCTGCGCAAGTGGGAGGTGACCCGTGAGGCGGAGAGGGTGAGAGCCTACCTGGAGGACAGGTGCCTGGAGTGGCTCCGCAGATACCTGGAGAACGGGAAGGAGACGCTGCAGCGCGCGGGTACCGGGGGCCACAGGGCGCCTCACCATCTCTTGTAGATCTCCTAGGCTGGCCTCACGCCAGGAGAGGAGGAAAACGGGAACAAAGCTAGAATATCGCCCTCCCTCTGCTCCTGAGTGGGAAGAATCCTCCTAGGTTTCCGGATCCTGTACCAGAGAGTGACTCTGAGGGCCCACCTGCTCTCTGGGACAATTAAGGGATGAAGTCTCTGAGGGAATGGAGGGAAGACAATCCCTGGAATACTGATCAGCAGTCCCCTTTGACCCCTGCAGCAGCCTTGGGCACCGTTACTTTATCTCTCAGGCCTTGTTCTCTGCCTCACACTCAGTGTGTGTAGGAGTCTGATTCCAGCTCTTCTGAGTCCCTCGGCCTCCACTCAGGTCAGGACCAGAAGTCGCTGTTCCTCCCTCAGAGCCTAAAACTTTCTAAGTAATAGGAGCTTGTTCCAGGTGCCTGTTTCCAGGCTGGTGTCTGAATTCTGTGCTCCCTTCCCCACCCCAGGTGTCCTGTCCATTCTCAGGATAGTCACATGGGCACTGCTGGGGTGTCCCATGAGAGGTGCAAAGTGCCTGAATTTTCTGACTCTTCCCCTCAGAACCCCCAAAGACACACGTGACCCACCACCCCGTCTCTGATCATGAGGCCATCCTGAGGTGCTGGGCTCTGGGCTTCTACCCTGTGGAGATTACACTGACCTGGCAGTGGGATGGGGAGGACCAAACTCAGGACACGCAGCTTGTGGAGACCAGGCCGGCAGGGGATGGAACCTTCCAGAAGTGGGCAGCTGTGGTGGTGCCTTCTGGAGAGGAGCAGAAATACATGTGCCATGTGCAGCATGAGGGGTTCCTGGAGCCCCTCACCCTGAGATGGGGTAAGGAGGGGGACTGGGGGGTCATGTCTCTTCTCAGGGAAAGCAGGAGCCCTTCTGCAGGGTCAGGGCTGAGCCCTGGGGGTCAGGACCTCTCACCTTCCCTTCCTTTCCCAGAGCAGTCTTCCCAGCCCGTCATCCTCATCGTAGCCATTGTTGCTGGCCTGATTGTCCTTGGAGCTGTGGTCACTGGAGCTGTGGTCACTTCTGTGATGTGGAGGAAGAAAAGCTCAGGTAGGGAAGGGGAGAGGAGTGGGGCCTGAGTTTTCTTGTCCCACTGGGTGTTTCAAGCCTCAGGTAGAGGCGTGTCCTGCCTCGTTACTGGGAAGTACCATCCACACACACAGGCCTACCTAGCCTGGGCCCTATGTGCCAATACCTACTCTTTATGAAGCACCTGTGACAAGAGTATCACCTTGATGATTGTGGTGATGGGGACCTGATCCCAGCAGTCACAGGTCGGGGGAGGTCCCTGCTGAGGACAGACCTCAGGAGGGCAGTTTGTCCAGAACCCACACCCACTTTCCTCATGTTTCCTGATCCAGCCCTGGGTCTGCAGTCACATTTCTGGAAACTTCCCTGGAGTCCAAGACTAGGGGTTTTCTCCAGGACCTCATGGCCCTGCCTTCCTCCTGGCCCCTCACAGGACATTTTCTTCCCCCAGGTGGAAAAGGAGGGAGCTACTGTCAGGCTGCGTGTAAGTTGGAGACTGGGATGTGGAGGAGCTCACCCACCCCATAATTCCTCCTGTCCCACGTCTCCTGTGGGCTCTGACCAGCTGCTGTTTTTGTTCTACCCCAAGGAGCAATGGTGCCCAGGGCTCTGATGTGTCTCTCAGGGATTGTAAAGGTGAGACCCTGGGGATCTGAAGTGGGTGGGGGTGGGGCAGAGGGGAAAGGACTGGGTTATGGGGATCCTTTGACTGGGATATTTTGAGTGTGTGGTGGGCTGTTCAGTGTCACTACTTACCATGACTGACCTGAATTTGTTCATGACTATTTTTTTCTGTAGCCTGAGACAGCTGCTTTTTGTGGTACTAAGATGATGGGATTTCCTCATGCCTCCCCTTTGTGACTTCAGGATCCTCTGGCATCTCTTTCTGCAAAGGCATCTGAATGTGTCTGCGTCCCTGTTAGCACAATGTGAGGAGGTGGAGAGACAGCCCACCCCCGTGTCCACCGTGACCCTCGTATCCACGCTGACCTGCATTCCTTCCCCAGTCATCTTTCCTGTTCCAGAGAGGTGGGGCTGGATGTCTGCATCTCTGTCTTAACTTCGTGGTGCACTGAGCTGCAACCTGTTACTTGGCTAGTGAAAATAAGAATCTGAATATAAATTTGTTTCCTCAAATTCTTGCCATGAGAGGTTGGTGGATTAAAGGAGACGATGCCTAAAATTAGAGAGAGGAATTAAAGACCTGAGAACCTTCCAGAATCCACCTGTTTTCTATGCAGAGTCTGTTGCAGGTGGGGACTGGAGAAGGCTGTGGGGAGCTGAGTGTGGACGGGGCCTGTGCCCAGTTGGTGTTGAGTCCATCATGGGCTTTATGGGGTCAGTCCTCAGCTGGGTCACCTTCACTGCTCCATTGTCCTTGTCCCTTCAGTGGAAACTTGTCCTGCGGGAGCTGTGGTCACAGAAACTCAGACATGGCCCAGGGTGGCCTCTGCACACAGGAGTCACTGTGCTATTGAGAGACAAATTTTGAGACCCATTCAGCTCCTGCCCTCCTAATAGTCCTCTTTCCTAGATTGTATTTTCCATCTTTTCTTTAACATTTCTATTTTATTTTTTATGAATTTTCTATTTTTATGGATGCATAACAGTTGTACATATTTGTGGGGTACGTATGATATTTTGATACAAGCATGTGATGCGTAATCATCAAATCTGAGTAACTAGGATATCCATCTCTTCAAACATTTATCATTTCTTTGTGTTGGGAACATTCTAAATCTTCTCTTCTAATTATTTTGA
The DNA here is from genome assembly GCF_047675955.1 of Chlorocebus sabaeus. Taxonomy (NCBI): domain Eukaryota; kingdom Metazoa; phylum Chordata; class Mammalia; order Primates; family Cercopithecidae; genus Chlorocebus; species Chlorocebus sabaeus. Next base: position 31,534,400 of record NC_132920.1, on the reverse strand, counting down.
AATATACAATATATTATTGTTAACTATTGTTTCCCTATTATGCTACTGAATACTAGGTCATAGTCCTTCTATCTGACTGTTGTACCCATTAACCAACCTCTCATCAACCCCTGCTTCCCTACTGCCCTCCCAGCCTTGGGTAACCACCATTCTATTCACTACTTTGTTGAGATCAATTTTTGTAGCTCCCACATATAGGACGGAGTGATATTTGTCTTTCTGTGCCTGGCTTACTTTACTTAACCTAATGTCCTCCATTTCCGTCCATGTTGCTGCACCCAACCTTTTTAAAGGAACCAGTTTCTGGAATTAGCGGAGAGGAGGGATCCCATAATTTTTCATCTTAGGTATGTTTCTGGTGGAACTGCTATTCTACTCTGCCCTCCTACCCTCTCTCCCTGCCCTGGTTCCGGTAATCTTGGTGCTGGCTCCAATCCAAACTCATGAATCTATAAAGCAGAGTCTAATTTAGAGTTACATGTGTTTGTAAAATTGGATCCATAGTCTAGATTTTTTCTTTCCTGAAGAGAGAAACCTGATTATGTGCTACAGTGTGTGTGTATGTGTGTGTGTGTGTGTTGGGGGAGGGGTGTTGGTGGGGGGGGGGTTGGTGTGGGGAGGGCACAAGCAGCCCTGTTGAGAAAAGCACAGGCCATCCCGAATGTCAGTGTGAGGGAACCTTGTGCTGTAGCTGTCACAAAACAGCATTTGGCCTGAAGCTATGTTAATAAAGCTATTGTCTTTAGAACAGGGAGGTGTGCTACAGTGATCATTCATTCCACTGACCTTTGTTGTCTGACAAACATAGGACAGAGTGGTTTTGCATCTGGGGAACATAACTGAAATCAGAAAAATCTTTGGCCTTGTGGAGCCTGTGTTCCAGTGGGAAGAAGCAGAGGATAGATACACTATGAGCAGAGTAAGGAAGAAAGATGCTAGAAGGTAGCAAGTGTCTTCGGGTAAGTGATCCAAGGTGGCTGTTGTACAGTGTGGCCTTATTGCAAAGGTGACCTTTGAGGAAAGATTTGAGGGACATGAGTTATCCGTGAGGATGTCTGGGGAAGTTCTTTCCAGACAGGGGAACCTCCAGTGGAAATGCACTATGGCAGGAAGGTGTCTGTGTTCCAAAAAGAGCAAGGAGGTCAGGAGGGCTGGACAGAGAGAAACTGAGATGAAGGCAGAACTGTGGCCAGAGCAGGTGGGCCTGGAGGGTGTGGTGAAGGATCTGATTTTTGCTCTAAGTGAGATGGGAGTTAGAGGATAGTTTTGAGCAGAAGCGGGACATGGTACAACTTCTCTTTTAAAAGGATCTCTCTGGATTGCTGGCAAGATGGCCAAATAGGAACAGCTCTGGATTCCAGCTCCCAGTGAGATTGACGCAGAAGGTGGATGATTTCTACATTTCCAACTGAGGTACCTGGTTCATCTCACTGGAACTGGTTGGACAGTGGGTGCAGCCCAAGGACGGTGAGCCAAAGCAGGGTGGGATGTTGACTCACCCAGCAAGCACAAGGGGTTGGGGAACTCCATCTCCTAGCCAAGGGAAGCCATTAGGGACTGTACTGTGTACTCTGGGACAGATACTGTGCTTTTCCCATGGTCTTTGCAACCTGCAGACCAGGAGATTCCCTCTGGTTTCTACACCACCAGGGCCCTGGATTTCCAGCACAAAACTGGGCGGCTGTTTGAACAGACACTGAGCTAGCCACAGGAGATTCTTTTCATACCCCAGTGGCGCCTGGGATGCCAATGAGAAAGAATTGTTCACTACCCTGGAAAAGGGGCTGAAGCCAGGGAGCCAAGTGATCTGGTTTGGTGGGTCCCACCCACACAGAACCCAGCAAACTAAGATCCATTGGCTTGAAATTCTCGTGGCCAGCACAGCAGTCTGAGCTTGACCTGAGACACTTGAGCTTCGTAGGGGGAGGGCGTCCATCATTGCTGAGACTTGAGTAGGCGGTTTTACCCTCACAGTGTAAACAAAGCCACTGGGAAGTTCAAACTGGTTGGAGCCCACCACAGCTCAGCAAGACTGCTATGGCCAGACTGCCTCTCCTCTCTGGGCAGTCCATCTCTGAAAACAAGGCAACAGCCCCAGTCAGGGACTTATTGATAAAACCCCCACCTCCCTGGGACAGAGCACCCGGGGGAAGGGGCAGTTGTAGGCGCAGCTTCACCAGACTTAAACATCCCTGCCTGGCAACTCTGAAGAGAGCAGCAGATTTCCCAACACAGTGTTCAAGCTCTGATAAGGGACAGACTGCCTCCTCAAGTGGGTCCCTGACCACTGTGTATCCTGACTGGGAGACACCTCCCTGTAGGGGCAGATAGACATCTCATACAGGAGAGCTCTGACTGGCCTCTGGTGGGTGCCCCTCTGGTACGAAGCTTCCAGAGGAAGAAACAGGTAGCAATCTTTGCTGTTCTGCAGCCTCCACCAGTGATACCCAGGCAAACAGGGTCTGGAGTGGAACTCCGGCAAACTCCAGCAAACCTGCAGCAGAGGGGCCTGTTAGAAGGAAAACCAACAAACAGAAAGGAATAGCATCAGTGTCAACAAAAAGGACATCCACTCAGAGACCCCATCTGAAGGTCACCAACTTCAAAGACCAAAGGTAGATAAATCCACAGAGATGGGGAGAAACCAGCGCAAAAAGGCTGAAAATTTCAAAAACCCGAACACCTCCTCTCCTCCAAAGGATCACAACTCCTTGCCAGCAAGGGAACAAAACTGGACAGAGAATGAGTTTGACGAGGTGACAGAAGTAGGCTTTAGAAGGCAGGTAATAACAAACTCCTCCAAGCTAAAGGAGCATGTTCTAACCCAATGCTAGGAAGGTGAGAACCTTGAAAAAAGGCTAGATGAATGCTAACTAGAATAACCAGCTTAGAGAGGAACATAAATGACCTGATGGAGCTGAAAAACATAGCACGAGAACTTTCTGAAGCATACACAAGTATCAATAGCTGAATCGATCAAGCAGAAGAACGGATATCAGAGACTGAAGATCAACTCAATGAAATAAAGCAAAAAGACAAGATTAGATAAAAAAGAGTGAAAAGAAATGAACAAAGCCTCCAAGAAATATGGGATTATGTGAAAAGATCAAATCTACATTTGATTGGTGTACCTGAAAGTGATGGGGAGAATGGAACCAAGGTTGAAAACACTCTTCAGGATATTATCCAGGCGAACCTCCCCAGTCTAGCAAGACAGGTGAACATTCAAATTCAGGAAATACAGAGAGCACTACAAAGATAGTCCTCAAGAAGAGCAACTCCAAGACACATAATCGTCAGATTCACCAAGGTTGAAATGAGGGAAAAAATGTAAAGGGCAGCCAGAAAGAAGGCTCAGGTTACCCACAAAGGGAAGCCCATCAGACTAACAGTGGATCTCTCAGCAGAAACCCTACAAGCCAGAACAGAGTGGGGACCAATATTCAGCATTCTTAAAGAAAAGAATTTTCAGTTCTGAATTTCCTATCCAGCCAAACTAAGCTTCATAAGTGAAAGAGAAATAAAATCCTTTATAGACAAGTAAATGCTGAGAGATTTTGTCACCACCAGGCCTGCCTTACAAGAGCTCTTGAAGGAAGCACTATGCATGGAAAGGAACAACTGGTAATAATAGCCACTGCAAAAACATACCAAATTGTAAAGACCATTGATGCTATGAAGAAACTGCATCAACTAATGGGCAAAATAACCAACAACATTATAATGGCAGGATCAAATTCACACATAACAATATTAACTTTAAATGTAAACAGGCTAAATGCCCCAATGAAAAGACACAGACTGGCAAATTGGATAAAGAGTCAAGACTCATTGGTGTGCTGTGTTCAGGAGACCCATCTCACGTGAGAAGACACACACAGGCTCAAAATAAAGGGATGGAGGAATATTTACCAAGAAAATGGAAAGCAAAAAAAAAGCAGGGGTTGCAATCCTAGTCTCTGATAAAATGGACTTTAAACCAACCAAGATCAAACAAGACAAAGAAGGGCATTACATAATGGGAAAGGGATCGATGCAACAAGAAGAGCTAACTGTCCTAAATATATATGCATCCAATACAGGAGCACCCAGATTCATAAAGCAAGTTGTAAGAGACCTACAAAGAGACTTAGACTCCCACACAATAATAGTGGGAGGCTTTAACACCCAATATTATCTGTCAGTATTAGACAGATCAACAAGACAGAAAATTAACAAGGATATCCAGGACTGGAACTCAGCTCTGGACCAAATGGACCTAATGGACATCTACAGAACTCTCCATCCCAAATCAACAGAATATATGTTCTTCTCAGCACCACATTGCACTTATTCTAAAATTGACCACATAATTGGAAATAAAACACTCCTTAGCAAATGCAGAAGAATGAAAATCATAACAAACAGTCTCTCAGACCACAGTGCAATCAAATCAGAACTCAGGATTAAGAAACTCAATAGAAACTGCACAACTACATGAAACTGAACAACCTGCTCCTAAATGACTACTGGGTAAATAATGAAGTGAAGGTAGAAATAAAGATGTTCTTTGAAACCAATGAGAACAAAGACACAACATACCAGAATCCCTGGGACACATTTAAAGCAGTGTGTAGAGGGAAACTTATAGCAATAAATGCGCACAAGAGAAAGCAGGAAAGATCTAAAATTAACACCCTAACATTACAATTAAAAGAACAAGAAAAGCAAGAGCAAATAAATTCAAAAGCTAGCAGAAGATAATAAATAACTAAGATCAGAGCAGAATTGAAAGAGATGGAGACACAAAAAAAACCTTCAAAAAAATCAGTAAATCTAGGAGGTAGTTTTTTGAAAAGATCATCAAAATAGACCACTAGCCAGATTAATAAAGAAGAAAAGAGAGAAGAATCAAATAGACGCAATAAAAAATGATAAAGGTGATATCACCACAGATCCCACAGAAATACAACTACCATCAGAGAATGCTATGAACACCTCTACACAAATAAACCAGAAAATCTAGAAGAAATGGATAAATTCTTGGACACATACACCCTCCCAAGACTAAACCAGGAAGAAGTCGAATCCCTGAATAGACCAATAAAAAGTTCTGAAATTGAGGCAGCAATTAATAGCCTACCAACCAAAAAAAGTCCAGGACCAGATGAATTCACAGTTGAATTCTACCAGGGTACAAAGAAGAGCTGGTACTATTCCTTTTGAAACTGCTCCAAACCATAGAAAAAGAGGGAATCCTCCCTAATTCATTTTATGAGGCCAGCATCATCCTCATACCAAAACCTGGCAGAGACACAACAAAAAAGAAAATTTCAGGCCAATATCCCTGATGAACACTGATGCGAAAATCCCCAATAAAATACTGGCAAATTGAATCCTGCAGCATATCAAAAAGCTTATCCACCATTATCAAGTCGGCTTCATCCCTGGGATACAAGGCTGGTTTAACATATGCAAATCAATAAACATTATCCATCGCATAAACAGAAACAATGACAAAAACCACATGATTATCTCAATAGATGCAGAAAACGCCTTTGACAAAATTGAACAGCACTTCATGCTAAAAACTCTCAATAAAATAGGTATTTTTTTTTTTTTTTTTTAGTAGACATAGGGTTTCACCGTGTTAGCCAGGATGGTCTCGAACTCCTGACCTCGTGATCCACCCATCTCGGCCTCCCAAAGTGCTGGGATTACAGGCTTGAGCCACCACGCCTGGCAATAAAATAGGTATTGATGGAACCTATCTCAAAATAATATCTCAAAATAATAAGAGCTATTTATGACAAACACACAGCCAATATCATACTGAATGGGCAAAAACTGGAAGCATTCCCTTTGAAAAGCGGCATGAGACAAGGATGTCCTCTCTCACCACTCCTATTTAACATAGTATTGGAAGTTCTGGCCAGGGCAATCAGGCAAGAGAAAGAAATAAAGGGTATTCAATTAGAAAAGAGGAAGTCAAATTGTCTCTGTTTGCAGATGACACAATTGTGTATTTAGAAAACCCCATCGTCTCAGCTCAAAATCTCCTTGAGCTGATAAGCAACTTCAGCAAAATCTCAGGATACAAAATCAATGTGCAAAAATCACAAACATCCCTATACACCAATAGCAGACAAACAGAGAGCCAAATCATGAGTGAATTCCCATTCACAGTTGTTACAAAGAGAATAAAATACCTAGGAATACAACTTAACAAGGGTTGTGAAGGACCTCTTCAAGGAGAACTACAAACCACTGCCCAAAGAAATAAGAGAGGACACAAACAAATGGAATAACATTCCATGCTCATGGATAGGAAGAACCAACATTGTGAAAATGGCCATACTGCCAAAAGTAATTTATAGATTCAATGCTATCCCCATCAAGCTACCATTGACTTTCTTCACCGAGTTGGGAAAAAACTACTTTAAATTTCCTATGGAACCAAAAAGAGCCCACATAGCCAAGACCATCCTAAGCAAAAAGAACAAAGCTGGAGGCATCATGTTACCTGACTTCAAACTATCTTACAAGGCTTCAGTAACAAAAACAGCATGATACTGGTACCAAAACAGATATATAGACCTATGGAACATAACAGAGGCCTCAGAAATAACATCACATATCTACAACCATCTGATCTTTGACAAACTTGACAAAAACAAGCAATGGGGAAAGGATTCCCTATTTAATAAATGGTGCTGGGAAAACTGGCTACCCATATGGAGAAAGCTGACACTGGATCCCTTCCTTACACCTTATACAAAAAATTAATTCAAGATGGATTAAAGACTTAAATGTAAGACCTAAAAACCATAAAAGCCCTAGAAGAAAACCTAGGCAATACCATTTAGGACACAGGCATGGGCAAAGATCTCATGACTAAAACACCAAAAGCAATGGCAACAAAAGCCAAAATAGACAAATGGGATCTAATTAAACTAAAGAACTTCTGCACAGCAAAAGAAAGTATCATCAGAGTGAACAGGCAACCTACAGAGTGGGAGAAAATTTTTGCAATCTATCCGTCTGACAAAGGGCTAATATCCAGAATCTACAAAGAACTTAAACAAATTGACAAGAAAAAACAAATAACCCCATCAAAAAATGGGTGAAGGATATGAACAGACACTCCTCAAAAGAAGACATTTATGTAGCCAACAAGCATATGAAAAAATGTTCATCATCACTGGTCATTAGAGAAATGCAAATTAAAACCACAATGAGATACCATCTCACACCAGTTAGAATGGTGATCATTGAAAAGTCAGGAAATAACAGATGCTGGAGAGTATGTGGAGAAATAGGAACACTTTTACACTGTTGGTGGGAGTGTAAATTAGTTCAACCATTGTGGAAGTCAGTGTGGCCATTCCTCAGGGATCTAGAACTAGAAATACCATTTAACCCAGCAATCTCATTACTGGGTATATACCCAAAGCATTATAAATCATGTTGCTATAAAGACACATGCACATGCATGTTTATTGTGGCACTGTTCACAATAACAAACACGTGAACCAACCCAGATACCCATCAATGATAGACTGAATAAAGAAAATGTGGCACATACACACCATGGAGTACTATGCAGCCATAGAAAAGGATGAGTTCATATCCTTTGGAGGGACATTGATGAAGTTGAAACCATCATTCTCAGAAAACTAACATAAGAATGGAAAACGAAACACTGCATGTTGTCACTCATAAGTGAGTTGAACAATGAGAACGCATGGACACTATACTGGGGCCGGTTGTGGAGTGGGGGCTTAGGGGAGGGATAGCATTAGGAGAAATACCTAATGTAGATGATGAGTTAATGGGTGCAGCAAACCACCATGGCACATGTATACCTATGTGACAAACCTGCACATTCTGCACATCTACCCCAGAACTTAAGGTATTTTTTTTTTTTTTTTAAAGGATCTGTCTGAATGTTGTACTGACAAGAGAATTGAGAGGCGAGGGACGAGGGAGGCAGAAGGGAAAACAGTAGGAAGCGAGTGCAGTATTCCAGGCTGGAAATGTCGGTTGCCTTGACTGGGTTGTGAGCAGGGGAAATCATGGGATGTGAGCAGATTCTGGATGCATTTGAAGATGGACTTCGCAGCATTTGCTAATGGACTATATCTGTGGTGTAAGAAAGAGGAATCAAGGACCCCCATAGTTTTAAACTGAGTGAGTAGAAGGGTGGAGCTGCTGTCAGCGGAGATGGGGAGACTCTGGCAGGCGCTTATTTGAGGAGGGGGCTTTGCAGGCATTCAGTGGAGGAGATGTCTACCAGTCACGCAGGTGAGGGAGCTGGGGTGGCAGCTGGACAGACAAATTTGGAGTTTAGGAGAAAGGACTGGGCTGGAGGACTCGATTAGGGAGGTCACAACTTATAAATGATACTTAAAACCTCAAGCATGGATGAGGGCACCAAGGAAGTGACTGCCTGTAGAAGAGAATGAGTGCAAGAACTGGGCCCTGGACCTCCAGTGCTAAGGGATCTGATCAGGCCACACTCAGAGCAGACTGCACAGTTCTGAACACCAAGTTTAGAAGGCACATAGACTAAAGAGTCCCAGACTTTACTGTGCACAGGAATCACCTGGACATGAGGCTAAGATCCAGGAAGTCTGGAGTGGAGCAAGAGATTCTGGATTTGTGACAAGGCTGGAGCTCATGCTGCTGGTCTCCAGATCACACTTGGAGTAGCAAGAACACCAGGATCCCAATGCCTGTGCATCAGCCTCACCTGTAAGGCTTGTTAGGTAAGCATTTTCTGAGTCTTGTGCATAATACTCTGATCCAGGGGGTTCTGGGGGAGTGGCCTGAGTATTTCCTGAGCCTCCACTAGCAATCCTGTTGATCAGCCAGAGTGGGAACCACTGATATGAGTGATCAGAGAGTGCCCAGGGTGGGTTCATTGGGTGGGTTTTGAAACCCTGTTTAAAAGTGGGTTTTCCCCTCAGAAAGAAAAGGGAAGATGTGATGTCCTTATTATTCTCTGCACTATGGAGTGGAGGCCAGGTAGATGATTCAAGATGTGGCTGTCAGCTCTGCACAAAGAAACCCCTGAATGCTGCTGTCTGACACTGGTCCACAGATTGTTACCTCACTTCTTGGAGCAAACACAGAAACCAAATTTTTCTAATTTATACATAAAGTAGTATATATGGTATTGGGAGATAATTTTATTATGGGGAAGGCCACAGAAGCAGGCTTGAAACTGCACAGCCAGGAACAGATTCCACAGTCTACCCTAGGTCAGGTCCCTCCTAGTAACAACTGCCCCTGCTGCTGAGCACAGATGCCACTGCTCACACCTCTGACACCCTGGTGCTGGACACTGGACCCTGAGGCTAGGACAGATGTCACTGCTGCACCTGGCAACTGGACATCACCACTGTCACTCAGCCATCTTTACTAAAATGCATTCTGCACAGTCACGGCCTCATCCTGGGTCAGGGTCCCGCAGGTGGTCGTCTGGCTGGTGGAGCCTAAGCCTCATGTCCATGACCAACTACCGGGGTGACTGGATTATAGTCCTGTTCCAGGGAGGGAGGTGGTTTCTATCTCCTTTCAAGACTCTAAGTGTCTTCAACCAAAAATAAACTTCAAAGACCCCCGACCCAACCCCAAACATCTTAATGGACACCATCCTCACCTGCAGCACTCAAAATTTAACCAGAAAGACTGATTCAGGCCATGATGGGAAGCAGGCATCAAACATTCCTCATTATGTATGTCCTCTTCCCTTTTGGAATTCAGGAAAAGCTGACCAGCATTTAACATCAACACAGACCTTAAGTATGATAAGAAACATTTACAATCTAATCTCTCTGAAACCTGCCACCTGGAGGCATCATCTGCATGAGAAAATTTTGTCTCCACAACCTCTTATCGTAACCCAGACGTTCCTTTCTATTGATAACAGCTAATTGCCAATCAGAACATTTTAAAATCTACCTAAAACCTAGACGCTCCCCACCCCCAACCCTGATTCAAGTTGTCCTGTTTTTCTGGACCAAACCAATGTATATCTTAAGTGTATTTGATTAATGTCTCATGTCTTCCTAAAATGTATAAAACCAACCTTTGCCCCAACCATCTTGAGTACATGTTCTCAGGGTCTCCTGAGGGCTGTGTCATGGGCTGTGGTCACTCATATTTGGCTTAGAATAAATCTCTTCAAATATGTTACAGAATTTGACTCTTTTCATCAACAGTGTGGAATTCTGATGTAATAAGAGGGTTCAAGTGCTGGAGTGTGAGGGGTGGGAAAAGAATGACAAATTTTAATTCTTGAGCAGTGATCTAAGACAAGAAATTTATCTGGTACCTGGCAGGCATGCAGAGTGGCTGAATGAACCAGTGACTAAGAAATAATATATTTCCACCCATTCCCTTGAAAGTATTTACATCAAGTTTTTGTCTATCCCAGTTTATAGTCTAGATTATTGGAGTGGCATTGTGTGATGGTGAAGTGATTATTCAAACATCTTCCCTCAGCATTGTCTCTTACTAGGATTAAAACACCCAGGTTTTTAAGATCTCAGAGGATCTAGGTCCACATTGATGTTTTATATTAATATTTGTATTATCTTGTGTGTGGAAATATTTCTGGGGAGAGAATCTCTAACATTTATTGGTTTTTATGTGATCCTCTCAGAGGCCTAAAAGAAAATCTTAACTTCTAGGTTAGAGGTAGGGCCACTCCACGTCTGGACAATGAACAGCTGGTTTAGCTGGTTGAACACCTGTGTTTAGCAGAGTTAGGGACATGAAATAAATGCTTACGTTTTGTTTATCTTTTCCTCTGGGACCAAAGAAGGTAGAGGTGTACTTGCTTACTCTTACTCTAAGTTTCTTTCTATGATGGGGTTTTCCTCCACCCAAATAACTTTCCGATTCTCTAACAGCAGCTGGGAGTCCTACAATTCGACTCAATTCTGACACTAACTACCTGGAGTTCACCTCAGGCTCCACAGGTTTAAGGGCTCAGTCCCACAAAACTGTCCTCACTTTAGATGCAAGTCACAAGTATCAGGTCCCAGGTTACCTGCACTTCTGTCTGTCATGACTGCAAAGTCAGGGGTCTCTCATCTCTCAAGGATTGATAATTCTTAAACTAACTCAAAGAACTCAGGAAGTTGCTATAGTCATGTAAACTAAAAAACATCTGAGACAGGTCTCAATCGATTTAGAAGTTTATTTTGTCGAGCTGAAGATTAACCTTGGAAGAAGAGACACAAATTGTTGTACCATCTATGGCCCATGCTTTTTCCTAAGAGGGTTTTGAGGACTGCAATATTTACAGAAGAAAGAGCAGGCAGGAGAGGAAAAAGGAACAGTCAACTATGCTTTCATCTTATGCTCAGTAAATCTGCATTTTACATACGATAAAGTAAATGTTGGGTAGAGAAGTCAAATATGCGTTTGTCTCCAGGTAGATGGAGGGATGATTTCTAGTCTTGTCTTTGTCTTGTACCTGTGAAGATAAGCTGTTAATTTACATTGGCAGAGTGAAATTAAACAAAACTCAGTTTTAGAGTAAAGATGTTGGGGCCCACAAGGAATTATCTTGTGAGCAATTCTTGAGGGAGGCCATCTGGGGAGATATGTGGTCTTCTATCTTTGCAGTTATTTGTTTAGGAACAAAAGAAAGGCAGTTGTTAGGAATAACGCTCAAAATCCTAAGGAAATTGAACACTCGAACAAAGGATTCTTAGTAAAGCAATTTTACCTCTTTGCAGAGGGGTGCCTCCTTGGCCAGTTGCCATGAAAGCACACCTGAATAAGGGCACACGAGAGCCTTTATTCCTGATGCAAGTCCTGCCCCATGCCCTTTCCCCGTTGGCTGGGGTCGAGTCGTACAATCTAAACTAATCCCAGTTGGCTAAACATCTGATTTTTTTAAGATAAGACGGGCATGTAAAAGAAAGCGGAGAGGAAAGGGGAAGAGATGTCTGTAATGAGCTAGAAAGTTAGTCCTCTTTCCAGATGAGGAAAGGAATGTGAGCTGGTATTGATAACGCCTGGTACTGTGGTGTGCCTAGGCATCAACAAAGACAAAAAGAAGAAAAAAAGGAGAAAAAGGGAAAAAAAGGGGGTGCTATGAATTAAAGAATAAAAGATTGATTGGGTTATTTGAAGAGAAACCTCATCATAACCCGCAGCTTTCCCCACTTCCTTTTTTTTTTTTTTTTAAATAACTCTTTCTCTTCAAATTTTTCTAGTATAATTTGGTTCTACTTGGTCTTCTAGAAGGAAAAGCTTATTTGAATTGGGGAGGAGGATCGTAAGAGGTTTTAGTGAGAGCTGTTTCAGTAAGTCTTTGTATTAATCCTCAGGCACAGGGTATGATGCAGCATCCTACGAGAATAAGAAATGCTAATCCAATGGCCAGAGAGATAAGGATTGAGGACATAAGTCCCTTCCATCTACTGAACCAATTTTTCCATTAAATTTGTGAAGGGATCATTTAGTCCAGAATTTTTAGCTCACTCATTTGATAGGGCAGTAAGACACTGTAACGCTTTAGTTATGGTCCCTCTGGTAGCAGTATTATTAGGGATGTAAGTACAGCATTGGGTCGTGATCATGACAAAAACTCTACCTTATTTTGCTAGTGTCATGTCTAATGCTATCCTGTTTTCCCAGGCCATTTGGCTGGTAGGTCGTAATTGTTCACCTATTCCTTTAATAGCATCTCTAGTATAATTAATAAATCATTGCTGAATGTAATAAATATAATTTATCTAATTCACATTTTTATTTACAGTTAACCACTAGAAGAATGCAGATTCAAATCTGGCAATTATTTGATTTCGGGCCTTAAATTCATTTGGCATTCCTCTTGGGACCCTAATGGCATCTATATAAACATGAGAATCGAAGGACCCATGGGAGGCCTCTTTTGTTTGATGATGTTTGGTTCTTACCTTTTCTGGTTGATGAAATGCTGGGGTGAAAGGGATGGCCAATTGAATTAGAGCACAAATTCCACTACAGTCACTTGGCAGAGTGTCCAGTATTGGTGCACCACAATACCACCACACATCTCCTCGAGGATGGCTAAGGGCAGACTGATGGATAAGCTCTTGGAAGGGCTTAAGCTCACTGCATCCCGTTAAAGATCCCAGGAACACCAAGTTTTCTCCCTATCGTGAGAGACACGAAGTAAAATTGGCATTGGGAGATGGATGCTGAATGGTCCTCAGGGGCTGACCCACAGGGTGTTGAACTTCCGGGAACAGCAAAGAAAGAGCTTGACATGATTTGTTGCCCCAGGCTAAGGAGTTTTGGAAGAGAGTGACCATACCGCCCATGCTCAGTCAGTTGGAAGACCATCCAAGTGGGAAGGGGACAATCTGGGCCTCTGATCTACTGTGCACACAAGGGTAACATTCACTTTTGTTTAAAATGTGAAAAGAATATTTAATCCATTCCAGCCAATATTTGCATCTTGGTATCCTGTCTCTAGAGCTATAGTTTGCCTTAAGTTTCTACCTCCACAATTGTGTCCTTGGTTGGGTCATTCTGGAGATGGGAGGAGGATGTTGGACTCGCTATATGTAGGGAGAGCGTTGGGTTCCATGTGTCTCCGGAACTTTGGGTCTGAACTCCTTTATTAGTGTTAATCAGTGTTTTAACTAACCTGAGGGAGAAGATTCCTATAGGATCCTGTCCTTCAGTGTCTGCTCCTAACCCATACCGTTTGAATATAGAGGGATCTGGGGCCATTGTCCGGGGATTATTTATAATCAGCAACAAGGGGTTACAATGTAATGGCTTACAATTTGGTGGGGTGGGACCATGGACTAGTTGGAGTTTTTGTTTCAGTCCCCATAACTTATTTGAAGCAGAGGGCTTGGCTGTCCACCTTTTGTACTTAGTAGTTCACCAAACATCTGCCCAGTCACCACAAGGACTTTTTAAAGCTCCGTACTTACACTTGCTTGATTCTTTGCAGTATGGACATAGATACTTATCAACATGGGATAGCCTCCTTTGAGCTTGCTCGTCTCCACATGGGATGACTGAACAGGCGTCGAACTGAAGGGTTAAAGGATGACTAGCCTGAGTTACATTGATGACAAGGTGACCTTCTGTTGAAAAGAAAAAAGATAATAAACAAGTGATTATTAAGCTCTTTTTTTTTTTTTTTTTTTTGAGATGGAGTCTCACTCTGTAGTCCAGGCTGGACTGCAGTGGCGTGATCTTGGCTCACTGCCAGCCCCGCCTCCCGGGTTCATGACATTCTCCTGCCTCATCTTCCAGAGTAGCTGGGACTGCAGGTGCCCTCCAGCATGCCTGGCTAATTTTTTTGTATTTTTAGTACAGACGGGGTTTCACCATGTTAGCCAGGATGGTCTTGATCTCCTGACCTCATGATCTACCTGCCTCGGCCTCCCAAAGTGCTGGGATTACAGGCGTGAGCCACTGTGCCCTGCCCTAAGCTCTTTTCAGAGTTAGTTTGGTGGGGGTTGGCCCTGGAGTGACAGTCCATGATTCTGGAGGTGGTGGTGCCTTCTTGACTTGGGTGCGATGAGTCCATCCTCTTTCCACTGTCCAGACTGCAGTCTCAGTAGTTAGGAGCACTAGGTAGGGTCCTTCCCAGGCTGATTCAAGCTTCCCTTCCTTCCACCCTTTGATGAGAACGTGGTCTCCAAGCTAATGCTGCTGTGCTGGAAACTCCAGGGGCAGCGCCTGTGCTAGGAGACCTTTAGTTTTAAGGGAAGAGAAGGTACAGCATAGACCAAGTACATAATTTTTGAGGAACTGATCCTTTGTTTCAAACATAGGGATGTCAGCAGTGGAGTGTAAGTAGGGCATTCCATAGAGCATTTCACAAGGGGAGAGGCCAATATCTCTCCGAGGGGCAGTCTGGATTCTTAACAAAGCAATAGGAAGATATTTAGTCCATGGCAATCGAGTTTCTAAAACTAACTTAGTTAAGTGGTTTTTTAGAATCTGATTCATCCACTCTACTCTTCCTGAGGAGGATGAATGTCAAGGGGTATGGTATTCTCGAATTGTATCTAGTACCTGGGCTAACTTCTTAATGACATACACAGTGAAATGGGTTCCATTATCTGAATCAATATTTTCTTCTAGTCTAAATCTGGGTATGATGTTTTTAGTTAATGCTTTAACTACATTACTGGGAGTTGCACATGAGAATGGGTTTGCCTCTATCCAGTGGGTAAAGTGGTCTACTATTACTAATAAGTATTTTAAATGACCAGTTGGAGGCATTTCAGTGTAATTGATCTGAACACTTTGAAATGGTTTCGCCCTGGATATCTTCCTCCAAGGGGTGATTTCCTCGGAACCTATTTATTAGGTTTTTTTTTTTTTTTTTTTTTTTTAAACATATTAAGCAACTATCTGTAACTTGTTTGGCCAGGGTATAAATTCCTGTACACCCATAAACCCAGATAACTGCATCGCACATTGCTTGGGGTCCCCAGTGTGTTCCTCGATGTAATTGAGACAAGACCTCCCTTATGAGAAGTTTTGACATCTCCCTCTGATCTGGTGATATCCATTTCCCTTCCGCCTTCTCTTCAGCTCCGATTTTTATCAACTTCTCTTTTTCAATGGAAGAGAAAATGGGGCTTGCAGTAGGAGAAGGAAGGCATGGAGTTAAATGAAAAACAGACGTTTTAGAAGAAATGGCAACTTGTTTTGCTATTTGATCTGCAAGATTATTTCCCCGACTTGTGAAAGACAAGTCCCTTTGGTGCCCTGGGACACGTACAATAGCTATCTCTTCCAGCAATTGGAGATTGTTGAGGACATGAGCAATCAGTTCTCTATGAACTAAATCGTGGCCTGTACTACTGATAAGACCCTTCTCTCTCCAAATTTTCCCGTATATGTGTGCCACCCCAAAGGCAGTATAAATAGTTCCTTCTTTGTTTTGTAAATGTCCTAAAGCTTGGCTGAGTGCAAACAGTTCACACGTTTGGGCAGACCAATTATTAGGCCACCTTCCTGATTCTACTTCTTCAAGTGTCTTTCTATCAATTACTGAATACCCATTATGTCTTTTCCCTTCAATCATCCAGGAGTACCTATCTCTGAATAAGTGCTGCCCTGTCTTGAAGGGAGTTTCTCCTAAGTCTGGTCAAACTTTTGTATGGTAATCAATCAGATCTAAACATGCATGCTCTCATTTTAAGTTTGAATCCCCCATTAAAAAGCCTGCTGGATTAAGTGAATTATCAGTAGTTAATATTAAATCATCTTGTTCTAGTAAGATAGCCTCATATTTTAAAATTCTGGAGTCAGTGATCCACCTCCCTGCTTTCTAATTTAATATAGTTCTAACTTGGTGGGGCGTGCTTACTGTTAACTTTCCTCCAAAGGTTAACTTCTTACTTTCTTCGACTAATACTGCTGCAGCTGTGATGTGTTGGATACATTGGGGCCACCCATGAGTGACTGGGTCTAAGACCTTTGACAAGAAGGCCATGGGTGGTTGGCAACCTCCATGTTCTTGAGTGAGCACTCCTAGGGCTAACCCATTATTTATATTAACTAAAAGGTGAAATGGCTTTTCTAGGAAGAGTAGAGCTCGAACAGGGGCGGTTATGAGCATCTCTTTTAATTCCTCAGTTTGCTGGATTTCCTGGGAAGTCCACAAGAGACGATCAGGCTTCTACTGGGCAAGCTTCTCATATAGAAGTTTACTTTCTAATGCATATGAATCAATCCATAAATGACAATATCCAGTTAGTCCTAAAAATTTCCTGAGTTCTTGTTTAGTTTGAAGCAGGGGTAGGGAAACAATTCCCTCCACTCTTTCAGGTCCTTTTTTTGTTTACCTGCACTGATTAGGTAGCCTAAGTATTTAACTTCAGGTCCTACATATTGAAGTCTCCATTTTGAGACCCACAACCTCTCACATTGCAAGTGATTGAGAATGTGTATAGAGAAGTCACCTACTTCTTTTATGTCTTTACCAGATATTAGAAGATCATCCATGTACTGAAGTAGACATATTTGTTTAGGGACTGTAACTTTCTCTAGTACTTGTTCTAGGATCTTACCAAAGACATTGGGGGAATCTGTGAAACCCTGGGGTAAGACTGTCCATCGATATTGCTGTCTCCACCCTGTATAGGGGTCTTCCCACTCAAAAGCAAATATGTCTCAGCTATCCTCAGCCAAGGGGCATGCCCAGAAGGCATCCTTCAAGTCTATCACTGTAAACCACTGATGATCACATGGAATTTTTCTAAGAATGGTGTAAGGGTTAGGAACAATGGGGTGAGTGGTCTGGACTATTTGATTAACAGCTCTAAGGTCTTGCACCAATCTATGCAACCCATCTGATTTCTTGACAGGCAGAATTGGGGTATTGTGAGGAGACACACAGGGTTCAAGAAGCCTATCTTTAACGAGACCCTCAGTTACAGGCTTTAACCCTACTCTGCCGTCTGGAATGGGGTATTGCTTTCTCCTTACTATTTCCCCAAAAGTTTTTAGTTTGATATGTATTGGAAGGATTTGGAGTCTCCCTCTATTTGCTTCTTTTGACCAGACATCAGGATGAATATATTTCTCATGCACAGCAGTGAGTAAATGTAGTGAAGTGAGGAATCCTTTAGGGCCCACTTGAAGGCCTAGGCCTAACCTTAAGTCCCTCCCTAATAAATTAGTTCCTGTTTCAGAGATTAATAAAAATCAAATATGAGTAAGTTGATCTTGATATCTGACTTCTGTGCTTTCTAAAATATTTGCCTTAAATCCTTCTCCTTTTACCCCAGAGACTAAAAGTTCTTCTGAAGAGCAGGTGAGACCAGGTGGTGGGAAACAGAGGAGCGCGAAGCCCCTGAATCAACTAAAAAGGTGATAAATTCATGTTTAGGTCCCATCTCCAAATATGTCAAGGGCTTCTGGTGGGACTTAAAATAAAAGAGGTGGCGCCCTTGACTCCCCCATTGTTCTTCAAAAGTCCTGAGTGTGAGAGTCTCTCTCTCTCTCTAGTTCAGGACACTCCCTCTTGAAGTGGCCTGTTCTTCCACATCAGTAACATCTATCTTGTCCCTCTCCCTTCTCAGTCTTAGCATTCTCTGCGCTTGCCCCCCATACCCCTTAGGGGGCTTATGAGTTGAGGTCCTCAGCCCTCCAGATGGAGGCTTGGGTCCTCTCAAGACTGGTCTAGGCCCCTTATAATCTCTGGCTCCTTGGAAGCCCTGCTTAGAGGTATATGGATTTGGAGCTGTCTGCTGGAAGGTAGATAACGTAAATTTTGTGTTTTGTTTTTGCTTCTCCTCATCTCTTCTGACATATACCTTTTGAACCTCCCTAAGCAGTTCACTCAGGGGACGGTCCTCCCAATTTTCTATTTTTTGTAATTTTCTTGAAATGTCTGGCCAACTTTTAGCAACAAAGTGAAGTTTTAACATTCCCTGTCCAAGGGATTTTTCCAGATCAAGGCCTCCGTACAGTCTCCTTTGTTCCCTCAATCTAAGAATCTAGAGGGTTCCTCATCTTTTTCCTATTGAATATCAAATGCTTTAGAAAGATTTCGAGTTGGGCTACTGATTCTCAAATTCCTTTTATTATCATCTCCCTTAGATCCTGCATGTTTTCCCAGTGATTTGCATTGTTGTTGTCCCACTGGGGGTCTCGGGTGGGAAATTTATAGTCCGCAGGAGGAACAACATTTTGACTGGGAGGGTGCTCGCATTCCCAAACCGCCATAGCAGCCCTCCGAATCATACTTCGTTCTTCCCCTGAAAAGAGGATGCCCAAGATGGATGCCAACTCGGCCCAAGTGTATATCTGAGGCCCTAAAAATTGATCAATTTGATCTGCTACTCCGTAAGGGTCATCTAGTAATGGCTTAAGCTCCTTTTTGAAATTCTGGACCTCTGAACTAGTCAAGGGAGAGCTTACAAAGCCAATAGTCCCTCAGCCTTGTGGTACCTCTCTTAAAGGAAAGAAAGTTGGATCTGGCTCTTTGGGTGTGGAGGGAAATGGAAAGTTCTGAATATCCTTTTTACGTCGCTCTATTTCACGTTGAAGCCTCTTTAAAGAGGGATACTTAGTAGGTTGGGAGGGGGCAGGCTCACAAGACAGTAATTCTGCAGAGTTGGGATTATAAGGAGGGGGAGCAATATGAGCAGAAGCACCACAAGCAGAGAAGGGATCCACAGCAGCAGCTGGGGGAATAGAACAGGCTGGGATGCTGCCTGAAATGGCTGGGGAGTAACCCGAAATCACAGCCGGAGGGACAGCACAGCCTGGGGCAGCTGGAAGAGTGACCCAAACAGGGGAGGAACCTGAGACGGGAACCGGAGGGGTGGGATCCGGGGCGCTGAATGAAGGAAGATGATTTAGAAGATCCCACGTGTTAGTAGGTGTAGGTTGTCCAGGCACGGGAACTTTTTCTCTTTCAGAAGGGTTGGCTTCTTTCTCCCTCCGAAGTCTAAAAGGTAAAGGAGACCTAGTCCCTGCTGCCAGCAGAGGGCGCAACCGATTTTTTTCCTGGGAGACAGGGCTCCTATCAATAATATGTTCCATGAAGAGCTGAAAAATCTGCTCCTCATTAGACCCAAATTTTGGCCAGAAAAGTGAGGGTTTAAGGATGGGTTCTCGAACCCAAATAAAGCAACAATATTTTATCATCTGCTATTTTCGTTTATACTTGGTTCTCTTACTATCTTTCCAATACTTTGGCATAAACCCCCAAGGGGCTACCAGAAAGACTTTCATCACTCTCTAGACTCTTTGATTTTCCTGTCTTACTTGAAACATTTCCCATCTTAGGCCTTATGGGGGGGTCCAACCCCTCCTGTTAGAGATTTCTACCCTCCCCCTTCCTGGAGGCTTACTGAGGCTTTGGGAAAAGGCTCCGACCCCACCTGTTTGGGATTTCTACCCTCCCCCTTCCTCTTTGTCTACTCTGTTCCTGCCTCTAGCAGATAGATGGCAGCAACAGACGGCGAAGAAGACTCACTCACGCTACACAACCACAATACTACTTAGTTCCATTCACACACTCTCAGCCTCCAATTTATCTCGACCACCCAGGAAATACTTAGTGGCCTTCGTGAAGTTTCCTACCTTATTCCATGCACAAGAATTACCTGGTACTCTTATTGCTGCAGTCTTGCAAGCCTCTCCTCCCTGCTTTGCTGAGAATCCAGATTTGTTCGTCACAACGGGTGGGCCCTTATCTCCTTCACCCTAGGGCCACCATAACTAGATAGTAGGACGCATCCCCCTGGGTGGGATGCCCGAAGGCTCCCTTCCCAAAGGAGAATATTCCATCCCCAAAGTTGGGTGCCAGAACTGTTAGGAATAACGCTCAAAATCCTAAGGAAATTGAACACTCGAACAAAGGATTCTTAGCAAAGCAATTTTACTTCTGCGCAGAGGGGTGTCTTCTTGGCCAGTCGCCATGAAAGCACACCTGAACAAAGGGGCATGGGAGCCTTTATTCCTGATGCAAGTCCTGCCCCTGTACGCTTTCCCCATTGGTTGGGGTTGGGTCATACAATCTAAACTAATCCCAGTTGGCTACACATTTGATTTTTTTAGATAAGGTGGACATGTAAAAGAAAGCGGAGAGGAAATGGGAAGGGGTGTCTGTAATGAGCTAGAACGTTAGTCCTCTTTCCAAATAAGGAAAGGAATGTGAGAAGGTACTGATAACGCCTGGTACTGTGGCGTGCCTGGGCATCTAACAAAGGCAAAAAGGACAAAAAGGAGGGAAAGGGAAAAAAAGGGGGGCACTATGAATTAAATAATAAGATTGATTGGGTTATTTGAAGAGAAACCTCATCATATACCACACAGTCTTTCCATCACTCAGTTTCCAAACTTAACTTTTCCCTTTGGTATAGTGAATTTGGTATCCTGAAATTTTATTTTCCTTTCACACTCAGTATTGCAGTTTATTATCGTTGCAGCTTAAATTAGCAGTCCCCAGCCTTTTGGGCACAAGGGACCGGTTTCATGGAAGACAATTTTTCCATGGACCAGTCGGGGGTGGAGGGGAGTGGTTTTGAGATGAAACTGTTCCACCTGAGATGATCAGGCATTAGCGTTTCATAAGGAGCATGCAACCTAGATCTCTCGCATGCAGAGGTCACAGTAGGGTTTGTGCTTCTATGAGAATCTAATTCTGCCACTGATCTGACAGGAGGCGGAACTCTGGTGGTCATGCTCATGTTCTCTCGCCCACCCCTCACCTCCTGCTGTGCGGTCTGGTTCCTCCTGGGCCAGGAACCTGTACCAGTCTGCAGCCGGGAGGTTAGGGACCCCTGGTTTAAATTACACCACTATAGTAGAACACCTGAGACTAGATAACTTACAATGAACACAAATTTATTTGGTTCATGGTTGTCGAGGATGGAAATTCCAATATCAAGGGACTGTATCTGGTAGAAAGCAAAAGGGCAAGAGAGGGTGAGAGGTAGGGGGAATAAGAGGTTAGACTCACAGACTCAGATCCTTTTATGATCAGACTTAATTAATTAATGGGGGCAGAGCTCTGATGGTCCAATCACCTCTCAAAGGTCTCACCTCTTAATGCTGTTGCTTGCGGATGAAGTTTCCAGCAGATGCTTTTTTGGGGAAACATTGAAACCACAGCAGTTATAAAGGATACAAACGGGCAGCGAGATGAAGAGGTGCACGGGGTGAGGTCTGGAAGGGCTCTGAGCACAGGAGCCCCTGTCACCATGGAGATGGGGTTCACCATCCTCCCAGCACTTGGACACACGGATGTGCTCAACAATTGGGAAGCTCTCCAAAACCCACTTTCTAGAGGTTTCTATGGAAGTTTCATTGTGTGGACAAGATTAATTAAATCATCAGCCATTGGTGACCGACCTCAACCTCCAGCTTCTCTTTCCTTCCCAGAGGTAAGAGATGGGGCTGAAAGCTCCAATCCTCTAATCACAGCTTGGTGTTTCTGAGAACCAGCCTCCATCCTGAAGCTATTTAGGAGCTCCTCACCCCATAGTCATCTCATTGCCACATTAAAGTCATGCTTATCACAGAGGAGATTGTAAATGTTTTACAACCTGCTTGTCAGGTAACAGGGACAAAAACCAAATATTACGTTGGACGACAGATCACACCCTGGTCTTTGACCACATTATCTCTTTTTATAATATTTATTTATTTCAGAGATAATCTCTTGCTCTGT
This sequence comes from Chlorocebus sabaeus, assembly GCF_047675955.1. Classification (NCBI taxonomy): domain Eukaryota; kingdom Metazoa; phylum Chordata; class Mammalia; order Primates; family Cercopithecidae; genus Chlorocebus; species Chlorocebus sabaeus. The sequence goes on along the minus strand of NC_132920.1, from coordinate 31,512,247 downwards.
TGCCCAGGGTAGAATGCAGTGGCACAATCATAGCTCACTGTAACCTCAAATTCCTGGACTCAAGTGATCCTTCTGCCTCGGCCTCCTGAGTAGATACCGTTACAGGTGCACACCACCATGTCCAACTAATTTTTAAATATTTTGTAGGAATGGGTCTCACTATTTTGCCCAGGCTGGTCTTGAACTCCTGGCCTTAAACAATTCTCCTACCATGGCCTCCCAAAGTGGTGGAATTACAAGCGTGAACCACTGTGTCTGGCCAATTACAGATCTTTTATACCAGAAGAATCATAACAGTGAAAAGATACTGGCACATTACCAGAATCCTTTCTTGTCATTAACAATTATGCCAGTGCAGTCCAAAAATAGGAATAGCCTCAGCAACAGATGGCTGCACCCTTTCAGGCATCTGGTAAAATTGAGCTAAGAGACAATATCATCTCTTGCTTATACCTCTTTCAAGTAGTTCATGTAACATTGAATTGTCCTCATTACACAAACCATGTGTTCATTCATTTACCCTCAGCTACTATTTATTTTTCTCTTCATTTATACCAACATTTCTAGTTTTGGAAGGGACATTAGGCTCTGCTGCTGTGCTGGCTTAGACTTCAGGGACCAATACTGTTCTAGCAAGTGTCTCCCGTCATCCATTCCAGTTCATAGAGGTTAGGGTTATGCAGGTAGAGAACTGGGTGGTTATCTGACTCCAGGCAGTACAGCTGCATTCAGTGTTAAATCCAACTTTGCCAGATTCAGTGAAGGCACAACCTTCTTCTCCAGGCCCTTAGGAATTACTGCATAATGGACATAAAATATATTTACAGTTTCTTGCTTAGGAATAATTGCTGTTTCTGAACTTTTATTTGCATCCCTAGTCCTGGGACCACTGCATCAGGGATGAGAAAAGCAAGTTGAGGTGAATTACAGTCATCATTCCAGTGTCCTCCCACCATGGGAAGGAATATATGTAGATCACACCAGCACCTTCCCCTGATCCACCAGGAAAAGAGAGTATACTCTCATGTCAAGTGTGAGCACACTCATGAAGGTGCGTAAGCCCACCCTTCGTGCTTGTTTCCCCACTCTTGCTTTATACACCCAATGTTTCAGTTGACTATTTTAATTCTCTACAGAACTCTTTCTTTGAGGATGGTATCACTCTGACCATTGTTGGACATTTTGAGCAAGTGCATTTTCTGGTGTAAAGAGATGTGACTCGGTGGTCTACATGGTTGCTGTACCTCCCATTCAAGTTCTTTTGTAGTACTCCAACCATGTGCATCTGAGATAAAGGAGGGACCTCTCTTAGAAGCCTACCAGGGCCTCCCAACATGGAAATAAAGGAAAACCTTCAGTTTCTTCAAGAGAAATTCCAGGCACCCAGCCAGCCCTAAAAAGTAAGTGAGTGACTTTATAAATAAGAAGGTAATGATAGCTTAAAACAATAGCCAAGGAAGTTAGAGTCACAAGATGTTTGAATCTCTATACAAACTGACAATAACATCTTAATATATGTCCCTGAGTTGTTTTTCAGAAACATGGAATCCCACCTAATAAATCCACTGACAGGGAGACCTCAGATAAGGGGAAACTGAGGACTGAACTCTGACCCCCGTTCTTTGTTCTGAATTTTTTCCTGAGGGGCCTGGAGAGAGTCAAGCCCACAGGCCAGGTCTGAACATTCCTCTCTACTGCCCCCAACTGTGTAAGGAAGCTGTATAAGGAAGCTTTGCTTCCTTATCAATCACAAATCAGAGAATCTTTAAATCTACCTGTGACCTGTAAACTCCCTCATCAGGATATTCTGACTTTTAAGGCCAAACCAATGTATAATTTCCATGCACAGTTTTATGATGTCTGTAACTCTGCTTTCCTAATTAGCCCTGCCTTTAAAAACCTTTGCTTGTAACCCATCAAGGAGGTTGGGTCTTAAGTGTGAGTTGCCTGATTCTCCTTGCTGGTGCCCTACATATAAATGCCCTCCTTTCTCCCACAACAAAATGTCAGTGTGGATGTTTGCCTTTACTGCACCAGGTGAGTGGACCCCTTTCAGTTTGGTAACATACCTACCACCAGCTGAACAAGTCCCACTCCACGGTGAGTATCTATTCTTGCCAAGACCCATTTGCTGCCTCTTGGGGCCAAGGTATCTTGGCAACTTGGCAAGTTTAACTTGCCAGCTGTGTATTTTCAAGGCCTTCCCGTAAGATAATCTGCCATGTAGCCATATGCTGTCTCTGTCTTTTTTGTTGTTGTTAAAGAAAACACTTCTTATGGGTATTTTGTGCCTGTAAGGTGGGGAATGCAAGAGGAATATGTCTTGATATCCACCTCTCTCTGCATTGCTACAGCCCCCAGTGTCTACTTAATTCGTGGACCCAGGTGATCACCACAAGCAAACATATGGATTTTTTTTTTTTTTTAAGATGTGGTCTTGATATGTTTCCTTGGCTAGGATCAAATGTTGCTCAGGCTAAACTCTACTCTCTGGACTGAAGCTATCCTTCTGCCTCAGTCACTCTCACAGCTGGAATTACACGTGCACCTGGCAAACCCTTGGAGGTAAATGCTTGTTGACTGCAATCACCTTCCAAACCTGGAAGGGAGTTATTCTGAGCGGCATTGAACAGCACTGAGGGGATGGTGCTAAACCATTCATGAGAAATTGCCCCCATGATCCAATCCCCTCCCTCCATGTCCCACCTTTAATGCTGGGGATCACACATTGATGTGAGATTCAGTCAAGAACAACATTCACTCTACATCAGGGATCCACATGTCTTACATTAGTGAGCCTCTCAAATTACCATAGTGGTTTCCATAAAACTGTGTCTCATACAGGAATTTTTTCATAGGCAACTTTCCCATTGCTCTCCTGATTAATTATATGGCCAGGCCATTAGTCACTGTCTGCAAGTCAGTAAAAACCAAAACATAGGAGCTTTATCATTGTTCAGTTCTTCCACCACTGCTAAGAAAACACCATGCAAATCAGTCCACAAGAGCTGTTCTGTTTTTATCTTATTTGATCAAACAGGTGGACCTCCAAACAGGATGTTGCCCATTCATCTTGCAAATGCTGTACACAAACCAACCAGCTGTTTGTGGGTCAGTTGACTGATACTGCAGTTCAAATCCCAGTGCTGTCTGCTGCAGAGTTCCATCTTCCTCGAGGAAGGTCAGTGTTTTATTTAATTTATATCTTCAATGAATTGGATGAACCCCACCCGTATTATAGGCATCAATCTACTTTACTCAGTCTAGCTATTTATGTGTTAATATTATCCAAGAAATATCCTCACAAATCATCCAGAATAATGCTTGATCACCTATCTGGGCACCATGGTTCAGCCAAGATCACAAATAAAATTGTTTATGACATTCTTCAATATAAGAACACTCTGAGGAAATTAGCCTTTGACCTAATAAAACAAAGAGCAAACAACTGTTTCTAAAAATTTACAACCAATGGTCAAAAGCCCTCTCTATAGATTGTTGCTCAAGTTCACTCTAAAATTGTGGGTGAAAAAAACATGTATTTTTTGAAAACCATAGAAGGAGAGAAAATAAAAAAAGAAACAGAAAGTGAAAAAAAATAATAAAGATGTCAGCAGTTATTTCACTGGAAACAATGCAAATGAGGAAACAGACGAGCAACATCTTTTTTTTTTTTTTTTTTTTTTGCGACACGGAGTCTCGCTTTGTCACCCAGGCTGGAGTGCAGCGGCACGATCTCGGCTCACTGCAAGCTCCACCTCCCGGGTTCACGCCATTCTCCTGCCTCAGCCTCCCCAGTAGCTGGGACTACAGGCACCCGCCACCTCGCCCGGCTAATTTTTTGTATTTTTAGTAGAGACGGGGTTTCACCGTGTTAGCCAAGATGGTCTCGTCTCCTGACCTCATGATCCGCCCGCCTCGGCCTCCCAAAGTCCTGGAATTACAGGTGTGTGCCACCACGCCCGGCCAACATCTTTAAAAACATAAAAGGAAAATGCTGTGAAACTAGATTCTATTCCCAGAAAATAATACCTTTTTCAAACATATATCTGTATAATTTTAAGTGACAAACCATAATACATTCATGAGATATTGGGTGATATACTGATATATGTATACCAAGTGTAATGATTAAATCAAGTTAACTAACATACCCTGAATATGTCTATCAAAAAATACAGGGATTTTAGACATATAGGTAGTGAAAAACATTATAACCATAGACCTAAACTATAATATATGTTTCAGTCCTCCAGGCAAAAAGAAAATTAAGGGACTCGTTGGCACAGCATTTAATGATGAAGAAGCAGCTTCATCGACCCCTCCCACTGAGACAGAGAACACAGGCCCGGGGCCTGGGAATTCCTCAACCCAATCCACTACCTTGGGCACCTGCGCACTCCTCTTGGGTACCTGAGGTTGGGTGCTATCACCTTAGCTGTCACTTACATGCAAACACCACCTGTGGGCATCAAGGACTGTTCTTTCCTGAAGAGAGAAACCTGATTGTGTGCTGCAGTGTGTGGGGGTGTTGGTGTGGGAGGAGGGAGGACCACAAACAGCACTGCTGAGAAAAGCACAGGCAGCCTCGGTGTCAGTGTGAGGAGTCCTTGTGCTGTGGTCACCACAAAACAGCATTTGGCCTGAAGCTATGTTAATAAAGATATTGGCTTTAGAATAGGAAGGTGCTCTATACTGATCATTCATTCAACTGACCTTTGTTGTCAGCCAGACATAGGACAGAGTGGTTCTGCATCTGGGGAACATCACTGAAGTAAAATGAGAAAAATCTCTGACCTTGGGTAGCATGTGTTCCAATGCGAAGAGGCAGACGAAAGATACATTATAACCAGAGCAAGGGAAAAAAGTGCTAGAAGGTGGTAAGTGCTGTGAGACAGGTGATCCAGGGTGTGGGCAGTGGGGACAGGAAAGGTGGCTGTTGTGCTGGGGTGGTCAGTGTGTGCCACGTTGCAAAGGTGAACTTTGAGGAAAGATTTGAGGGACATGAGGAGTTCATGAGGATGTCTGGGGAAGTTCTTTCCAGGCAGAGGAACTCCAGTTCAGATGTACCAGGGCAGGAAGGTATGTGTGTTCCCAGAAGAACAAGGAGGCCAGGAGGGCTGGACAGAGAGAAACTGAGGTGAGATCAGAGGTACAGCCAGAGCAAGTGGGCTTGAGGGGAATGGGGAAGCATCTGACCTTTGCTCTGAGTGAGGTGGGAGGTAGAGGATAATTTGGAGCAGAAGAGGGACACGGTAAAACTTCTCTTTTATGTATGTATGTATGTATGTATGTATGTATGTATTTATGTATTTGAGACACTTCCTTCATCAGTCATCTTCTTATCTTACGTCTCCATGTTTGCATTTTTCTTCTCTTCTACCACTGTAGTTCTGCCTTGATTCTTCTGCCATTGCCTCCCTTTTTATTTCTCTTTCACTTATGAAGCTTAGTTTGGCTGGATACGACATTCTGGGTTGAAAATTCTTCTCTTTAAGAATGTTGAATCTTGGTCCTCCCTCTCTTCTGGCTTGTAGAGTTTCTGCTGAGAGATCCGCTGTTAGTCTGATGGGCTTCCCATTGTGGGTAACCCAACCTTTTTCTCTGGCTGCCCTTAACATTTTTTCCTTCATTTCAACTTTGGTGAATCTGACAATTATGTGTCTTGGAGTTGCTCTTCTCGAGGAGTATCTTTGTGGCATTCTCTGTATTTCCTGAATTTGAATGTTGGCCTGCCTCGCTAGGTTGGGGAAGTTCTCCTGGATAATATCCTGCAGAGTGTTTTCCAACTTGGTTCCATTCTCCCCATCACTTTCAGGTACACAAATCAGACGCAGATTTGGTCTTTTCACATAGTCCCATATTTCTTGGAGGCTTTGTTTGTTTCTTTTTACTCTTTTCTCTAAACTTCTCTTCTCACTTCTTTTCATTCATTTGATTTTTAATCACTGATACCCTTTCTTCCACCTGATCAAATCAGCTAATGAAGCTTACGCATGCATCATGTAGTTCTTATGCCATGGTTTTCAGCTCCATCAGATCATTTAAGGACTTCTCTACACTGTTTACTCTAGTTAGCCATTCATCTAATCTTTTTTAAGTTTTTTAGCTTCTTTGTGATGGGTTCGAGCGTCCTCTTTTAGCTCAGAGAAGTTTGTTATTACTGATCATCTGAAGCCTTCTTCTCTCAACTCGTCAAAGCCATTCTCCATATAGCTTTGTTCCATTGCTGGTGAGGAGCTGCATTTCTTTGGAGCAGAAGATTTTTTTTAAAGATTTCTTTGTCAAATTTTTTTGGTAATCATTTTTATATCCCTATCAACACCCCATATTGTGATGAATATGTTAGCTTCATTTTGGCAGAACGGGCATGACACTGGTCCTATTGAGCAAGAATTTTCTGGGTCTTTCCATGGGATTCAGTTCTGCCATGGTGGATAAGGGGAGAGCTGTTGGTGTAAGGTTTAGTCTTCATAATGAACCATGCTGTTTGGGCAGCAGGTTTATCTCTGGAAACTTGAAGGTTAGGCAGGAGTTTGATCCTCCTCCCCATTCAAAAGGTCAAGGTAGAACAGGTTCTTGTTCAGGGTGCAGTGAGTGAGAGAAGGGAAAGTAAGAGAACATTCTTTCACCTGTTTGTGACCTGCATGCATCCGAGTCTCTGATATTTCAAATAACTGAAACTGAGACCTACATCCACTTATCTGTAAAGTAGAACTGTGGAGGAGGAAGCATGTCATCCTCGCCACTGGAAAGATCCCTGAAGAGTTTGTGAGCCCCGACTTTATTGCAAATGACACAAAATTTCATCAAAATAAAGTGAAATTATGACTGTAGATGGGGCTTTATTTAGAGCTTCGACTCCACACCTGCTTCCTAAGACATGATCCTTCCCCAGGATACCATAGAATCACAGGACTTACACTGGAGGGGTAAGGAGTGATGGTGTTCTTCCTTTTTGGCCAATAGGATGTTGTGGATTGCATGTATTTTCCAAAAAGGGCTACAAAAATATCTTTCATCACACTTGGTTTTCTTTAGTTTGACCCACCACTCCCTCATCAGGAGGTAAGGTCTTTCCACCCCCTTAAACATGATCAGATCTGATAAATGTATTAGCCAATAAAATATGGCTGAAGTGTGATTGTGTAAGTTCTGGACACTGCTATTTACCATCCTGCCTGCATCTGGTTCCTTCCGCTTCATTTCCTGAACGATGTAAAACTCCCAGGCCATCATCTGAGCTCAGCCAACACATAGAACCTTTTGAGAGATCATAAAAAATTCTTTTTTACTATTTTCATGAATGTCCTTTTCTATCCTTCAAGTTTCAACTAGTATGTGTCCTTAGATGCAAAGTGAGTATCCTGTAGTCAGCATATGGTTAGATTCTTTTTATTCTATCCATTGTGATAATCTCTGAGTTCTGATTGGGCAGTTTAATCCATTTACCTTTAAAGTAATTACTGATAAGGAAGGACTTCTGTAATTTTGATGTTGGTTTTATGCATGTCTTATAGCTGTTTCATCCCTCATGTTCTTCATTCCAATCTTCCTTTGTGTTGTCAATATTTTTCTAGCAATATATTTTGAATAACTTCTCATTTTCTTTCAGGTATAGTTTATGTATGTTTTCTTTGTGATTACTATGGTATTACATGTAACAATACAGTTATAACAATCTCGAATTGAAATCAACTTCAATCATATATGAGAACTCTGCTTTTTTTTTTGTTTTGTTTTGCTTTTTTTTTTTTTTAAAGAGAGAGAGAATCTCACTGTCGCCCAGGCTGGAGTGTAATGGCAGGATCTCGGCTTACTGCAACCTCCACCTCCTGGGTTCAAGTGCTTCTCCTGCCTCAGCCTCCTGAGTAGCTGGGATTACAGGTGCCTGCCATCAAGCCATGCTATTTTTTTGTATTTTTAGTAGAGACTCCATGTTGGCCAGGCTGAGTTTGAACTCCCAAGCTCAGGCAATCCGCCTGCCTTGGCCTCCCAAAGTGCTGGGATTTCAGACATAAGCCACCACACTTGGCTTGCTTCTTTACATCTTTTTCCAGCCCTCATTTTACATTATTGATATCACAAATTACACCTCTGGCAGGCTGGCAGGCTGGAAAGTCACAATGTTGCGAGCTTCAGTCTGAAATTTGTAGACCAGGCTGGGAGACTGGAAGCCTAAACTGTAGTTGCTACTGTCAACCTCAGGCAGAATTTTTTCTTCTCTGGGAAGCCTCATATTTTGCCCAAAGGCCTTCAACTGACTCAAAAAGTCCCACCCAGATTTCTGAGGGTAATTTCCTTTTCATAAAATCAACTGACATCAGATTTTAACCACAACTGCAAAACACCATCATATCAACATATAAATTAGTGTTTGATTAAATAACTAGGTGCTATGGATTAGTCAAATTGACACAGAAGACCCATCATCCCAGTCCATGCTTGTGAACATGGCACCCATTAATGTTTTCTTAAACCATACTTAGTCTCCAAATAAAAACAACTATAAAGTCACACATTTGCCAAAGATGATACAACTAGTTTGCATCCAACTAAAAACACACTAATCCTTTCCTCAGAAAAAGAATCAAACTGAATGTATGCATGATATGCACTCTTCTCTTTGATACACTATAACCTCAATACCATGTTTAAAAAAAGTTTAAAAATCATTAATAAAAGGGAACTATTAGCACATCTTATGTTTTATTACAAGACGATCAGGAAAAGATGAAAACAAAGGTATTTGCTTAATACATATACAGATACATACACACAGACATAAATATCTTTATAAAATATAAGAAGGTAATACTCATAACGTTTGCCATCTTTATTTCTATAACAGGTCACATGGTTACAGCTGATTATTTATTTACTTACTTATTTATTTGAGACAGAGTCTTGTTCTGTTGCCCAGGCTGGAGTGCAGTGGCATTACCTCGGCTCACTGCAACCTCCACCTCCTGAGCAGAAGTGATCCTCCTACCTCAACCTCCTAAGTAGCTGGGACTACAAGCACATCACCAAGCCTGACTAATTTTTTATATTTATTTTCAGTAGAAATGAAGTTTCGGCATGTTGCCCAGGTTGGTCTCACATTCCTAGACTTAAGCAATCCACCCACCTCAGCCTCCCAAAGTGCTGGGATTACAGGCATAAGCCACTGTGCCTGCCAAAACTAATATTTATAAATACTTTTTTCTTTTTTTTACTAAGCATCCCATATTCCCATTGCCTTCAGCAAGTTCCTCAGCTGATTAGGTTTCTTTTCCTGCTTGGATGACTTAAACCTTCATTCCTAAAGGGTATGTGTCATTAGTAGTCCTACCTGACTTTGGTTGTTTTGGTTTTTATTGACTTTAATTATGGTAGAGTATTAGTAAGAGATGCTCTAAAAGATCTTCTGTGTTCCAGACATAGTCTTATTTGCTGCCATTGTGTAGTAGCAGACCAATTCCCCATGATGACCAGGACCAATCACCCCAGACAGTGCAGTCACTCCTTCCTTTTCTGTTGATTCAGAAGCATAAGGAGCTGAAGGGGCCGGGTGGCTGTCTTAGCTTCCAGGTCAATGGAATAATTTCTGTGTCTCCTGAGGGCATATTCTTCCTTTTAGTAAGCCTCTAGGTCCTGATCCTGTTCCTCCTGACTGGGCAAGACCTCCCAACCAAGGTCTCTAGCACCTCCTACAGGTGGGTTTGGCCTGCAACAGGTCTGTACCTCCCTGAGACAGAGCTCCCAGAGGAAGGGGCAGACTGCCATCTTGGCTGTTACATAGCCTTCACTGGTGGTACTTCCAGGTACTGGAAAATTAGAGGCAACTAGGGACTGGAGCAGACCCCCAGCAAACTGCAGCAGCCTTACAGAAAAGTGGCCAGATTGTTACAAGAGAAAACAAAAGAAGAGAAAAACAAAACCCATTCAAAGGTCAGCAACCTCAAAGATTGAAGGTAGATACACCCACAAACATGAGAAGGAATCAGCGCAAGAATGCCGAAAACTCAAAAAGGCAGCACGGGTTTGGAATCAGGCTAAGGCTGAGACGCCTGAAACAACAGAAGTAGAATTCAGAATATGGATAGGAATAAAGTTCACTGTTGTAAAGGAGCACACTGTAATCCAATGCAAGGAAGCTAAAAATCATGATAAAACATTGCTGGAGTGAATGACAAAATAGCCAGTATAAAGAAGAATGTAACCAATCAGATAGAGCCAAAAAACACACTACAGGAATTTCATAGTGTAGTCACAAGTATTAATAGCAGAATACGGCAAGTGGAGGAAAGAATCTCAGTGCTTGAAGACTGACTTTTTGAAATAAGACAGGAAGATAAGAATAGAGAAAAAAGAATTAAAAGGAATTAACAAAACCTCCCAGAAACATGGGATTATGTAAAGAAACTGAATCTGCAAATAATTGGTATACCTGTCATGGGGAGAATGGAACCAATCTGGAAAAAATGTCAGGATATCATCCATGAGAACTTCCCCAATCTAGTTAGACAGGCCAACATTCAAATTCAGAAATGCAGAGGTGGCAAGTAAGTTACTCCATGAGAAGATCATCCCCAAGACATGTAATCATCAGATTCTCCAAGATTGATATGAAAGAAAAAATGTTAAGGGCAGCAAGAGACAAAGGTCAGATCACCTACAAAGGGAAGCCAATTAGACTAACAATGGACCTCTCAGTGGAAACCCTACAAGCCTGAAGAGATTGAGGGCCAATATTCAATATTCTTAAAGAAAAGAATTTCCAACCCAAAATTTCATATCCGGCCAAACTAAGCTTCATAAGCAAAGGAGAAATAAGATTATTTTCAGACAAACGAATGCCATGGGAATTCATTACCACCAGACTTGCATTACAAGAATTCCTAAAAGAAGCACTAAACATGGAACGGAAAGACAGTTACCAGCCACTACAAAAACACACTGAAATACACAGACTAGTGACACAATAAAGTAACCACATAAGCAAGTCTGTAAAGTAACCAGCTAACATCATGATGACAGGATCAAATCCATACATATCAAGACTAACTTTAATGTAATTAAGCTAAATGCCCCATTTAAAAAACACAGAGTGGCAAGCTGGATAAAGAACCAAGACCTATCAGTATGCTGTCTCCAATACACTCATCTCACATGCAATGACACACATAGGCTCAAAATAAAGGGATGAAGGAAAATTTACCAAGCAAATAGAAAGCAGAAAAAAGTCAGAGTTGTAATCTTAGTTTCTGACAAAACAGACTTTAAACCAACAAAGATGAAAAAAGATTTTTAAAAAGGGGCATTATGTATGGGTAAAGGGTTTAATTCAACAAGGAGATCTAACTATCCTAAATATATATGCACCCAATACAGGAGCACACGGATTCATAAGCAGGTTCTCAGAGACCTCCAAAGAGACTTAGAATCTCACACAATAATAATGGAAGCCTTGAATTCCCCACTGACAATATTAGACAGATCATCAAGACAGAAAATTAACAAAGGTATTCAGGACCTGAACTCAGCCCTGGATCAAATGGACCTGATAGACATCTACAGAACTCTCCACCCCAAAACAACAGAATATACATTTTTCTCATTGCCACATGGCACTTACTCTAAAATGGATCACACAATTGGAAATAAAACACTCCTCAGCAAATGCAAAAGAACTGAAATTGTAATAGTCTCTTGGACTATAGTGCAATCAAAGTCAAAATCAAGAATAAGAAATTCACTCAACCATACAATTAAAGAGAAATTGAATAACCTGTTCTTGAATGACTTTTGGGTAAATAATGAAATTAAGGCAGAGATCAAGAAGTTCTTTGAAACTAATAAGAACAAAGAAACAATGTACCAGAATCTCTGGGAAACGGCTAAGGCAGTGTTAAGAGGGAAATTTATAGCTGTAAATGCCCACATAAAAAAGTTAGAAAGATCTCAAGTTAACAACCTAAAATCACAACTAAGAGAACTTGAGAACAAAGAGCAAACACATCCCTAAGCTAGCAGAGGACAAGAAATAACAACAACCAAAAAAAAAAATTAACAAAGGTATTGTCTCCTGAAGGAGACAGAAACACACAAAAGCATTCAAAAGATCAATGAAGTCAGGAGGTTTCTAAAAAAAATTACGAAAATATATAGACCACTAGCTAGACTAATAAAGAAGAAAAGGAACAAAATTCAAATAAACGCAATCAGAAACAATAAAAACATTACCACTGACCCCACAGAAATGTAAGCAACTACCAGAAAATGTTATGAATACTTCTATGCACATAAACGAGAAAATCTAGAACAAATGGAACAATTCCTGGACATATATACTGCCCCCAAGACTGAACCAAGAAGAAATTCAATCCCTGAACAAATAATGAATTCTGAACTTAAGGCCGTAATAAACAGCCTGCAAACCACAAAAAAGCCCAGGACCAGATGATTGACAGGTGAATAGGTTCAGCCCAGAAGCTTCTTAACCTGATAAACAACAACAGCAAAGTCTCAGATACAAAATCAATGTGCAAAAATTACTAGCATTTCTACACACCAACAACAGATAAGCCAAGAGCCAAATCAGGAATGAACTCCCATTCACAACTGCCACAAAAAGAATAAAATACCTAGGAATACAGCTAACTTAGGAAGTAAAAGATCTCTGCAAGGAGAACTACAAACCACTGTTCAAAGAAATCAGAGATGATGCAAACAAATGAAAAATTTTCCTGTGCTTATGGATAGGAAAAATCAGTATAGTGAAAATGGCCATACTTCCCAATGTAAAGTACAGATTCAATGCTATTCCTATCAAACTACCATTGACATTCTTCACAGAACTCGAAAAAAATATTTTTAAATGCACATGGGACCAAAAAAGAGCCCAAATAGCTAAGGCAATCGTAGGCAAAAGGAACAAAACTGGAGGTATCCGGTACCTGATTTCAACTATACTTCAGGACTATACTTCAGGACTACTGTAACCAAAACAGCATGGTACTGGTACAAAAACAGACACATAGACCAATGGAACAGAATAGAATCCAGAAATAAGACCACACACCCACAACTATGATCTTGGACAAACCTGACAAAAACAAGCATTGAGAAAAGGATTCCCTATTTATAAATGGTGCTGGGATAACTGGCTAGCCATATGCAGAAGATTTAAACTGAACCCCTTCCTTACAACATATACAAAAATCATCTCAACATGGATGAAAGACTTAAATGTAAAACCCAAAACTATAAAAACCCTGGAAGACAATGTAGGCAATACCATTCAGGACATAGGCATGGGCAACGATTTTATGACAAAGGTGACAAAAGCAAGTGTAACAAAAACAAAAATTGACAAATGGGATCTAATTAAACTGAAGAGCTTCTGCACAGCAAAAGAAATTATCAACAGAGTAAATAGACAACTTGTAGAATGAGGAAAATTTTTTGCGAGCTATGCATTGGACAAAGGTCTAATATCTAGCATCTATAAGGAACTCAAACAAATTTACAAGAAAAAACAAAACAACCCCTTTAAAAAGTGGGCAAAGCGTATAAACAGATGCTTCTCAAAAGAAGACATACATGCAGCCAACAAACATACGAAAAAAAGCTCAACATCACTGATCATTAGAGAAATGCGAACCAAAACCACAATGAGACAACATCTCACACCAGGCAGAATGGCGATTATTAAAAAGTCAAAAAATTAAAGATGCTGGCAAGGTTTTGGAGAAAAAGGAACATTTATACACTATTGGTGAGAGTGCAAATTAGGTCAGCCATTGTGGAAGACTGTGTGGTGATTTCTCAAAGACCTAAAGGCAGAAATACCATTATACCCAAAGGAATACAAATCATTCTATTATGAAGACATATGCACACATATGCTCATTGCAGCAACATTCACAATAGCAAAGATGTGGACTCAACTTAAATGCCCATCAATGATAGACCGAATAAAGACAATGTGGTACATATACACCATGGAATACTAAGCAGCAGAAAAAGGAATGAGATCATTTCCTTTGCAGGGACATGGATGGAGCTGAAAGTTATTATCCTTAGCAAACTAATGCAGGGACAGAGAAGTAAATACTGCATGTTCTTACTTATAAGTGGGAGCTAAACGATGAGAACGCATGGAGACAGACAGGAAAACAACACACGCTGGGGCCTTTCAGAAGGTGGAGGGTGGAAGGAGGGAGAGGATCAGGAAAAAATAATAAATGGGTACTAGGCTTAAAAACTTGGTGATTAATCTGTGCAACGAACTCCTACAACACAAGTTTACCTATATAACAGCCTGTACCTGTACCCCTGAACTGAAAATAAAAGTTACAAAAGGAAGTGAACTGCCTGTTGCTTGCTGAGCACGTCTATTTCAATTATGCAAACCAGTGCTGAGGAAATAATCACAGGTTGGTCAGGGTCCCACTGGACCCGCTGTGAGAACGGTTCACGGATGTTAGGACTTCAGGTTTTCTATTCTTCCTAATTTAGTCTTCCTAGGTTGTATGTTTCCAGGAATTTATCCATATACTCCAGGTTTTCGAGTTTGTCACTAAGAATTATTCATAATAGTCTCTGATAATCTTTTGTATTTTTGCGGTATCAGTTGTAATGTTTCTTTTTTTTTTTTTTTTCTGATTTTGTCTGAGTCTTCTCTCTTTTTTTCTTGGTTTGTCTAGCTAGTGGTTTATCACTTTTGTTTATCTTTTTGTAGAATGATCTTTTTACTTTGTTGATCATTTACATGGTTTTTAGAAGTCTTTATTTAGTTCTGTTCCGATTTTTATTATTTTTTCTGCTAATTTTGGATGTGGTTTGTTGTTGCTTTTCTAGTTCCTTCAGGTTCATTGTTATATTGTTAATTTGTAGTGTTTTTACTTTTCTAAGGTAGGTATTTATTGCTATAAACATTCCTTTTAGCCCTGTTTAACTGTATCCCACAGGTTTTGGTATGTTGTTTCCATTTTCATTTGCTTCAAGAAACTTTCTGATTTCCATTTTAATTTCTCTACTGACTCAATGGTTATTCAGGAACATGTTGTTTAATTTCCACGTATTTGTCTAGTTGCCAAAGTTTCTCTTGGTGTATATTTCTAGTTTTATTCCATTGTGACCGGAGAAGATATTTGATATGGTTTCAACTTTTGAAAATTTGTTGAGACTTTTTTGTGGCTTAACATAGGCTCTCTCCCGGAAAATGTTCCATATGTTTATGGAAAGAGTGTAGTATATTCTGTAGTGTTAGATAGAATGCTCTGTAAATGTCTGTTAGCTTTATTAGGTCTAAAGTTTAAATCCAATGTTTCTTCTTGATTTCTGTGTAGATGATCTGCCTAATGCTGAGGGTTGGATGTTGAAGTCTTCACTATTATTATACTGGAGTCTATCTCTCTTATTAGATGTAGTAATTTTACAGGCTGCTCTTTGTTAGAAAAGAAAATGACTTTGGGGCTGCATTTCATTAAAAGGAAAACCTTACTGAGGACTTCTGTACCCTCACTATCTGCCTAAATAATTTCTTGTTAACTCCTATATCACTGCCAGCCTCTGAGCCAGAATGAGGTGACACAGAGAGGCTGGCACTGTGCAGAACACATTTTGGCAAAGGTGGCTGAGTGACAGTAGTGATGTCCAGTTTCCAGGTGCAGCAGTGACATTTGTCCTGGCCTAAGGGTCCAGTGTCCAGCACCAGGGTGTCAGAGGTGTGAGCAGTGGCGTCTGTGCTCAGCAGCAGGGGCAGTTGTTCCTAGGAGGGACCTGATCCAGGGTGGGCTGTGGATTCTGTTTCTGGATGTGTAGTTTCCAGCCTGCTTCTGTGGCCATCCCCACGATAAAATTAGCCCCCAATACCATGTATGCTACTGTATGTGTAAATTAGAGAAATTTGGTTTCCATGGTTTGCTCCAAGAAGTGAGTGGGAAATGAGTCTGTGGGCGGGTGTCAGAGAGCGGCATTCACAGGTGTTCCTTGTGTGAGAGCCACATCCTGAATTCTCTACCTGGCCTCTACTCCACTGTGGAGAGAACAACAGGGAATATCACATCTCATAACTGATGATACACATCCTCCCTTTCCTTTCTGTGAGAAAAATCCTCTTTCAAACAGGGTTTGAAAACCCACCCCACCCACCCACCCTGGGCACTCTCTGATCTCTGATCTCAGTGGTTCCCAATCTGGCTGAGCAACAGGATTGCTGGTGGGAGCTTAGAAAATACTCAGGCCACTCCCCAGAACCCCAGTCTCAGAATATTATGCAGAAGACCAAGGAATCACTTATATAACAAGCCCTATAGGCAGCAAGGCTGATGCTCAGACATGTGGGATCCTGGTGTTTTTAATCTGGAGACCGGCAACATGAGCTCCAGCCTTGTCATAAATCCAGAATCTCTTGTTTGACTCCGGAGTTCCTGGATCTCAGCACCACGTCCAGATGATCCCTGTACATATGGGAGTTCCTTGTCTAAGTGTTCCCTAGACTTGGGGTCAGAACTGTGCAGTCTGCTCTGGGTGTGCTCTGATCAGATCCCTTAGAACTGGAGGTCCAGGGATCAGTCCTTGTGCTCATTCTTTTCCATAGTCAACCACTCCCTTGGTGCTTCATCCATGCTTGAGGTTTTAAGTATCGTTTATATGGTGTGACCTCCTAAATCTATTTCTCCTGCCCAGTCTATTTCTCCTTTCCTCTAAACTCTGGAGTTGTCTGTCCAAATTCCACCCCAGCTCCCCCACCTGCATTCCTAGTAGACATCACCACTGAGTGCCTGTGATGCCTCCTCCTCAGTATGCTCCTGCCAGAGTCTCCCCATCTCCACTGACAGCAGATCCACCTTTCTACTCACTCTTTTTACAACTATGGGTGTACTTGTTTCATCTTTCTCACACCACAGATACAATCCATTGGCAAATGCTGTGAGTCCATCTTCAAATGCATCCAGAATCCCCTGATGTCCCACTCTTTCCTCTGCTCACACCCCAGTCAAGGTCACCGACATCTCCAGCCTGGAATACTGCACTCGCTTCCTTCTGTTTTCCCTTCTGTCTCCCTCATCCCTCGCCTCTCAATTCTGTTCTCAGCACAGCAGTCAGAGATCTTTTTAAAAGAGAAGTTGTGGCCGGGCTTGGTGGCTCAAGCCTGTATCCCAGCACTTTGGAAGGCTGACACGGGCAGATCACTTGAGGTCGGAAGTTTTGAGATCAGCCTGGCCAACACGGCGAAACCCTGTCTCTACTAAAAATACAAAAATTAGCTGGGTGCCAGAGTGAGACTCCATCTCAAATACATACATACATACATTGCCTCCCTTTTACATGCATGTGCTTCAACCAGTTCTCTAGGAAGACATTCCAGACAGCTCTTTATCATTTGTTACTATGTTTATTTGACTGCAGAGCTTTCAAGATTTGTAACATTTTATTTTTAGTGTAAAAATAATTCATGCTCACAATGGGAAATGAAACAATCAAAATATACATAAATATACTTTTAAATCTCTCCTGTCACTAATCCAAACCCACTTTACTAAGGTGATTACTATTGTGTCAGCCTTCTCTCTGCATGTCTACTTTCTTCACTTGCATGCAAACCATATTGAGTGTTTTTATCTGGTAGCTTTTGTTGAACTGCAATGACTGTAAATTTTATATGTAATTTAATCATTTTCCAGACAACTTGTGATATAACTTAAATAGTATAAAATCCACACATTCAAAATATACAATTCGGTGGTTTTTAGAATATTCACAGTTGTGCCTCCAGTACCACAATCAATTACAGATCCTTTTATCTCCTCCCAGCCCTGTAGAAAAATCCATATCCAAAGCCCAGGCCTAAGAAACTACCGACCTATGTTTTAGCTCTACAGATTTACCTATTCTGAACATTTTATGTAATGAAATTATACAACATGTGGCCGTTTGTGTCTGTCTTCTTTTACTTACCAGAACGTATTCAAAGTTTGAATGAGTCGTAGCTTGTATCAGTACTTAACATCTTTTTCATTGCTTAATTCTATTCCATTGTATGGATATATCACAATTTATTTATTAGTTGGCAACATTTTGGTCCTTCTCATTTGGATTATAATGAATACTGCTGCTACAAACATGGTATATAAGTGTTTATGTGAACTTATGTTTTTATTT
This sequence comes from Chlorocebus sabaeus, assembly GCF_047675955.1. NCBI lineage: Eukaryota > Metazoa > Chordata > Mammalia > Primates > Cercopithecidae > Chlorocebus > Chlorocebus sabaeus. The sequence continues at coordinate 31,494,091 of NC_132920.1, read as the reverse complement.
CTCTTAGGTATACTGTATACATAGGAGGAGATTGCTGGTTCATGTAATAACTTAATGTTCAACAATTTGAGCTACTGATAGCCTGCTTTCTAAAGGGGCTATGTCTCTTAAATCCCCACCAGCAAAGTGTGAGTGTTCTAGTATCTCCACATTCTCATCAACACTAATTATTACCTTTTCAATTATAGCCATTCTAGTGGGTGGAAAATAGTATCTCATTTTTGGGTTGATGTGCATTTCGCTGATGGTTAATGATGTTGAACATGTTTCTATGTGCTTATGAGCCTTCTGTATATTATTTGTCTCATTATTTTATTTATTTATTATCTTATTATTACTAATATTATTATATTGAGTTACAACCATTCTTCATATATTCTAAATACAAGTCTTTTCCTTGCCAGATGTAAGATTCGCAAAAATTTTCTCCCATTCGATGAGTTTCTTTTCACTTTCTTGGTGGTGTCCTTAGACTCACACATTTTTAATTTTGATGATGTTCGATTTACCTTTTATTTCCTCTTTTTGCTTGTGCCTTTGGTATCATTTAAGATCAGGTATTTCTACCTAATCCAAAGTCGTGAAGATTTATACCTATGTTTTCTTCTAAGAGTTTTCTAGTGTTAAGTCTCACATTTAGGTCTTTGATACACTTTGAGGTAATTTTTATATGTAGTGTGAAGTAGGGATCTAGTTTTATTCTTTTGCATATGGATAGCCTGTTGTCTCAGCACCACTTGACGAAAAGATAATTTCTTCCCCCACTGATATATTAGCACCATTTTCAAAAACCAATTAACCATAAAAGTGAAGAGTATTGCTGGGCCCTCAATTTTGTTCTGATTTCATTTTTTTAATGCTGTCGTAAGTTGGATTTTTAAATAACATTTGTATTAATGCATTGATACTCTATAGAAACACATTCAATTTTTGTGTTTTGATCTTGTAGCCTACCAATGTGCTAAACTCATTTAGTATTAGTAGTTTAGTAGTTGCTAAACTCATTTAGTGTCCAGATAAAATATGCACACTGCTTAGATGTGCATAGTTCAGGAAAACAGGCAGTGCTTGAGCGTCCCTGAAGAGCACTGGGACTGCATGGAGCACTCGCAACTTTGAGGTGATGACTACAGGCTCCCGGTTGCAATAGACAGTAATAAACTCTGCTTCTTTGTATTCAAGAGATGTTCTGGACTCACGCAGGGAAACTCGGGCTAGGGAATGAAGATAATTTTAAATGCAACAACTCAGAGTCACCGATCCATAGTCTGGGAAAGTAAAACTTAGGAGCTTTGAGAGTTTAATTGTAATGCTGCTTTGGCACAGGTCTTTTACACATTGGAATTCTAATCATTCAGGGATTACCAATATTGTGCTACCTACTGTATTAATAAACAAAAAGGAAACTGGTCTCTATGAGAATCTCTACGTGGTGCCTTCAGACAAAACTTCACCAGGTTTAGAGAGAAAACCTCTGTCTCTACACCTCCATTCCCAGGGCGAGCTCACTCTCTGGCATCAAGTTCCCCGTGGTGAGTTTCCCTGCACAAAGGTCCAAGGGGAGAGGTATGGAGTGGGAGGCAGGGAGTCCAGTTCAGGATCGGGGATTCCAGGACGAGTAGGGAAGGGGAAGGGGCTGGGTGCAGCCTGGGAGTCTCTCTCTGGTTTCTACAGATAGATACTTGTCCAGGACTCAGGCAGACAGGGTGTCAAAGAGGCTTGATATAGGAAAAGAGGGATCAGGACGAAGTCCCAGGTCCTGGGCGTGGCTCTTAGGCTCTCAGGGCCTCGGGCCTTATCTGCATTGGGGAGGCGCTAGGTTAGGGATTCCCTATTCCCCTAGTTTCACTTCTCCCAACATGTGTCGAGTCCTTCTTCCAGGATACTCGTGACGCGTCCCAGGTCCCACTCTCCTGGGGTGTCGGATGTTTAGAGAAGCCAATCAGCGTCGCCGCGGTCTCAGTTCTAAAGTCCCCATGTAACCACCCGAACTCAGAGTCTCCTCAGACGCCGAGATTCGGTCATGGCGCCCCGAACCCTCCTCCTGCTGCTCTCGGGGACCCTGATCCTGACCCAGACCTGGGCGGGTGCGTGCGGGGTCGGGAGGGAATGGCCTCTGCGGGGAGGAGCGAGGGGACCGCAGGCGGGGGCTCAGGACCCGGGGAGCCGCGCGGGGAGGAGGGTCGGGCGGGTCTCAGCCTCTCCTCGCCCCCAGGCTTGCACTCCTTGAGGTACTTCAGCACCGCCGTGTCCCGGCCCGGCCGCGGGGAGCCCCACTTCATCTCCGTGGGCTACGTGGACAACACGCAGATCCTGCGGTTCAACAGCGACGCCGAGAGTCCGAGGATGGAGCCGCGGGCGCCGTGGTTGGAGCAGGAGGGGCCGGAGTATTGGGAAGAGCAGACAGGGCTCGCCAAGGCCAACGCACAGACCTTCCGAGGGTGCCTGCGGACCGTGCCCGGCTACTACAACCAGAGCGAGGCCGGTGAGTGGCCCCGGCCCGGGACGCAGGTCACGACCCCTCCGCATCCCCCACGGACGGCCCGGGTCTCCCCAAGTCTCTGGGTCCCAGATCCGCCCCGAGGCCGCGCGACCCGCCCAGACCCTCGACCGGAGAGAGCCCCAGGCGCCTTTACCCGGTTTCATTTTCACTTGAGGCCAAAGTCCTCGCGGGTTGGTCGGGGCGGGCCGGGGCTCGGTGGGCGGGGCTGACCGCGGGGGCGGGGCCAGGGTCTCACACCTTCCAGTGGATGTCTGGCTGCGACCTGGGGCCCGACGGGCGCCTCCTCCGCGGGTATCATCGGTTCGCCTACGACGGCCAGGATTACATCGCCCTGAACCGGGACCTGCGCTCCTGGATCGCGGCGGACACGGCGGCTCAGAACACCCAGCGCAAGTGGGAGGCGGCCCGCGAGGCAGAGCAGATAAGAGCCCACCTGGAGGGGACGTGCGTGGAGTGGCTCCGCAGATACCTGGAGAACGGGGAGGAGACGCTGCAGCGCGCGGGTACCAGGGGCAGTGGGGAGCCTTCCCCATCACCTCTAGATTGCCCGGGATGGCCTCCCATGAGGAGGAGAGGAAAATGGGATCAGCGCTAGAATGTCGCCCTCCCTTGAATGGAGAATGGCATGACTTTTCCTGATTTCCTCTGAGGGCCCCCTCTGCTCTCTAGGACAATTAAGGGATGACGTCTCTGAGGACATGGAGGGGAAGACAGTCCCTGGAATACTGATCAGGGGTCCCCTTTGACTCCTGCAGCAACTTTGGGCACTGTGAATTTTTCTCTCAGGCCTTGTTCTCTGCCTCACACTCAATGTGTCTGAAGGTCTGATTCCAGCTTTTCTGAGTCCCTCGGCCTCCAGTCAGATCAGGACCAGAAGTCCCTGTTCCTCCCTCAGAGACTAGAACTTTCCAAGGAATAGGAGATTATCCCAGGTGCCTGTGTCCAGGCTGGTGTCTGGCTTCTGTGCTCCCTCCCCCACCCCAGGTGTCCTGTTCACTCTCAGGGTAGTCACATGCGTGCTGCTGGGGTGTCCCATGAGAGATGCAAAGCGCCTGAATTTTCTGACTCTTCCCATCAGACCCCCCAAAGACACACGTGACCCATCACCCCGTCTCTGACCATGAGGCCACCCTGAGGTGCTGGGCCCTGGGCTTCTACCCTGCGGAGATCACACTGACCTGGCAGCGGGATGGGGAGGAGCAAACTCAGGACACCGAGCTTGTGGAGACCAGGCCAGCAGGAGATGGAACTTACCAGAAGTGGGGAGCTGTGGTGGTGCCTTCTGGAGAAGAGCAGAGATACACATGCCATGTGCAGCATGAGGGGCTGCCGGAGCCCCTCACCCTAAGATGGGGTAAGAAGGGGGATGAGGGGTCATGTCTGTTCTCAGGGAAAGTAGGAGCCCTTCTGGAGCCCTTCAGCAGGGTCATGGACCCTCATCTTCCCCTCCTTTCCCAGAGCCATCTTCCCAGTCCACCATCCCCATCGTGGGCATTGTTGCTGGCCTGGCTGTCCTAGCAGTTGTGGTCACTGGAGCTGTCGTCGCTGCTGTGATGTGGAGGAGGAAGAACTCAGGTAGGGAAAGGGTGAGGGGTGGGGTCTGGGTTTTCTTGTTCCACTGGGAGTTTCAAACCCCAGGTAGAAGTGTTCACTGCCTCATTACTGGGAAGCAGCATCCACACAGGGGCTAACCCAGCCTGGGGCCCTGTGTGCCGGCACTTACTCTTTTGTGTACCACATGTGACAATGAAGGACGGATGTATCACCTTGATGGTTGTGCTGTTGGGGTCCTGATTCCAGCATTCACGAGTCAAGGGAAGGTCCCTGCTAAGGACAGACCTTAGGAGGACAGTTGATCCAGGACACACAGCTGCTTTCCTCCTGTTTGCTGATCCTGCCCTGGGTCTGTAGTCATAGTTTTGGAAATTTCTTTTGGGTCCAAGACTAGGAGGTTCCTCTAAGATCTCATGACCCTGCTTCCTCCCAGTCCCCTCACAGGACATTTTCTTCCCACAGGTGGAAAAGGAGGGAGCTACTCTCCGGCTGCGTGTAAGTGGTGGGGGTGGGAGTGTGGAGGAGCTCACCCACCCCATAATTCCTCCTGTCCCATGTCTCCTGCGGGCTCTGACCAGCTCCTGTTTTTGTTCTACCCCAGCCAGCGACAGTGTCCAGGGCTCTGATGTGTCTCTCACTGCTTGAAAAGGTGAGATTCTTGGGGTCTAGAGTGGGGGATGGGGGAACAGAGGGGAAAGTCCTGCATAATGGAGATTCTTTGATTCGGACGTTTCGAGTGTGTGGTGGGCTGTTCAGAGTGTCATCACTTACCATGACTGACTTGAATTTGTTCATGACTGTTGTTTTCTGTAGCCTGAGACAACTGTCTTGTGTGGGACTGAGATGCAGGATTTCTTCACGCCTCCCTTTTGTGACTTGAAGAGACTCTGGCATCTCTTTCTGCAAAGGCATCTGAATGTGTCTGTGTCCCTGTTAGCATAATGTGAGGAGGTGGAGGGACAGCCCACCCCCGTGTCCACCGTGACTCCTGTTCCCACGCTGACCTGTGTTTCCTCCCCAGTCATCTTTCCTGTTCCAGAGAGGTGGGGCTGGATTTCTCCATCTCAGTCTCAACTTTATGTGCACTGAGCTGCAACTTCTTACTTCCTTACTGAAATTAAGAATCTGAATATAAATTTGTTTTCCCAAAGATCTGCTATGAGAAATTGATGGATTAATTAAATAAGTAAACCCTAGAATTTGAGAGAGCAAATAAAGACCTAAGAACCCTCCAGAATCTGCATGTTCGCTGTGTTGAGTCTGTTGCAGGTGGGGGTGGAGAAGGAGCCCAGTGTGTACGGGGCCTGTGCCTAGTTGCTGTTCAGTTCTTCATGGACTTTATAGGGTCAGTCCTCAGCTGGGTCACCTTCACTGCTCCATCGTCCTTGTCCCATCAGTGGAAACTTGTCCAGTGGGAACTGTGACCACAGAGGCTCAGACATCGCCCAGGGTGGCCCCTGAACACGGGGGTCTCTGTGCATTCTGAGACAAATTTTCAGAGTCATTCACCTCCTGCCCTGCTTCTAGAGCTTCTGTTCTGCTCTGCTCTCCTGCCCTCTCTCCCTGCCCTGGTTCTCGTGATCTTGATGCTGAATCCAATCCCAACTCATGAATCTATAAAGCACAGTCTAATTTAGACTTATGTTTCTCTGTGAAATTGGACCCATCATCAAGGACTGTTCTTTCTTGAAGAGAGAACCTGGATGTGAGCTGCAGTGTGCTGTGGGGGGTGGGCACCAAGGGAGTGATTGACTGTGGAAAACGATGAGGGCAAGGACTGAACCCTGGACCTCCAGTTGTAAGGGATGTGATCAGACCACACCCAGAGCAGACTGCACAGTTCTGACCCCAAGTCTAGAGGACACTTAGACAAGGAACTTCCATGTGTACAGGGATCACCTGGACGTGGTGCTGAGATCCAGGAAGTCTGAGTGGAGCTACAGATTCTGTATTTATGACAAGGCTGGAGTTCATGTTGCTGTTCTCCAGATTACACTTGGAGTATCAAGAACAGCAGGATCCCACATGTCTGAGCATCAGCCTCACCTCTAGGGCTTGTTATATAAACGATTCCTTGGTCGTATGCATAATACTCTGAGACAGGGGTTCTGGGGAGTGGCCTGAGTATTTTCTAAGCTCCAGCCAGCAATCCTGTTGCTCAGCCAGATTGGGAACCACTGAGATCAGAGAGTGCCCAGGGTGGGTGGATGGGGTGGGTTTTCAAACCTGTTAAAAAGAGGATTTTTCTCACAGTAAGAAAAGGGAGGATGTATATCATCAGTTATGAGATTTGACATTCCCTGTTGTTCCCTCCACAGTGGAGTAGAGGCCAGGTAGAGAATTCAGGATGTGGCTCTCACACAAGGAACACCTCTGAATGCCACTCTTTGACACCCATCCACAGACTCATTTCCCACTCACTTCTTGGAGCAAACTATGGAAAACAGATTTCTGTAATGTACACATAAAGTCGTATATCTGGTATTGGGGGCTAGTTTTATTGTGGGGAAGGCCACAGAAGCAGGCTGGAACCTACACATCCAGGAACAGAATCCACAGCCCACCCTGGATCAGGTCCCTCCTAGGAACAAATGCCCCTGCTGCTGAGCACAGATGCCACTGCTCACACCTCTGACACCCTGGTGCTGGACACTGGACCCTGAGGCCAGGACAGATGTCACTGCTGCACCTGGAAACTGGACATCACTACTGCCACTCAGCCATCTTTACTAAAATGTTTTCTGCACAGTCCCAGCCTCTCTTGTCACCTCATTCTGGCTCAGAGTCTGGCAGCGATATAGGAGTTAAGAAATTATTTGGACAGCTAGTGAGGGTACGGAAGGCTTTTAATGAAAAGCTGGCTCCAAATTATTTTCTTTTCTAACAAGGTGCAGCCTGTAATATCAAGCTTCAGACATAGACAAGTAAGCTGGAAGCTTGCACGGGTGAATGCCGGCAGCTGTGCAAATAGGAATCGGACACCTGGGACTGGGCATGATCACAATGGCGACTCCATCTTCCCTTCTCTTTGCCGGGCTCCTTCCTTACAGTAAGGAGCAGACAACATGGCGCTGGCCAAGTGGAAAGCCCATTTGCATAATAGGATGAGGGTGGGGTGAACAGCCTTCCACTTGCACTATGTAAATATCACACCTGGTCCAACCAACCTGTAGGCCCTACATAAATCAGACACCATCTCCTCAAGCCTGCCTGTAAAATCCGATGCACTCCCATTCCAGGCCGGAATTCCCTTTTGGGTGCCCCTCTCTCTCACAAGAAGAGAGCTGTTCCCCTTTGTCTTTCTTTTGCCTATTAAACGCTTTGCTCCTAAATTCACTCCTCGTGTGTCAGTGTCCTTAATCTTCTTGGCATGAGATGACACACCCTTAGTATTTACCTAGGACAGTGACACCTCTTCAGCAGGTGGTCATCAGACTGGTGGAGCTTAAGACGCATGTCCATGATCAACTGCATGGGTGACTGGAATGTTGTCCTCTTCCAGGGAGGGAGGTGGTGTCTGTCTCCTCTCAATATTTTACATGTTGTAAACCAAAAATAAACATCAAAGCCACCCCCTCCTAACAGTCTCAATTGACACCCTCAGCCAGGGTACTCAAAAGTTAACCTGAAAGACTGGCTGAGGCCACCATGGGAAGCAGGTGTTGAACATGCCTCATTATGCCCTCTTCCCTTTTGGAATTCAGGAAAGCTGACCAGCATTTGCCACCAACACAGACCTTCAGTCTGATCAGAAACATTTACAATCTATTCTCTCTGAAGCCTGGCACCTGGAGGCGTCATCTGCATGAGAAAACTTGGGTCTCCACAACCTCTTATCATAACCCAGACGTTCCTTTCTATTGATAGTAACTCAACCAATTGCCAATCAGAAAAATTAAAAATCTACTTGTAACCCAGAAGCACTACCCCCGGAACCTTACTTGCTTCAAATTGTCCCAACTTTCTGGATTGAAACAATGTATAGCTTATTGATGTCTCATATGTTCCTAAAATATATAAAACCAACCTATGCCCCAACCACCTTGAGCACATGTTCTCAGGGTCTCCTGAGGACTGTGTCATGGGATGTGGTCCCTCATTTTTGGCTCAAAATTAATCTCTTCAAATACGTTACCGAGTTTGACTCTTTTTATTGACAGTGTGGAATTCTGGTGTAGTAAGAGGGTTCAAGTGCCGGAGTGTGAGGGGTGGGAAAAAGTGACAAATTTTAATTATTGGAGCAGTGATCCAGGAAGAGAACTTTATCTGGTACCTGGTAGGCACGCAGAGTGGCTGAATGAGCCAAGACTAATAAATAACATATCCCTTCAGGATAGATTATTACATCAAGTTTTTGTCTATCCCAGTTTATAGTCTAGATTATTGGAGTGGCATTGTGTGATGATGAAATGATTATTCAAACATCTTTCCTCAGCATTGTCTCTTACTAGGATTAAAACACCCAGGTTTGTAAGACCTCAGAGGTTCTGGGTCCACACCAATGTTTTATATTAATATCTATATTTTCTTGTGTGTGGAAATATTTCTGGGGAGAGAATCTCTAACATTTATTAGTTTTTATGTGACACCCTCAATGGCCTAAAAAATCCTAACTTCTAGGTTAGAGGTAGGACCACTCCACGTCTGGACAATGAACAGCTGGTAGTAACCTGTGTTTAATAGATTAGGGACGCGAAGTAAATGCTTATATTTTGTTTATCTTTTCCTCTGGGACCAAAAAGATAGAGGCATGCTTGCTTACTCTTACTCTAAGTTTCTCTCTGTGGGATGGTGATGGGGTTTTCCTCCACCCAAATTTCTGATTCTCCAACAGCAGCTGGGAGTCCTAGAGTTCGACTCAATTCTGACACTACCTACCTGGAGTTCACCTCAGGCTCCACAGGTTTAAGGGCTCAGTCCCACAAGTCTGTCCTCACTTCAGATGCAAGTCCCAAGTATCGGGTCCCAGGTTACCTGCACTTCTGTCTATCATGGCTGCAAAGGCAGGGGTCTCTCACCTCCCAAGGACTGATAATTCTTAAACTAACTCAAAGAACTTAGGACGTTGCTATAGTCATGTAAATGAAAAAACGTCTGAGACAGGTCTCGGTCAGTTTAGAAGTTTATTTTGCCGAGCTGAAGATGCACCTTGGAAACAGAGACACAAATCATTGTAGCATCTGTGGCCCATGCTTTTTCCTAACAGGGTTTTGAGGACTGCAATATTTATAGGGGAAAGAGCAGCCAGGAGAGGGAAAAACAGTCAACTATGCATTCATCTCGTGCTCAGTAAATCTGCATTTTACATAAGATAAAGTAAACCTTGGGAAGAAAAGTCACCTGGTGGGTGAAGGGATGATGTCTAGTCTTGTCTTTGTCTTGTACCTGTGAAGATAAGCTGTTAATTTACACTGTCAGGGGGAAATTCAACAAAACCCTGTTTTAGAGTAAAGATGTTGGGGCCCACAAGGAATTACCTTGTGAGTAGTTTGTGAGGGAGGCCACCTGGGGAGATATGGGGTCTTCTATCTTTGCAGTTATTTGTTTAGGAACAAAAGAAAGGCAGTTTTTCCATCACTCAGTCTCCAAACTTAACTTTTCCCTTTGGTATAGTGAATTTGGAGTCCTGAAATTTTATTTTCCATTCACACTCAGTATTGCAGTTCTTTTATTTTTATAGCTTAAATCCCCACCTTTTTGGCACCCGAGACCGGTTTCACGGAAGACAGTTTTTCCACGGACCAGTGGAGGTGGCGGAAGGCAGAGGGAAATGGTTTTGGATGACACTGTTGCACCTCAGATGACCAGGCATTAGTGTTTCATAAGGAGCATGCAACCTAGATCTCTCGCATGCAGAGCTCACAATAGGGTTCGTGCTTCTATGAGAATCTAATTCCGCCACTGATCTGACAGGAGGCGGAACTCTGGTGGTCATGCTCATGCTCTCTCGCCTACTGCTCACCTCCTGCTGTGCGGTCTGGTTCCTACCAGGCCAGAAATTTGTACCAGTCCGCAGCCCGGGGGTTAGGGACCCCTGGTTTAAATTATGCCACTATAGCAGAACACCTGAGACTGGATCACTTATAACAAACAGAAATTTGTTTCATTCATGGTGTCAAGGATGGGAATTCTCAAATCAAGGGACTGTATCTGGTAGAAAACAAAAGGGCAAGAGAGGATGAGAGGTAGGGGGAAAAGGAGGTCAAACTCACAGCCTCAGGTCCTTTTATGATGAGTCTTAATTCATTAATGAAGGCAGAGCTCTGATGGTCCAATCACCTCTCAAAGGTCCCATTTCTTAAAAATGTTGCATTCGGGATAAAATATCCAACAGATGCTCTTTTTGGGAAACATTCAAACCACAGCAGTTATAAAGGATGTAAATGGGCAGCCAGATGAAGAGGTGCACAGGGTGAGGTCTGGAAGGGCTCTGAGCACAGGAGCCTCTGTCCCCATGGAGATAGAGTTCACCAGCACGTGGACACACGGATGTGCTCACCAATTGGGAAGCTGTTCGAAACCCAATCTCTAGAGGTTTCTATGTAAATTTCATTGTTTGGCAAGATTAATTAAATCACCGGCCATTGTGTGACTGAACTCAACCTTGAGCCTCTCTTTCTTTCCCAGACTTTAGGGATGGGGCTAAAAGTTCCAATCCTCTAATCGCAGCTTCGTGATTCTGGCAACCAGCTCCCATTCTAAAGCTATCTAGGAGCCCCTCACCCCATAGTCATCTCATTGCCATATTGAAGTTATGTTTATCACTGAAGAGATTGCCAATGTTCTAGAACTCGGTTGTCAGGAAACAGGGACAAAGACCACATATTTTTATTGGACGACAGATCACACCCTGATTTTGACCACATTATCTCTTTTTATAGTATTTATTATTTTATTTTAGAGTTAATCTCTTGCTCTGTTGCCCAGGGTAGAATGCAGTGGCACAATCATAGCTCACTGTAACCTCAAATTCCTGGACTCAAGTGATCCTTCTGCCTCGGCCTCCTGAGTAGATAGCATTACAGGTGCACACCACCATGCCCAACTAATTTTTAAATATTTTATAGGAATGGGTCTCACTATTTTGCAGAGGCTGGTCTCAAATCCTGACCTTAAACGATGTTCCTACCATTGCCTCCCAAACTGACGGAATTACAAGCATGAGCCACTGTGTCTGGCCAATCACAGATCTCCTACACCAGAAGAATCATAACAGTGAAAATATCCTGGTACATTACCAGAATCCTCTTTGGTCATTAACAATTATGCCAGTGTAGTCCAAAAATAGGAATAGTCTCAGCAACATATGGCTGCACCCTTTCAGGCATCTGGTGAAATTGAGATAAGAGACAATACTCTCTCCTACTTATACCTCTTTCGAGTAGTTCATGTAACATTGGATTTTCCTCATTACATAACCCAGGTGTTCATTCATTTACCCTCAGCTAAAATATCTCCTTCTCTTCATTTATACTAAACATTTACAATTTCGGAAGGAACACTAGGTTCTACTGCTGTGCTGGCTTGGACTGCAGGGACCAATACTGTTCTAGCAAGTGTCTCCCGTCATCCATTCCAGTTCATAGAGGGGAGGGTTATGCAGGTAGAGAACTGGGTGGCTATCTGACCCCAGGCAATACAGCTGCATTCAGTGTTAGCCCCAACTTTGCCAGGTGCAGTGAAGGCACAACCTACTTCTCCAGGCCCTTAGGAATTATTACATAAAGGACATAAAATATATTTACAGTTTCTTGCTTGGGAATAATTCCTGTTTCTGGACTCTATTTGCTTCCCTAGTCCTGGGACCACTGCATCAGGGATGAGAAAAGCAAGTTGAGGTGAATTACAGTCATTATTCCAGTGTCCTCCCCCCATGGGAAGGAATATATGTAGATCACACCAGCACCTTTCCCTGATCCACCAGGAAAAGAGAGGATACTCTCATGTGAACACAGTCATGAAGGTGTACAAGCCCAATCTTTATGCTTGTTTCCCCTTTCTCTTGGGGAGACAAGCCCCTTGTTCTCTTGCTTTATACATCTAGTGTTTCAGTTGACTATTTTAATTCTCTATGGAACTCTTCCTTTGAGGAGGACATTACTCTGACCATTATTGGACATTTTGAGCATTTTCTGGTGTAAAGAGATGTGACTCGGTGGTCCACATGGTTGCTGTACCTCCCATTCAAGTTCTTTTGTAGTACTCCAACCATGTGCATCTGAGATAAAGGAGGGACCTCTCTTAGAAGCCTACCAGGGCCTCCCAACATGGAAATAAAGGAAAACCTTCAGTTTCCTCAAGAGAAATCCCAGGCACCCAGCCAGCCCTAAAAAGTAAGTGAGTGACTTTATAAGTAAGAAGGTAATGATAGCTTAAAACAATAGCCAAGGAAGTTAAAGTCACAAGATGTTTGAATCTCTATACAAACTGACAATAACATCTTAATATATGTCCCTGAGTTGTTTTTCAGAAACATGGAATCCCACCTAATAAATCCACTGACAGGGAGACCTCAGAAAAGGGGAAACTGAGGACTGAACTCTGACCCCCGTTCTTTGTTCTAAATTTTTTCCTGGGAGGCCTGGAGAGAGTCAAGCCCATAGGCTAGGCCTGAACATTCCTTTCTACTGGCCCCAACTATGTAAAGAAGCTTTGCTTCCTTATCAAACACAAATCAGAGGATCTTTAAATCTACCTGTGACCTGTAAGCTCCCTCATCAGGATATTCTGACTTTTAAGGCCAAACCAATGTATAATTTCCATGCACAGTTTTATGATGTCTGTAACTCTGCTTTCCTAATTAGCCCTGCCTTTAAAAACCTTTGCTTGTAACCCATCAAGGAGGTTGGGTCTTAAGTGTGAGTTGCCTGATTCTCCTTGCTTGGCACCCTACATATAAATGCCCTCCTTTCTCCCACAACAAAATGTCAGTGTGGATGTTTGCCTTTACTGCACCAGGTGAATGGACCCCATTCAGTTTGGTAGCACACCTACCACCAGTTGAACAAATTCCACTCTATGTAAGTATCTATTCTTGCCAAGACCCATTTGCTGCCTCTTGGGGCTACTGGTATCAGTCTAACTTGCCACCTATGTATTTTCAAGGCCTTCCCTTAAGATAATCTGCCATGTAGCCATATGCTGTCTCTGTGTTTTTGTTGTTGTTAAAGAAAACACTTCTTATGGGTATTTTGTGCCTGTGAAGTGGGGAATGCAAGAGGAATATGTCTTGATTCCACCTCTCTCTGCATTGCTACAGCCCCTAGTGTCTACTTAATTCATGGACCCAGGTGAATTAAGTAGAATTAAATCCACAAGCAAACATGTGGATTTATTTTTTTTTAGATGTGGTCTTGATATGTTTCCTTGGCTAGGATCAAATGTTGCTCAGGCTAAGCTCTACTCTCTGGACTCAAGCTATCCTTCTGCCTCAGTCACTCTCACAGCTGGAATTACACGTGCACCTGGCAAACTCTTGGAGGTAAATGCTTGTTGACTGCAATCACCTTCCAAACCTGGAAGGGAGTTATTCTGAGCGGCATTGAACAGCACTGAGGGGATGGTGCTAAACCATTCATGAGAAATTGCCCCCATGATCCAATCCCCTCCCTCCATGTCCCACCTTTAATGCTGGGGATCACACATTGATGAGAGATTCAGTCAAGAACAACATTCACTCTACATCAGGAATCCACATGTCTTACATTAGTGAGCCTCTCAAATTACCATAGTGATTTCCATAAGACTGTCTCATACAGGGATTTTTTCATAGGCAACTTTCCCATTGCTCTCCTGATTAATTATATGACCAGGCCATTAGTCACTATCTGCAAGTCAGTAAAAACCAAAACATAGGAGCTTTATCATTGTTCAGTTCTTCCACCACTGCTAAGAAAACACCATGCAAATCAGTCCACAAGAGCTGTTCTGTTTTCATCTTCTTTGATCAAAGTGGTAGACTTCCAAATAGGATGTTGCCCATTCATCTTGCAAATGCTGTACACAAACCAACCAGCTGTTTGTGGGTCAGTTGACTGATACTGCAGTTCAAATCCCAGTGCTGTCTGCTGCAGAGTTCCATCTTCCTTGAGGAAGGTCAGTGTTTTATTTAATTTATATCTTCAATGAATTGGATGTACCCCACCCATATTATAGGCATCAATCTGCTTTACTCAGTCTAGCTATTTATGTGTTAATATTATCCAAGAAATATCCTCACAAATCATCCAGAATAATGCTTGATCACCTATCTGGGCACCATGGTTCAGCCAAGATCACAGATAAAATTGTTTATGACATTCTTCAATATAAGAATACTCTGAGGAAATTAGCCTTTGACCTAATAAAACAAAGAGCAAACAACTGTTTCTAAAAATTTACAACCAATAGTCAAAAGCCCTCTCTATAAATTGTTGCTCATGTTCACTCTATAATTGTGGGTGAAAAAAACATGTATTTGTTGCAAGCCATAGAAGGAGAGAAAATTTTAAAAAAAACAGAAAGTGAAAAAAAAAATAATAAAGATGTCAGCAGTTATTTCACTGGAAACAATGCAAATGAGGAGACAGACAAGCAACATCTTTTTTTTTTTTTTTTTTTTGAGACGGAGTCTCACTCTGCTGCCCAGGCTGGAGTGTAGTGGGGTGATCTCGGCTCACTGCACGCTCCGCCTCCCAGGTTCACGCCATTCTCCTGTCTCAGCCTCCCGAGTAGCTGGGACTACAGGCGCCCGCTACCATGCCTGGCTAATTTTTTGTATTTTTAGTAGAGACGGGGTTTTACCGTGTTAGCCAAGATGGTCTGGATCTCCTGACCTCATGATCCGCCCGCCTCGGCCTCCCAAAGTCCTGGAATTACAGGTGTGTGCCACCACGCCCGGCCAATATCTTTAACAACGTAAAAGGAAAATGCTGTGAAACTAGATTCTATTCCCAGAAAATAATACCTTTTTCCAACATATCTCTGTATAATTTTAATTGACAAATCATAATACGTTCATGAGATATTGGGTGATATACTGATATATGTATACCATATGTAATGATTAAATCAAGCTAATTAACATACCCTGAACATATCTATAAAAAAATACAGGGATTTTAGACATATAGGTAGTGAAAAACATAACCAGCCGACCTAAACTGTAATACATGTTTCAGTCTTCCAGGCAAAAAGAAAATTAAGGGACTCGGTGGCACAGCATTTAATGATGAAGAGACAGCTTCATCGATCCCTCCCACTGAGACAGAGAACACAGCCCCGGGTCCTGGGAATTCCTCAACCCAATCCACCACCTTGGGCACCTGTGCACTCCTCTTGGGTACCTGAGGTTGCGTGCTATCACCTTAGCTGTCACCTACATGCAAACACCACCTATGGGCATCCCACTCAGCCTATCACAGCTGCTGCTAACAATGCACACTGCTTGGGACCCAGTGAATCAGCCCACCATTGCCACTGCAAAGCTAGCTGCCCAGGAGTCCAAGATCCCACCCACCCACCCAGTCAACCACTGCCACTACTGGCATACAAGCAAGCCACCTGGAGACCCAGGAATCAGCCCACTGGTAACCACAAACACAAGTGCTAGCATGCACCACCTTGGGGCACAAAGATAGGAACACTCAGCACCACTGCCACCACTGGAGCTTGAAGACTGTCTCAAGTGGCATCTCAGTCCCCAGCACATCTTCACCACAGCCTCAGTAATAACCATACCCTAGTGCACGGAGGAAATCACAGATACCATTAACACTGTCTACAGCCAAAGAAATTATACAGAGACCATAGTACTCTACTATGTACTACACCCAGAATCAAATCCAAAGTGCACCCCGCAACCAACACCATAGATTCATCTTCAGAAAAATGTTCACTACTATGAAATGAAATTCAAAATTAGGAAGAACTGACTTATCAATTCTTATAATCAAAGAATTATATCAGATGTAAAAATGTTAACATTAGGACGGAAACATGAAAAAGCAAAAAAGAAAAAAAAATACAGCCCCAAAGGAACACAATAGATCTTAATAAAAAGGAAATTTTCAAGATTCCAGGTAAAGGATTCAAAACACTTATTTTACAGAAGTTCAGTGAGATAAAAAGAATTCTGAAAAAAATACAATAAAAATAAAAAAATAATTCAGGATATGAATAAGTAATTTACCATAGATGTAGACTTTAAAAAAAGGAATGAAACAGAAATTCAGGAATTAAAGAATTCATGAAATGAAATACCAAATACATTTGAAAGCTTCAACAATATACCAGGCCACGTAGAAGGAAGAATCCCAAAACTTGAAGACAGATCTATTGAAATAATCCAATCAGACAAAAACACACACACAAAAAATGAGCAAAGCCTTCGTGACATATGGCACAATATAAACAACCAAATATTCAAATTACTGGTATCCTCAAGAGCCAAGAGAGCAAGAACAGATTAGAAAACCTGTTTAATGAAAAAATAGATGAATAATTCCCAAGTCTACCAAATGATACAGACATTCAGATCCAAGATGTTTAATAATCCTGAGAAAAACACAGTGCAGAAAGTTCTTCTCCATGGCACATTACTAGTCAGACTTTCTATAGTCTAAGGTACAAAGCAAATCCTAAAAATAGCAAAAGAAAAGCGTTTAGTCACCTATAAAGGAAATCCCATCAGACTAAAAGCAGATTTCTTAGCAGAAATCTTACAGGCCAGAAGAGAATAGGATAGTATACTCAAAGTCCTGAAAGAAAAGAAATGCCAAGCCAAGAGTAATAAACTGAACAAAATTATTCTTCATAATTGAAAAAGAGATAATCTCTCCAAAACAAGCAAATGCTGAAAGACTTCATTACCACTAGGCTGGCCCTACAGGAAATGCTGAAGAGAGTCCTAAATCTAGAAGTGAAAGGACAGCATTTTCAACATATCAACATTATCATCATGAAAATATACACAAATATACAACTCACTGGTAAAGCAATCACACAAAAGAGGAAGAGAAAGGACTCAAAAGGTTCTACTACAGAAATCCACCAAATCACAATGACAACCAATAAGAGAAAAAGTAACAAAGAACATATAAAACAACCAGAAAACAACAATATGACAGAAACAAAGTCTCACATATTAATAATAATCTGGAATGTAAACAGATTAAATTATCCACTTATAAGATTTAGAATGGCTGAATGAATAGAAAACATGAGCTAACAATATTCTGCTTACAAAAAACTCACCAGTAATACTGCCTCACGACAGTCCATAGAGACAGAAACTAAAAGGGTGGCAAGAGAAAATCTCTGCAAATGGAAACCAAAAGTGAGTAGTCGTAGCTATACTTATAGCAGACAAAATAAACTGTAAGTCAAGAACAATTTTTTTAAAAGATAAGGAAGGCCATCACATCATCATAAAGAGATCCATCCGGGAAGAAGATGGAACAATTCTAAATATATATGCACTAAACACTGGAGGACCTAGATCCATAAAACAAATATTACTACGTCTAACAAGAGAGATAGACTCCAATACAATAAGAGAGGGGGACTTCAACATTCCAACCTCAGCATGAGACAGATCATCTATCTACACAGAAAATCAAGAAAGAAACATTGGATTTAAACTGAATTTTAGACCAAATAAAGCTAACAGATATTTACAGAGTGTCATGCGCATCCATGTGAGGAGACCACCAAACAGGCTTTGTGCGAGAAATAAGGCTGTTTATTTCACCTGGGTGCAGGTGGGCTGAGTCCGAAAAGAGAGTCAGTGAAGGGAGGTAGGGGTGGGGCCATTTTATAGGATTTGGGTAAATAGTGGAAAATTACAGTCAACGGGGGGTGTTCTCTGGTGGGCAGGGGCAGGGGTCACAAGGTGCTCAGTGGGGGAGCTTTCGAGCCAGCATGAACCAGGAGAAAGAATTTCACAAGGTAATGTTACAGTTAAGGCAGGAACTGACCATTTTCACTTCTTTTGTGATTCTTCACTTGCTTCCGGCCATCTGGATGTATATGAGGCCATCTGGATGTATATGTGGAGGCTTGGGCTCAGAGGCCTGACACAGAGCATTCTATCTAACACAACAGAATACACATTATTTTCATGCACACGTGGAACATTTTCCAGGAGAGAACCTATGTTAAGCCACAAAACAAGTCTCAACAAATTTTCAAAAATTGAAATCTTATTAAATATCTTCTCCGGCCACAATGGAATAAAACTAGAAATGTACACCAAGAGAAATGTTGGCAACTAGACAAAAAAATGGAAATTAGCCGGGCGCGGTGGCTCAAGCCTGTAATCCCAGCACTTTGGGAGGCCGAGACGGGCGGATCACGAGGTCAGGAGATCGAGACCATCCTGGCTAACATGGTGAAACCCCGTCTCTACTAAAAATACAAAAAACTAGCCGGGCGAGGTGGCAGGCGCCTGTGGTCCCAGCTACTCGGGAGGCTGAGGCAGGAGAATGGCGTGAACCTGGGAGGCGGAGCTTGCAGTGAGCTGAGATCCGGCCACTGCACTCCAGCCTGGGCGACAGAGCGAGACTCCGTCTCAAAAAAAAAAAAAAAAAAAAAAAGGAAATTAAACAACATGCTCCTGAATAACCACTGAGTCAACAGAGAAATTCAAATGGAAATCAAAAAGTTTCTTGGCCACATGCAGTGGCTCACTCCCGTAATCCCAGCACTTTGGGAGGCTGAGGCACGTGTTCACCTGAGGTTGGGAGTTCAAGACCAGCCTGACCAACATGGAGAAATTTTGTCTCTACTAAAAATACAAAAAATTAGCTGGGCATGGTGGCCCATGCCTGTAATCCCAGCTACTCAGGAGGCTGAGGCAGGAAGAGCACTTGAACCTGGGAGGCGGAGGTTGCCATGAGCCAAGATAGTGCCATTGCACTCCAGCCTGGGCAACAAGAGCGAATCTTTGTCTCAAAAAAAAAAAAGGTTTCTTGAAACAAATGAAAATGGAAGCACAACATATTAAACCCTGTGGGATACAGCTAAACAGGACTAAAAGGGAAGTTTATAGCACTAAATGCCTACCTAAGAATACTAGAAACATTGCAAGTTAACAATATAACAATGAACTTCAAGGAACTAGAAAAGCAACAAATTACATCCAAAATTAGCCAAAAATAAAGATCAGAGCAGAACTAAATAAAGACTTTAAAAACCATGTAAATGATCAACAAAGAGAAAAGTTTGCTCTTCAAAAACATAAACAAAAGTGATAAACCACTAGCTAGACACACCTAGAAAAAAAGAGAGAAGACTCAAAATCAGAAAAGAGAAACATTACAAGTGATACCACAAAAACACAAAAGATCATCAGAACCTATTAGAAAAAATTCTCTACTGACAAACTGGAAAACCTAGAAGTTATGGACAAATTCCAGGAAACATACAACCTAGCAAGATTAAATTAGAAAGAATAGAAAACCTGAAGCCCTAACATCCATGAACCATTCTCACAGCGGGTCCAGTGGGCCCCTGACCACCCTGTGATTATTTCCTCAGTGCTGGTTTGCATAATTGAAATGGACCTACTCAGCAATGGGCAGAATCCGTAGATCAGCTCCTTTTCTTAACTTTTATTTTCAGTTGAGGGGTACAAGTGCAGGCTGTTTTATAAGTCAACCTGTGTGGTGGGAGTTTGGTGCATAGATTATTTAATCACCCAGGTTTTAAGCCTAATAGCCATTAGTTATTCTTCCTGATTTTCTCCCTCCTCCCACCCTCCACCTTCTGAAAGGCTGCAGTGTGTGCTGTTCCCCTCTATGTCTCTATGCGTTCTTATCATTTAGCTCCCACTTATAAGTGAGAACATGCAGTATTTGGTTTTCTGTTCCTGCATTAGTTTGCTAAAGTTAATGGCTTCCAGCTCCATCCATGGCCCTGCAAAGGACCTGGTCTCATTCCTTTTTCTGGCTGCATAGTATTCTATGGTATATATCTATCACATTGTCTTTATCCTGTCTATCATTGATGGACATTTAAGTTGATTGCATGTCTTTTCTATTGTGAATGCTGCTGCAATGAACATATGTGCCTATGTCTTTATAATAGAATGATCTATATTCCTTTGAGTATAATGGTATTTCTGTCTTTAGGTCTTTGAGAAATCACCACACTGTCTTCCACAATGGCTGACCTAATTTGCACTCCCACCAACAGTGTATAAGTGTTCCTTTTTCTGCACAACCTTGCCAGCATCTGTTACTTTTTGACTTTTTAGTAATAGCCATTCTGCCTGGTGTGAAATGGTATCTTGCTATGGTTTTGATTTGCATTTCTCTAAAGATTAGTGATGTTGGGCTTTTTTTCATATGTCTGTTGGCTGCATGTGTGTCTTCTTTTGAGAAGTGTCTGTTCATACGCTTTGCCCACTTTTTAATGGAGTTATTTTGTTTTTTCTTGTAAATTTGTTTAAGTTCCTTATAGATGCTAGATATCAGACCTTTGTCAGATGCATAGTTTGCAAAAAATTTTGCCCCATTCTGTAGGTTGCTTATTCTGTTGATAGTTTCTTTTCCTGTGCAGAAGCTCTTTAGTTTAATTAGATTCTATTTGTCGATTTTTGCTTTTGTTTCACTTGCTTTTAGCATCTTTGTCATAAAATCGTTGCCCATGCCTGTGTCCTGAATGGTACTGCCTAGGTTGTGTTCCAGAGTTTTTACAGTTTTGGATTTTGCATTTAAGTATTTAATCCCTCTTGAGGTGATTTTTGTATATGGTGTAAGAAAGGAGTTCAGCCTAAATCTTCTGCTTATGGCTAGCCAGTTATCCCAGCACCATCTATAAACAGGGAATCCTTTCCCCATTGTTTGTTTTTGTCAGGTTTGTCAAAGATCATAGTTGTAGGTGTGTGATCTTATTTCTGGGTTCTCTATTCTGTTACATTGGTTTATATGTCTGTTTTTGTATCAGTACAGTACTGTTTTAGTTACTGTAGCATTGAAGTATAGTTGAAATCCGGTAGCATAGGCCAGGTGCAGTGGCTCACACCTGTAATCCCAGCACTTTGGGAGGCAGAGACAGGTGGATCATGAGGTCAGCAGTTTGAGACAAACCTGGCCAACAGGGTGAAACCCTGTCTCTAGTAAGGAATCAGGTTTCCATTCTTACAACAAAAAAAATTAGTGTAAAGAAATATAGCTAAAAACCACTAGGATAATTAAAACCATAAACTAAAAAATGTTTACTTGACACATAAGAAAGTAGCAAAGGAGGAAGAGAAACAAAAAGATATGAGACAAATTGAGAACATATAGCAAAATAGTAGTCCAAAATCCAACCATTGTAAGTGAAGAAATGACACGACCTTGTTCACATTAGCAGGACTGCTGAGCACTGTGGGAAAACAGACATGGGCAGGAGGTGAGGGGCAATGTTAGTGCCACAATTCAGGAGTGACAGGGTAGTGGGAACTAAGGGGAAAGGAGGGTGTGAGAGATGAGAGAGGCAAAGAGAAGGACTGGAGAAGCAGGAGTTGAGGAAAAAGAGAGAGAAAAGAATTCTCAAGAAGTGGGAAAGCCTAGCAGGGGGTTTTTTGCATTTGATATTTAATACATTTTCTGGGACTTCCTAAAAACTAATGGTTTCACCTGCATCCGTGTGAAGAGACCACCAAACAGGCTTTATGTGAGCAATAAAGCTTTTTGATCAACTGGGTGCAGGCGGACTGAGTCTGAAGAGAGTCAGCACAGGGAGATGGGGTGGGGCTATTTTATAGGATTTGGGTAGGTAGTGGAAAATTACAGTCAAAGGTGGTTGTTTTCTGGCTGGCAGGGGTGGGGGTCACAAGGTGCTCAGTGGGGGAGCCTTTGAGCCAGGATGTGCCAGGAGAAGGAACTCCACAAGGCAATGTCATCAGTTAAGGCAGGAACCGGCCATTTTCACTTCCCTGTGATTCTTCACTTGCTTCAGGCCATCTGGATGAATACATGCAGGCTTGGGCTCAGAGGCCTGACATTCCTGGCTTCTTATATTAATAAGAAAAATAAAACAAAGTAGTGTTGAAGTGTTGGGGCAGCACAAATTTTTGGGGGTGGTATGGAGAGAGAATGGGCGATGTTTCTCAGGGCTGCTTCGAGCGGGATTAGGGGTGGCTTGGTAACCTAGTGTGGGAGAGATCAAGCTGAAGGAAGATTTTGTGGTAAGGGGTGATATTGTGGGGTTGTTAGAAGGAGCATTTGTTGTATAGAATGATTGCTGATGGCCTGGATGTTGTTTTGTATGAACTGAAAAACTCAATGGAAGACACAAGGTCCAAATAAGAGGAGAAAAGTAGGTATTAAAGGACTAAGAACTGGGAGGACCCAGGACATCCAATTAGAGAGTGCCCAAGGGGGTTCAGTGTAATTACTTGATTGGTTGGCGAGTTTTTCTCCTCTATTCTTGACAGAGTCCTCCTTTTTAAGTTGGAGTCTGAGCTTGGTGAGGTGCGTTTCTGAAAGACCGTTAGTCCGCTCTACCTTTCCTGAAGACTGAGGACAGTAAGGGATATGAAAGTTCCACTGAATACCAAGAGCTGGAAAAACTGCTCAGATGATTTGACTAATAAACGCCGGTCCATTATTGGATTGTATAGAGGTGGGAAGGCCAAACAGAGGAATTAGGTCTGACAGAAGGGAAGAAATGACAGCAGTGGCCTTCTCAGACCCTGTGGGAAAGGCCTCTACCCATCCAGCGAAAGTGTCTACCTAGACCAAGAGGTATTTTAGTTTCCTGTCTCGGGGCATGTGAGTAAAGTCAATTTGCCAGTCCTGGGCAGGGGTGAATCCCCAAGTTTTATCAGGAGAAACCCCACCCCCGATTTTCAATGTGGGTTCTTTTCTATTTCCCTAAGCATCAGCTGGTCTGAGAAATAAAGGGAAAGAGTATAAAAGAAAGAAATTTTAAAGCTGGGTGTCCAGGGGAGACATCACATGTTGACAGGTTCTGTGATGCTCCCTGAGCCATAAAACCAACAAGTTTTTATTAGCAATTTTCAAAAGGCGAGGGAGTATATGAATAGGGTGTGGGTCACAGAGATCACATGCTTCACAAGGTAAATAAATATCGCAAAGCAAGTGGAGGCAGGGCGAGATCACAGGACCATAGGATGGGGCAAAATTAAAATTGCTAATGAAGTTTCAGGCATGCATTGTCATTAGTAACATCTTATCAGGAGACAGGGTTTGAGAGCAGACAACCCATCTGACCAAAATTTATTAGGTGGGAATTTCCTCGTCCTAATAAGCCTGGGAGTGCTACAGGAGACTGGGGCTTATTTCATCCCTTTATCTTTGACCGTAAAAGACAGCCAACCATAAAGCGGCCATTTTAGAGGCCTACCCTCAGGGGCGCATTCTCTTTCTCAGGGATGTTCCTTCCTGAGAAAAGGAATTCAGTGATATTTCTCCTATTTGCTTTTGAAAGAAGAGAAATATGGCTCTGTTCTGTCTGGCTCACCAGCAGTCAGAGTTTAAAGTCTTATCTCCCTTGTTCCCTGAACATTGCTGTTATCCTGTTCTTTTTTCAAGGTGCCCAGATTTCATATTGTTCAAGCACACATGCTCTACAATTTGTGCAGTTAACGCAATCATGACAGGGTCCTGAGGCAACATACATCCTCCTTAGCTAATGAAGATGATGGGATTAAGAGATTAAAGTAAAGATAGGCATAAGATAAAGCACAAGGGTATTGATTGGGGAAGTGATAAGTGTCCATGAAATCTTCACAATTTATGTTCAGAGATTGCAGTAAAGACAGGTGTAAGAAATTATAAAAGTATTAATTTGGGGAACTAATAAATGTCCATGAAATCATCACAATTTATGTTCTTCTGCTGTGGCTCCAGCTGGTCCCTCCGTTCGGGGTCCCTGACTTCCCGCAACAAAGCTTGATGTGTAGGGAAGGGAGGGGGCCTGAACAATCCTTGGAGAAGTAGTAGAATAGCAGATGGAACACTGAGAAGTGATTTCCTTGAGGATAGATTTCCATGATGGAAAGGAAATAAGAGGTTCTAAGAGGTGGGCTAGCGGCTTATAACCTACATGGAAGAGGTTATGAAATGATGACAGAATAGAATGGACCTGTGAGGCCAGAAGGAGATATTTTCCTTGATCTAAGAACCATTTGCCTTGTGTGGGAAGAGAGTCATAGGTGGAAGTTTCAGTGGGGGAGTAGGTGAGAGTGACCAATGAGAAGGAGAAAAACTGGCCCTGAGGGACAGAAGTTGGAATGCTAGCTGCTTTTTTAGCTACCTTATCAGCATAAGCATTGCCCTGAGCGATGGGATCTGACGCCTTTTGACGGCCCTTGCAGTGAATGACTCCAGCTTCCTTTGGAAGTAAAGTGGCCTTGAGAAGAGTTTCTATTAAAGAGGAATTAATGATGGAGGACCCTTGTGTAGTGAGGAAACCTCTTTTTGCCCATATAACAGCATGGTGGTGCAAGATATGGAAGGCTTATTTAGAGTCAATATAAATATTGATGCGTAATCCTTTTGCAAGAGTGAGGACTTGAGTTAAGGCAATGAGTTCAGCTTGCTGAGTGGTAGTGGAGTGGGGCAGAGCGGTAGCCTCAATGATAGATGTGGAAGATACTATAGTATAGCCTGCCTTTGTTAGTGAGTGGCAATCAGGCCTGGTGGAACTGCCATCAGTAAAGCAAATGTGATCAGGGTGAGGAACAGGAAAGAAAGAAATATGGGGAAATGGGGTGTATGTCAGGTGGATCAGAGCGATACAGTCATGGGGGTCAGGTGTGGTATCTGGAATAATGTGGGAGGCTGGATTGAAGTCTGGACCAGGAGCAATGGTAATTGTGGGAGACTCAACAAAGAGTGAGTATAGCTGAAGGAGCCAGGGACTAGAAACTATATGTGTCAGGTGTGAGGAAGAAAATAGATTTTGGAAGTTGTGAAAGCTGTAGAGAGTGAGTTGAGCATAGTTTGTGATTTTGAGGGCCTCTAAAAGTATTAGGGTGGTGGCAGCTGCTGCATGGAGACATGATGACCAGCCTGAAGTAGTAAGGTCAAGTTGTTTGAACAAAAAGTCTACAGGGCGCAGTCCTGGTTCTTGTGTAAGAATTCTGACTGCAGAGCCCTGCACTTCAGCTCTGTGTAATGAAAAGGGTTGGGATGAGTCAGGGAAAGCTAGTGTGGGAGCAGTCTCTACAGCTGTCTTCAAGGAACAGAAAGAGGAGTGGGGAAAGGATTTAGGATCTATGGGCTCAGGTAGGTTTCCTTTTGTGAGTTTACATAATGGTTTTGTTAGGATGGCAAAACCAGGTATCCAAAGGTGAAAGTATCCAATCACGCCCAGGAAGGAAAGGAGTTGTTTTTTAGAAGGGTTTGGGGTTTGAGAGATCAGTCGGACATGATTGGCAGGGACAGCACGTGTGTTTTTATGAAGAATTATGCCAAGATAGATAATGGATGAGGAAGAAATTTGGGTTTGACTGGAGTAATGGGGGCTGTCTGTGAAGTCTCGTGGCAGTACAGCCCAGGTAAGTTGCTGAGGCTGATGGGTGTCAGGATCACTCGAAGTGAAAGTGAAGAGATGTTGGGATAAAGGGTGCAAAGGAATAGTAAAGAAAGCATGTTTGAGATCCAGAACAGAATAATGGGTTATGGAGGGGTTGTGGAGGGAGGTATTGAGGATAGGAGAGTATACAGCTTTGGCATCATGGGGTGGATAGGCAAGACAATTTGGTTGATAAGGTGCAGATCCTGAACTAACCTGTAAGGCTTGTCTGGTTTTTGGACAGGTAAAATGGGGGAATTGTAAGGAGAGTTTATAGGTTTTAAAAGGCCATGCTGTAACAGGCAAGTGATAACAGGCTTTAATCCTTTTAAAGTGTGCTGTGGGATGGGATATTGGTGTTGAGCCGGGTAAGGGTGATTAGGTTTTAATGGGATGGTAAGGGGTGCATGACTGGTCACCAAGGAGGGAGTAGAGGTGTCCTATACTTGTGGATTAAGGTGGGGAGGTACAAGGGGAGGGCGTGAAGGAGGTTTTGAACTGGGGGAAAGGGTGGCAGTGAGGTGTGGCTATAGCCTAGAAATAGTTGGGGAAGCAGATAATTTAGTTAAAATGCCTAGACCTAATAAGGGAACTGGGTAGGTGGGGATAACTAAAAAGGAGTGCATAAAAGAATATTGTCCAAATTGGCACCAGAGTTGGGGAGTTTTAAGAGGTTTAGAAGCCTGGCCGTCAATACCCACAACAGTTATGGAGGCAAGGGAAACAGGCCCTTGAAAAGAAGGTAATGTGGAGTGGGTAGCCACCGTATCGATTAAGCAGGGGATGGACTTACCTTTCACTGTGAGAGTTACCCAAAGCTCAGCATCCGTGATGGTCCAGGGGGCTTCCAAGGCAATCAGGCGGCATCAATCTTCAGCTGCGAAGCCAAGCAGATCTGGGAAGGAGTCAGTCAGAGAGCCTTGGGGTAGAGCTTTAGGGGCTCTAGGGGTGGCTGCCAGGCGAGCTGGGCCGTCTGATTTCCAGTGGGTCCCTGCACAGATGGGACACGGCTTGGGAGGAATCCCGGGCTGTGGGCATTCCTTGGCCCAGTGGCCATATTTCTGGCACTTGAAGCAAGATCCTGATGAAGAAGGTCCTGTAGGAATACTTGACTGCTGCGGCTTAGGAGTGTTCAGCTTAGGCATTTTGAAGTTCTTATGTGCTGGAGGTACGGCTGGGTTTTGTCTCACAGCAGAGGCAAGTAATTGTGACTCAGAAATGCGTTGCTGTCTGGCTGCCTCCTCTCTATTATTGTACACCTTGAAGGTGAGGTTGATTAATTCCTGTTGTGGGGTTTGAAGGCTGGATTCTAATTTTTGAAGCTTTTTTCTAATATCAGGAGTTGACTGGGTGATAAAAGGCATATTTAGAATGAGACGGCCTTCTGACCCTTCAGGGTCTAGGACTGTCAAGCATCTCAGGATTGCTGTGAAATGAGCCATGAACTGGGCTGGGTTTTTGTCTTTACCTTGGTTAGTTTCTTTAAGCTTCTCATAATTAACAGCTTTGTAAGCTGCCTTTTTAAGCCCTTCAACTAGGCAATAAATCATGTAATCTCGCCTAGCTATACTTGGGGAATCTGCCTGATAGTTCCAGCGGGGATCCTCTCGGGGAGCTGCTCTAATGCCTTCCTGGAGGTCTGGCTTGTGGCGTCGGTAGTTGTCAGCATGAGACTGGGCCAGAGAAAAAACTCTTTCCCATTCATCTGGGGAGAGGGTAGAAGTTAAGATGACATTTAAGTCACTCCAGGTTAAATTGTAGGACAGAGTTAGATATAGGAATTTCTGTATATATTTAGTGGGTCCTGATGAGAAAAAGCCTAAACGCTGACAGATCTGAGAGAGGTCTGATAGAGAAAAAGGCACATGGACCCTGACTATGCCTTCAGCTCTAGCCACCTCTCTAAGAGGAAATTTTTGGGCAGGTGGGAAAGAGCTAGTCATGGAACCAAACTGTAAGCTGGACCGGGTGTGGGGAGTGGGGGTGATAGAAGGATTATAGGGTGGAGGAGTGGAGGCTAAGGAAGAATTAGGACCTGGCTCAGCCTGGAGAGGAGCAGCCTGGGGAGGAGGGGAGAGGTCAGATGGGTCTGTAGAAAAGGAAGATTGGAAAGACTCAGCAACACTTGAGGTTGGGACTGAGGGGACAGGCGAGAGGGAAAGAAGGGGGATTTGGGCAGAATCGCAATGGGAACAGAGAACAGGGAGGTAACGAAGTGTGGAAAATGCCTGGATGTAAGGCACCTCAGACTACTTGCCCATTTTTCAACAAAAATTATCTAGGTCTCATAGGATGGAGAAATGGAAAGTGTCGTTTTCCATCCATTTAGAGCCATTATCTAGTTTGTATTGGGGCCAAGCGGTGTTGCAAAAGAAAATAAGACGTTCAGGTTTTAGAAAATAAGGCGTTCAGGTGTGAGTTGAAGAGGTTTTAAGTTTTTGAGAATACAGGCTAAGGGAGAAGAGGGAGGAATGGAGGATGGAAGGTTGCCCATAGTGAAGGAGGCAAGCCCAGAGAAAAGGGAGGGTAGAGACACGGAGAGAAGGGGTGGGTAGAGACATGGAGAGAAGGGGTGGGGGGTGTTTGCCCCCCAGGAAAGTGGAAAAGGGGTGGGGGGTGCTTGTCCCCCTAGAAAGTGGAGAGAAAAGAGAGGGTAGAGACAGGGAGAGAACGGGCAGGGGGTGCTTGCCCCCCAAAAGTGGTGCTTGCCACCAAGGGTGAAGGATCAAGGCAGGTATTCCCATGGTGATCCAACACTTCTGAAACATGGGTGAATAATCATGCAGGCGTCCCTGCAGTGATTAAACACCAAGGGAAAACTGTCTTCCCGAGTCTGTGACCAGTGCCAGAGTTTTGGGTTCAGGGATAAAACACATCTCCTCTGTCTCTACCAGAAGAGGAAAGGAACTGAATTTAAGAGAAGGGAGAGATTGAAAGATGGCCCTAAGATTGATAGGAAAAAGAGACTGAGGGATAGTGTGAGAGGTTGGAGAAGAGAGTAAAAAGAGGCCACTTACCAGATTTAAAATTGGTGAGATGTTCCTTGGGCTGCTTGGTCTGAGGACCTGAGGTCGTAGGTGGATCTTTCTCACGGAACAAAGAGCAGGAAGATAGGGGATTGACCTCCCAAGGGAGGTCCCCTGATCCGAGTCATGGCACCAAATTTCATGTGCATCCCTGTGAAGAGACCACCAAACAGGCTTTGTGTAAGCAATAAAGCTTTTTGATCAACTGGGTGCAGGCAGACTGAGTCTGAAAAGACAGTCAGCGAAAGCAGATAGGGGTGGGGCTGTTTTATAGGATTTGGGTAGGTAGTGGAAAATTACAGTCAAAGGGGGTTGTTCTCTGGCTGGCAGGGGTGGGGGTCACAAGGTGCTCAGTGGGGGAGCCTTTGAGCCAGGATGTGCCAGGAGAAGGAACTCCACAAGGCAATGTCATCAGTTAAGGCAAGAACCAGTCATTTTCACTTCCCTTGTGACTCTTCACTTGCTTCAGGCCATCTGGATGAATACGTGCAGGCTTGGGCTCAGAGGCCTGGCAAATGGCCTCCTAATGATTTTTTTAAAAAAGGGTTACAAAAATACCCAGTGTCCCAATAAAATACGCACACTGCTTAGATGTGCATAGTTCTGGAAAACAGGTAGTGCTTGAGCGTCCTTGAAGAGCATTGGGTCTGCATGGAGCACTTGCAGCTTTGGGGTGATGACTACAGGCTCCCGGTTGCAATAGACAGTAACAAACCCTGCTTCTTTGTATTCAGGAGAAGTTCTGGACTCATACAGGGAAACTCGGACTAGAGAAGGAAGATAATTTTAAATTCAACAACCCAGAGTCACAGATCCACAGTCTGGGAAAGTAAAACAGGAGCTTTGAGGGTTTAATTGTAATGCTGTTTTGACACAGGTCTTTTACAAATTGGAATTCTAATCATTCAGGGATTACCAATATTGTGCTACCTACTGTATTAATAAACAAAAAGGAAACTGGTCTCTATGAGAATCTCTATGTGGTGCCTTCAGACAAAACTTCACCAGGTTTAGAGAGAAAACCCCTGTCTCTACACCTCCATTCCCAGGGCGAGCTCACTCCAGCATGCAGTTCCCCGTGGTGAGTTTCCCTGTACAAAGGTCCAAGGGGAGAGGTAGGAGAGGGAGGCAGGGAGTCCAGTTCACGGACGGGGATTCCAGGACTAGCAGTGAAGGGGAAGGATCTGGGCGCAGCCTGGCGGTCTCTTCCTGGTTTCCATAGACAGATCCTTGGCCAGGAATTAGGCAGACAGTGTGACAAAGATGCTTGGTGTAGGAGAAGAGGGATCAGGACAAAGTCCCAGGTCCTGGGCGTGGCTCTCAGGGTCTCAGGCTCCCAGGGCCGGGTCTGGATTGGGGAGGCGCAGCGTTGAGGATTCTCAACGCTTTTCCCAACCTGTGTCCTTCCAGGATAATCAGGACACGTCCCCACCTGCCACTCCCACTGGCTGTCGGGTTTCTAGAGAAGCCAATCAGTGTCGTCCCAGTCCTGGTTCTAAAGTCCTCAGTCAACCACCGGGACTCAGATTCTCCCCAGAAGCCAAAGATGAGGTCATGGTGCCCCGAACCCTCCTCCTGCTGCTCTCGGGGGCCCTGGCCCTGACCGAGACCTGGGTGGGTGAGTGCGGGGTCGGGAGGGAAACAGCCTCTGCAGGGAGGAGGAGGGGACCAACCGCCCGGTTGGGGGCGCAGGACGCGGGTAGCCGCGCCGGGAGGAGGGTCGGTGGGGGGCCTCAGCCTCTCCTCGCCCCCAGGCTCCCACTCCTTGAGGTATTTCAGCACCGCTGTCTCCCGGCCCGGCCGCGGGGAGCCCTGGTACCTCGAAGTCGGCTACGTGGACGACACGCAGTTCGTGCGGTTCGACAGCGACGCGGCGAGTCCGAGGATGGAGCCGCGGGCGCCGTGGATGGAGCAGGAGGGGCCAGAGTATTGGGACCGGAACACACGGAACGCCAAGGTCAACGCGGAGACTTTCCGAGGGGACTTGAGGAACCTGCTCCGCTACTACAACCAGAGCGAGGCAGGTGAGTGACCCCGGCCTGGGGCGCGGATCAGGACCTCTCCCTATCCCTCACGGACGGCCCGAGTTCCCCGGAGTCTTTGGGTCGGAGATCCACCCCGAGGCTGCGGGACCCGCCCAGACCCAGGATCCAGGAGAGCCCCAGGCGCCTTTACCCGGTTTCATTTTCAGTTTAGGCCACAATCCCCGCAGGTTGGTCGGGGCGGGGACGGGAATCGGTGGGGAGGCCTGACCGCTGGGCCGGGGCCAGGGTCTCACACCTTCCAGTGGATGTACGGCTGCGACCTGGGGCCCGACGGGCGCCTCCTCCGCGGGTACCGGCAGTTCGCCTACGACGGCAAGGATTACATCGCCCTGAACGAGGACCTGCGCTCCTGGACCGCCGCGGACACAACGGCTCAGATAACGCAGCGCAAGTGGGAGGCGGCCCGTGCGGCGGCGAAGCTGAGAGCCTACCTGGAGGGCGAGTGCCTGGAGTGGCTCCGTAGATACCTGGAGAACGGGAAGGAGACGCTGCAGCACGCGGGTACCAGAGGCAGTGGGGAGTTTTCCGCATCTCCTATAGATTTCCCAGGATGGCCTCCTAGGAGGAGGGGAGGAAAATGGGATCAGCGCTAGAATGTCGCCCTCCCTTGAATGGAGAATGGCATGAGTTTTCCAGAGTTTCCTCTGAGGGTCCCCTCTGCTCTCTAGGACAATTAAGGCATGAAATCTCTGAGGAAATACCCTTTTGACCCCTGCAGCAGCCTTGGGCCCCGTGACTTTTTCTTTCAGGCCTTGTTCTCTGCCTCACACTCGATGTGTTTGAAGGTCTGATTCCAACTTTTCTCAGTCCCTCGGCCTCCACTCAGGTCAGAACCAGAAATTGTTGTTCCCCCCTCAGAGACTAGAACTTTCCAAGGAATAGGAGATTATCCCAGGTGCCTGTGTCCAGGCTGGTGTCTGGGTTCTGTGCTTCCTTCCCCACCTCAGGTTTCCTGTCCATTCTCAGGATGGTCACATGGGTGCTGCTGGAGTGTCCCATGAGAGATGCAAAGTGCCTGAATTTTCTGACTTTTCCCGTCAGACCCCCCAAAGACACACGTGGCCCACCACCCCGTCTCTGACCATGAGGCCACCCTGAAGTGCTGGGCCCTGGGCTTCTACCCTGCGGAGATCACACTGACCTGGCAGCGGGATGGGGAGGAGCAAACTCAGGACACTGAGCTTGTGGAGACCAGGCCAGCAGGGGATGGAACCTTCCAGAAGTGGGCAGCTGTGGTGGTGCCTTCTGGAGAAGAGCAGAGATACACGTGCCATGTGCAGCACAAGGGGCTGCTGGAGCCCCTCACCCTGAGATGGGGTAAGGAGGGGGATTGAGGGGGTCATATATCTTTCAGAGAAAGCAGAAACCCTTCTGGAGCCCTTTAGCAGGGTCAGGGCTCAGGCCTGGGGGTTAGAGCCCCTCACCTTCCCCTCCTTTCCCAGAGCCGTCCACCATCCCCATTGTGGGCATCGTTGCTTGCCTGGCTGTCCTAGGAGCTGTGGTCGCTGCTGTGATGTGGAAGAGGAAGAGCTTAGGTAGGGAAGGGGTGAGGGGTGGGGTCTGGGTTTTCTTGTCCCACTGGGGGTTTCAAGCCCCAGGTAGAAGTGTTCCCTGCCTCATTACTGGGAAGCAGCATCCACACATGTGCCGTCCCAGCCTGGGGCCTGTGTGCCAGCACCTACTCTTTTGTGAAGCACGTGTGACAATGAAGGACGGATGTATCACCTTGATGATTATGGTGTTGGGATCCTGATTCCAGCATACACGGGTCAGGGGAAGGTTCCTGCTAAGGACAGGCCTTAGGAGGGCAGTTGGTCCAGGACCCACACCTGCTTTCCTCGTGTTTGCTTATCCTGCCCTGGGTCTGCAGTCATAGTTCTGGAAACTTCTCTTGGGTTTAAGACTAGAAGGTTCCTCTAAGATCTCATGGCCCTGCCTCCTCCCTGTCGCCTCACAGGACATTTTCTTCACACAAGGGGAAAAAGAGGGAGCTACTCTCAGGCTGCATGTAAGTGGTGGGGGTGGGAGTGTGGAGGAGCTCACCCATTCCATAATTCCTCCTGTCCCACATCTCCTGTGGGCTCTGACCAGGTCCTCTTTTTGTTTTACCCCAGGTAGCAACAGTGCCCAGAGCTCTTGTGTGTCTCTCATGGATTCTAAAGGTGAGACCCTGGGGGGTCTGAAGTCAGTGGGGGATGGGGCAGAGGGAACATGACTGGGTTATGGGGATTCTTTGATTGGGACGTTTTGAGAGTGTGGTGGGCTCTTCAGAGACTGACTGACTTGAATTTGTTCATGACTGTTGTCTTCTGTAGGCTGAGAAAGCTGCCTTACATGGGACTGAGATGCAGGATTTCTTCACATCTCCCCTTTGTTACTTCAAGAGCCTCTGGCATCTCTTTCTGTGAAGGCATCTGAATGTGCCTGCCTCCCTGTCAGCATAATGTGAGGAGGTGGAGGGACAGCCCACCCCGTGTCCCCCGTGACCCGTGTTCCCACGCTGACCTGTGCTCCCTCCCCAGTCATCCTTCCTGTTCCAGAGAGTTGGGGCTGGATGTCTCCACCTCTGTCTCAACTTCATGGTGCGCTGAGCTGCAACCTCTTACTTCCCTACTGAAAATGAGAATCTGAATAGAAATTTGTTTTCTCAAATATTTTCCATGAGAGGTTGATGGGTTAATTAAATAAATCAATTCCTAGAATTTGAGAGAGGAAATAAAGACCTGAGAACCTTCCAGAATCCACGTGTTAGCTGTGCTGAGTTTGTTGCAGGTGGGGGTGGAGAAGGCTGTGAGGAGCCAAGTGTGGATGGGGCCTGTGTCCAGTTGCTATTCAGTCCATCAGGGGCTTTATGTGGTAAGTCCTCAGCTGGGTGACCTTCACTGTTCCATTGTTCTTGTCCCTTCAGTGGAAACTTGTCCAGCAGAACTGTGACCACAGAGGCTCACACATCACCCAAGGTGGCCCCTGCATACCGGAGTCTCTGTGCATTCTGAGACAAGTTTTCAGACCCATTCAGCTCCTGCCCTCCTTCTAGGGCTCCTCTTCTGCTCTGATCTCCTGCCCTCTCTCCCTGCCCTCGTTCCAGTGATCTTGGTGCTGGCTCCAATATCAACTCATGAATCTAAAGCATAATCTAGTTTAGATTTATATTTGTTTGTGAAATTGGACCCATCATCAAGGACTGTTCTTTCCTGAAGAGAGAACCTGATTGTGTGCTGCAGTGTGCAGGTGGGGAGAGGGGGTTGGTGTGGGAGGAGGGATCGGGGAGGGAGAACACACAAGCAGCACTGTTGAGAAAAGCACAGGCGGCCTCAGTGTCAATGTGAGGGGACCTTGTGCCGTAGCTGCCACAAAACAGCATTTGGCCTGAGGCTATGTTAGTAATAAAGATATTGCCTTTAGAATAGGGAGGTGCTCTACAGTGATCATTCATTCAACTGACCTTTGTTTCTGACAGACATAGGACAGAGTGGTTCTGCATCTGGAGAACATCACTGAAGTAAAATGAGAAAAATCTCTGACCTTGTGGAGCATATGTTCCAGTGGGAAGACGCAGACAATAGATACCCAATAACCAGAGCAAGGAAAGAAAGTGCTAGAAGGTGTTAAGTGCTGTGAGGCATGTGATCCAGGGTGTGGGCAGTGGGGACAGGGAAGGTGGCTGTTGTGCTGGGTGGTCAGTGTGTGTCTTGTTGCAAAGGTGACCTTTGAGGAAAGAGTTGAGGGACATGAGGAGTTGTCCATGAGGATGTCTGTGGAAGTTCTTTCCAGGCAGAGGATCCTCCAGTTCAAATGTACTGGGGCAGGAAGGTGTCTGTGTTCCCAGAAGAGCAAGGAGGCCAGGAGGGCTGGACAGAGAGAAACTGGGATGAGGTCAGAGGTGTGGTCAGAGCAGGTGGGCCAGGAGGGAGTGGGGAAGCAGCTGACCTCTGCTCTGAGTGAGATGGAAAGGTAGAGGACAGTTTTGAGCAGAAGCGGGACATGATATGACTTCTCTTTTAAAAGGATCTTTGACTGCTGTGTTGAGAACAGAATTGAGAGGCGAGGGACGAGGGAGGCAGAAGGGAAAACAGTAGGAAGCGAGTGCAGTATTCCAGGCTGGAGATGTCGGTGACCTTGACTGGGGTGTGAGCAGGGGAAATAGTGGGATGTGAGGGGATTCTGGTCGCATTTGAAGATGGAGTTACAGCATTTGATAATGGATTGTATCTGTGGTATTTGAAAGACAAATCAAGGACACCCATCGTTATAAAATGAGTGAGTAGAAGGATGGAGCTGCTGTCAGTGGAGATGCGGAGACTCTGGCAGGAGCATACTGAGGAGGGGGCATCACAGGCACTCAGTGGAGGAGATGTCTACTAGGAATGCAGGTGAGGGAGCTGGGTTGGAATTTAGACAGACAACTCCAGAGTTTAGCGGAAAGGAGAAATAGACTGGGCAGGAGAAATAGATTTAGGAGGTCACATCATATATAAATGATACAAAAAACCTCAAACATGGATGAGGGCACCAAGGGAGTGATTGACTGTGGAAAAGAATGAGGGCAAGGACTGAACCCTGCACCTCCAGTTCTAAGGGATGTGATCAGACCACACCCAGAGCAGACTGCACAGTTCTGACCCCATGTCTATAGGACACTAGACAAGGAACTCCCATGTCCACAGGGATCACCTGGACATGGTGCTGAGATCCAGGAAGTCTGGAGTGGAGCAAGAGATTCTTGATTTATAACAGGGCTGGAGCTCATGTTGCTGGTCTCCAGATCAAGAACACCAGGATCCCACATGCCTGAGCATCAGTCTCACCTGTAGCACTTGTTATATAAGTGATTCCTTGGTCTTGTGCGTAATACTCTGAGACAGACATTCTGGGAAACGGCCTGCGTATTTTCTAAGCCCCACCAGCAATCCTGTTGCTCAGCCAGATTGGGAACCACTGAGATCAGAGATCAGAGAGTGCTCAGGGTGGGTGGGTGGGGTGGGTTTTCAAACCTTGTCTAAAAGAGGATTTTTCTTGCAAAAGAAAAGGGAGGATGTGTATCATCAGTTATGAGATGTGATATTCCCTGTTGATCTCTCCACCATGGGGTAGAGGCCAGGTAGACAACTCAGGATGTGGCTCTCGCACAAAGAACCCCCTGAATGCCGCACTCTCTGACACCCGCCCACAGACTCATTTCTCACTCACTTCTTGGAGCAAACTATGGAAACCAGTTCTCTAATTTACACATGAAGTAGTATACGTGGTATTGGGGGCTAATTTTATTGTGGGGAATGTTAGGGACAAACTGCCCCAAAAAGCTTCTTGGTACTGCGGACACTGCCCCAAAACCTGTCTGAGCTGCCCACCCCTCCCCCTAATGCTCTGCGACTCTTCTCCTTCCCCCAAGCCTCTTTACATTTCTAAGCCCTTATCTAGGTGCAGCGGTGAAGCCAGCAGACTTCACTTATCACACTTTCCTGCAATAAGCAAACCCCAATTACAAACCATCCAGACTGCACAGGGGGAGGTCGAGCGAAGCATAAACAAACCGTGCCTAAACCTTCCCAAAGACCTCCCTCACACTCCCCTCCTCAATATAAACCCCTCATTCTGTAAGCTTGGTGCTGCCTCCTCTGTCTGTGGTGGAGCAGCCGGCAGGTTAACAAACTTCCGCGCCTCACCTTGGGTTTCCTTCTCATCCTTTCTTTTGGCTGACCTTACAGGGAAGGCCACAGAACCAGCGTGGAAACTACACATCCAGGAACAGAATCCACAGCCCACCCTGGATCAGGTCCCTCCTGGGAACAACTGCCCCTGCTGCTGAGCACAGATGCCACTGCTCACACCTCTGACACCCTGGTGCTGGACACTGGACCCTGAGGCCAGGACAGATGTCACTGCTGCACCTGGAAACTGGACATCACTACTCCCATTCAACCACTTCTACTAAAATGTTTTCTGCACAGTCCCAGCCTCTGTGTCACCTCTTTCTGGCTCAGAGTCTGGCAGTGATATAGGAGTTGAGAAGAAATTATTTCGGCAGATAGTGAGGGTATGGAAGTCCTCAGTAAGGTTGTTTTAAATGAAATGCAGCCCCCAAATCATTTCCTTTTCTAACAAAGAGCATCCTGTAAAATTACTACATCTGACAAGAGAGATAGACTGCAATACAATTAGAGAGGAGACTTCACCTCAGCATAAGACTGATCGTCTACACAGAAAATCAAGAAAGAAACATTGGATTTAAACTGAACTTTAGACCAAATAAAGATAACAGATATTTACAGAGCACTTTATTTAACACTACAGAATGTACGCTCTTTTCATGAACACGTGGAACATTTTCCAGGAGAGAGCCTATGTTAAGCCACAAAACAAGTCTCAACAAATAATCAAAAATTGAAATCATATCAAATATCTTCTCTGGCCACAGTGGAAAAATACTGGAAATATACACCAAGGGAAAGTTTGGCAACTAGACAAATATATGGAAATTAAACAACATGCTCCTGAATAATCATTGAGTCAACAGAGAAATGCAGATGGAAATCAGAAAGTTTCTTGCAACAAATGAAAATGGAAACACAACATACCAACGTTGTGTGATACAGCTAAACAGGGCTAAAAGGGAAGTTTATAGCAATAAATACCTACTTAAGAAAAGTAGAAACATTACAAATTAACAATATAACACTGAACCTCAAGGAACTAGAAAAGCAACAAAGCACATCCAAAATTAGCAGAAAAAGTAATAAAGACCAGAGCACAACTAAATAAAGACTTTTAGAAACCATGTAAATGATCAACAAAGTGAAAAGTTTGTTCTTCAAAAAGACGAACAAAAGTGATAAACTACTAGCTGGACAAACCAAGAAACAGAGAGCGAAGACTCAAAAGAGAAATATTACAACTGATACCTGCAAAAATACAAAAAGATCATCAGAGACTTTTATGAACAATTGTGTACTGACAATCTGGAAAACCTGGAGGATATGGATAAATTCCTGGAAACATATAACCTAGCAAGACTAAATTAAGAAGAATAGAAAACCTGAAGCCCTAACATCTGTGAACCGTTCAGCGGGTCCAGTGGGCCCCTGACCACACTGTGATTATTTCCTCAGCGCTGGTTTGCATAATTGAAATAGACCTACTCAGCCATGGGCAGAATCCGCAGATCAGCTCTTTTTTTTTTTTAACTTTTATTTTCAGTTCAATGGTACAAGTGTAGGCTGTTTTATAGGTGAACTTGTGTTCTTGGAGTTTGTTGCACAGATTATTTAATCACCCAGGTTTTAAGCCTAGTACCCATTGGTTATTTTTCCTGATCCTCTCCCTTCTCCTACTTTCCATCTTCTGAAAGAACCCTGTGTGTGCTGTTCCCCTCTGAGTCTCTATGTGTTCTCATCATTTAGCTTCCACTTAGAAGTGAGAACATGCAGTATTTGGTTTTCTGTTCCTGCATTAGCTTGCTAAGGATAATGGCTTCCAGCTCCATCCATGTCCCTGCAAAGGACATGATCTTGTTCCTTTTACTGGCTGCGTAGTATTACATGGTATGTATCTATCACATTGCCTTTATCCAGTCTATCATTGATGGACATTTAAGTTGATTCCGTATCTTTTCTATTGTGAATGTTGCTGCAATGAACATATGTGCCTATGTCTTTACAATAGAATGATTTATTTTCTTTTGGGTATAATGGTATTTCTGCCTTAAGGCCTTTGAGAAATCACTGCACAATGGCTGATCTAATTTACAATCTCACCAGCAGTGTGTAAGTGTTCCTTTTTCTCCACAACCTTGCCAGCATCTGTTATTTTTTGACTTTTTAATAATCACCATTCTACCTGGTGTGAAATGGTATCTCATTGTGGTTTTGATTTGCATTTCTCCAATGATGAGTGATGTTGAGCTTTTTTTCATATGTTTGTCAACTGCATGTATGTCTTATTTTCAGAAGTGTCTGTTCATACTGTTTGCCCTCTTTTTAATGGAGTTAGTTTGTTTTTTCTTGTGAATTTGTTTAAGTTCCTTATAGATGCTAGATATTAGATCTTTGTTGGATTCACAGTTTGCAAAAAATTTCCCCTCATTCTGTAGGCTGTTTACTCTGTTGATAATTTCTTTTGCTATGCAGAAGCTCTTTAGTTTAATTAGATCCTGTTTGTCAATTTTTGCTTTGGTGCACTTGCTTTTGGCATCTTTGTCATAAAATCATTGCCCATGCCTATGTCCTGAGTGGTACTGCCTAGGTTGTCTTCCAGGGTTTTTATAGCTTTGGGTTTTACATTTAAGTCTAATCCATGTTGAGGTGATTTCTGTATATGGTATAAGGAAGGGGTTCAGTTTAAACCTTCTGCATATGGCTAGTCAGTTATCCCAGCACTATTTATAAATAGGGAATTCTTTCCCCATTGCATGTTTTTGTCAGATTTGTCAAACAGTTGTAGGCGTGTGATCTTATTTCTGGATTCTCTATTCTGTTCCATTGGTTTTTGTGACTGTTTTTGTACCAGTACCATGCTGTTTTGGTTACTATAGACCTGAAGTATAGTTGAAATCTGGTACCATAAAACCTCCAAGTTTGTTCCTTTTGTCTAGGATTGCCTTGGCTATTAGGGCTTTCTTTCTGTTCCATGTGAATTTTTAAATTATTTTTTCTAGTTCTGTGAAGAATGTCAATGATAGTTTGATAGTAATATCATTGAATCTGTTGGGAGCAAGCCCCCCAGAATCCGGCCATAAACTGGCCCCAAAACTGGCCATAAACAAAATCTCTGCAGCACTGTGACATGTTCATGTTGGCCATAAAGCCCACGCTGGAAGGTTATGGGTTTACCGGAATGAGGGCAAGGAATACCTGGCCTGCCCAGGTGGAAACCCACTTAAAGGCATTCTTAAGCCACAAATAATAGCATGAACGAGTGCCTTAAGAGCATGTTCCTGCTGCAGTTAACTAGCTCAACCTATTCCTTTAATTTGGCCCATCCCTTCGTTTCCCATAAGGGATACTTTTAGTTAATTTAATATCTATAAAAACAATACTAATGACTGGCTTGCTGTTAATAAATCTGTGGGTAAATCTCTTTTGGGGCCTTCAACTCTGAAGGCTGTGAGACTCCTGATTTCCCACTTCACACCTCTATCTTTCTGTGTGTGTGTGTCTTTAATTCCTCTAGCACCACTGGGTTAGGGTATCCCCAACAGAGCTGGTCTCAGCAGAATCTATACATTGTTTTCGGCAGTATGGCCATTTCCACAATATTGATTTTTCCTATCCACAAGCATAGGAAAATTTTCCATTT
Organism: Chlorocebus sabaeus; assembly: GCF_047675955.1. NCBI lineage: Eukaryota > Metazoa > Chordata > Mammalia > Primates > Cercopithecidae > Chlorocebus > Chlorocebus sabaeus. Next base: position 31,454,159 of record NC_132920.1, on the reverse strand, counting down.
GTTTGCATCATCTCTGATTTCTTTGAACAGTGGATTGTAGTTTCCCTTGTAGAGATCTTTTACTTCCCAAGTTAGGTGTATTCCTACGTATTTTATTCTTTTTGTGGCAGTTGTGAATGGGAGTTCATTCTTGATCTGGCTCTCAGCTTACCTGTTGTTGGTGTGTAGAAATGCTAGTAAATTTTGCACTTTGATTTAGTATCCTGAGACTTTGCTGAAGTTGTTTATCAGCTTAAGAAGCTTTTGGGCTGAGACTATGGTTTTTTTCCAGATATCAAATCATGTCATCTGTAAACAGGAATAGTTTGAATTCCTCTCTCCCTATTTGAATACCATTTATTTATTTCACTTGCCTGATTGTCCTGTCCAGAACTTCCAGTACTATGTTGAATAGGAGTAGTGAGAGAAGTCATCCTTGTTTTGTATCAGTTTTCAAGGGGAATGCTTCTAGCTTTTGCCCATTCAGTATGATGTTGGCTGTGGGGTTGCCATAGATGGCTTTTACTATTTTGAGGTATGTTCCTTCAACACCTAGTTTATTGAGTATTTTTTTTTTTTTATACGGAGTGTCATTATGTCACCTGGGCTGGAGTGCAGTGGTGCGCTCTTGGCTCACTTCAACCTCTGTTGAAGTGATTTCAACAGAGTTCAAGCAATTCTCAGTTCAAGAGAATTCTCCTGCCTCATCTTCCTGAGTAGCTGGGATTACAGGCACCCACCATCACACCATCACATGCAGCTTTTTTTTTTTTGTATTTTTTTTTTAGTAGAGACTGGGTTTCACCGTGTTGGCCAGGATGGTCTTGAACTCCTGACCTCGTGATTCGAGAGGTGTTTTTTTTTTTTTTTTTTTAACATGAATAGATGTTGAATTTTCTCAAGCTTTTTCTGCATCTACTGAGATAATCACGTAGTTTTTGCCTTTAGTTCTGTTTATGTGATGAATCCATTTATTGGTTTGCATATGTTGAAACAACCTTGCATCCTGGGGATGAAGCCTACTTGATTGTGGTGGATAAGCTTTCTGATGTGCTGCTGGATTAGGTTTGCCAGCGTTGTGTTGAAGATTTTTGTGTCAGTGTTCATCAAGAATATTGACCTGAAGTTTTCTTTTCTGTTGTTGTTGTATCTCTGCCACATTTTGGTATCGGGATGATGCTGCCCTAATAGAAGGAGTTAGGGAGGACTTTCTCCTCCTCATTTTTTTGGGAATAGTTTCAGTAAGAATGGTACCATCTCTTCTTTGTACATCTAATAGAACTCACCTGTCAATCATGTGGTCCTGGGGTTTTTTGGTGGTTTGTAGGCTGCTTATTACTGCCTCAAGTTCAGAACTCATTATTTGTTCGGGATTCAAGTTATTCCTGGTTCAATATTGCGGGCGGTGTATGTGTCCAGGAATTGATCATTGTCTTCTAGATTTTCGAGTTTATGTGCATAGAGGTGTTCATAATATTTTCTGGTGGTTACTTGTATTTCTGTGGGGTCAGTGGTAATGTTCTTATTGTTTCTGATTGTGTTTATTTGAATTTTCTCTCTTCTTTGTTAGTCTAGCTCATGGTCTATATGTTTTATTATTATTATTATTTTTAAAACTTCCTGACGTCACTGATCTTTTGAATGATTAATATGAAGGTGTGTTCTGGTTTATTTTAAGTTGTTCCTCCTCCCTCTGAAAAAAGTATTTTCACATTAGAAAAAAAGAATTTGTTGACTTTAGATCTATGGATAATTATTTCTAAGCAATGTGTTTTTGTTCCCCACTAATCTTGACTATATCAGATACCATTTATGAAACATTCTTGCTATAACTAAGTGCCTCTCCAAGACCCCGACTGAGTCCCCGCGCCTGCTACAGTGAGCTGCCATTCCACACCCATCACATGTGGCACTTTGGCCAGTCCTTGACATTGTCTGACTTTTCAAATGTCGGTAGTATTTATTAAAGATGAAGATGCACATACCCTTGGACTGAGCAGTTTCACTAGTGGGAAATACCAAAATCTTCCTACGTGTATATCTAGAGGTTTGTAGACAAATGTTGCAGCCTTGTTTGTAGCAGTGAAAAATTGAAAACAACCTGGAAGTCCAGTGATGGGAAAATGAATATATTTCTGCCTTAGACTGGGGAAGCCAAAGCAGATTCCAAGACTGAAATTTCAGTGAAAGCAGTTTATTTGCTAGGTCTTACCAGAAAGCATCAATTGAGGTATGGAGAAATGGAACTGAGAAGGCAAGAAAAGCAGTTTAAAGTCAGTGAGCAGGTTCTCATCGGTATCAAGCTCCATACTGCTGAGATACAGGGAAACAGAGGGGAGAAAGTTGGAGTATTGATCCTCCACTCCTTGGTTGTCAGCTCCCTGTCCTGTGTGTGGGTGGAACATACTTCAGCTGCTCTATAGCAAGTCCCAGGTGTTTGCAGTAAGAAGCTGTTGGCATGCACAAGAACAGTGAATGCCAAACACTTAAAGCAATTCCTTGTTTAAGTATGTAAGCTCTTCATACTTTTTATTTATTTATTTATTTTTAGACAGAATTTTGCTCTTGTTGCCCAGACGGAGTGCAATGGCGTGACCTCGGCTCACTGCAACCTCCACCTTTCTGGGTTCAAGCAATTCTGCCTCAGGCTCCCGAATAGCTGGGACTACAGGCGCACACCACCACACCCGGCTAATTTTGTGTTTTTGGTGGAGATGGGGTTTCATCATGTTGGTCAGGCTGGTCTCAAACTCCTGACCTCAAGTGATCCACCCGCCTCAGCCTCCCAAAGTACTGGAATTACAGGCCTGAGCCATCGCACCCGGCAGATCTTCATTCTTTTTATGTAGTTAAATGTATAAAGCCACACATGGTTTATTTGAAATATTTTATGATTTAAAAAAATACAGAAGCAGGAAAACCAATTCTAAGTTCAAGTGAGGGATGATGGTAGCTTGAACCAAAGGGTTGCATGTAGTAAGAAACTGTGATTTAAGGTATATTTTAAGGTTGGAAGTAGCAGGATATTCTGATGGAGTTTGACTTTGGTTTTGGGCCCACTGAGTTTGAGATGCCTCTGAGAAATGAAGGATGTCGAGAAAGAATACAAGAAAAACTGGCCAGGCTCAGTGACTCATGCCTGTAACACATTGGCTCAGCATTTTGGGAGGCAGAGACATACAGATCCCTTGAGACCAGCTTGGGCAACATGGTGAAGCCCCATCTCTACAAAAAATACAAAAATTGGCTGGGCCCTGTGGCGCCCACCTGTAGTCCCATCTGCTCAGGGGCTGAGGTGGATGAACTGAGCCTGCGCGGTCACGGCTGCAGGGAGTTGTGATTGCGCCACTGCACTCCGGCCTGGGTGACAGAAGAGACCCTGCCTCGAAAAAGAAGCTGAAAACAATGCAAGCATGGCTTCAGAATTCTAGAAAGAAAGTGATTTTCAACGGATAAATCTATATTCAGCCAAATAATCAAGGGTGAAGGTAAAATAATACATTTTTAGACAAGCAAAGACTCAGGGGTTACTTTCATGTGCCCTTTCTTGGGAAGCTATTGGAGAAAATACTCCAGCAAAATGCAGGAGTAGACAAACCAGAGAAAGACATGGATCCAGCAAATAGGATCTAACACAGGAAATATTCCAGTTATGGATCTGGCTTTAAAAAGAAACAGTAAAAATATTAATAGGTTAGCTGGGTGGAATGGCCCATGTCTGTAGTTCCAGCTACTCAGGAGTCTAAGCAAGAGGATGGTTTGAGCCCAAGAGTTCCAGACCAGCCTGGCCACCATAGTGAGGTCCCTTCACTTAGAAATAATAATAAGTTATTGCCAAATTTGGGGCATTTGGAAGGAAGTCCATTGTAGATAAAGCAAAAGTAAAAAAGCAAGGGGAGAAGGTTGGTTAGGCAATCATTAATTCTAGGGCAGAAAGTAATACAGGATAGGAAGAGCATAATACTCTGTTTTTCTCAACAGTGAGCAATATGTACTTAGTCATAATGATGTGGTGACTACTTAGCCCCTAACTCTGGTAACTACTTTGGGACAATATGGGAGGGAAAGTGAAGATAGTGATGGTGTAAGAGCTAAATCCTCATCTGTCATATCAAGAAATCACTATAGAATGTATAAAATAATCAAGAAATGACTGAGTAGTTATGTGAGGAGAAAAATAGAGTTGCTATGTTTTTTTTTGCTAAGAGAGTTAAAAGTCATTGCTCTGGAGGATTAGGAGGGATGGGGCAGGGGACTGTTAGGATGCATTATAGACTGAAGAAGCTTTTTAAAATTACATGTATTAATATATGCACCCACTTGAAAAACTAAAAAAAATAATTTGGAAAAACCCATGAAGGTAACTACCAGTAAGAAAGACTAAGAGAATGAAAAGTGCTTGTCTCTGGAAAGAACAACTGGCAAGACTGTTGATTTCATTGTAAGATTTTGGAATCATTTGATCTTACTTAACCATTTTCATGTATTTCTTTAATAAAAACAATTCTATCTTAATAAAAAGTTACACTCGTGCATAAAACAAAACAAAACAAAACAAAGAAAAAAACCTTCCTGCCCAGCCCATCTCGATCTCCCCAAATCCTCCACACTAATGAGAACTGTCTCCTTCTTGCCTCCCTGGACTGAACTTTTTAACACTGGAAAGTGGATGTGATTTCTAGTTTCAGCATGTCCTGGTTTATTGTGCTGTCAGCAAAATAAAATCAAAACATACGTTGAAAAAATATTAAATAAAATAACCCATAGTGAGCAAAGGTTTACAATGTATTTTTTATGTCAAGTTCTCACTCTGTGGCCTGGGCTGGAGTCCAGTGGTGTGATCATAGCTTCACTGGAGCTTTGCTTTCATGAGCTCAAGGGATCTTCCCACCTCAGCCTCCCCAATACCTGGGAATATGAGTGCCCACCACCATGCCCTGCTAAGTTTACTTATTTTTATTCTTTTTTAGAGACAAGGGTCTCACTATGTTGTCCAAGCTGGTCTCCAACTCCTGATCTCAAGCAATCCTCTGGCCTTAGCATCCTGAACTGCTGGGATTACAGGGGTGAGCTGTCATGCCTGGCTTGTAATGTACTGATGTCATCAAGGTTTCATTCTCCAAGTGTGGACACAGCAGCAGACGCCCCTTGTCTCTTGGGTCAGGACACTGGGTAGAGTGGAATAGCGGTACAACAAAGTCACTGCAGAAAGTGCCCATGCGAAAGAGGTCCAGCAGGAAGGGCCAACTGACCCAGGGCCACTGTATTTAGGGATAACTCGTCTTTCTGGGCAGGACTGTTCTTTGGTTACTTTTGTATTCACAATAGTTCTGAAATCGTAGGATGATGAGACTCAAGACTGGCTGGGATTTGTTTTCAAAAAACCATCTCCAAGATTTGTTGATCTTTTGAATGGTTTTTATTGTCACAATTTCCTTCAGAACTTAACTCATTCTTAACATTTTGCAGTCTACTTTCAGTTAATAATGTACTAGTACCCATAAATATAGAAATACTGCAACCATTTATCATCTATAAAATGTCCATCTTTTATGGTATATATATTATATGGAATATATCTATATAGGTTGTAAGTCCCACGATAAAAAACTTTTTCTTATCTTTAAACAGTTCTATGTATATAAAGTAAGAATAAATGAGGGGAGCAAGATAGCCTTTTGCTCAGTATTTACCATTTTTGATCATCTTCATCTTTTCTGATAATCTCATTTTCCACCACCTGGTGTCATTTGCCTCTAGTCTGAAGAATTTTCTTTACCAGTTGTTATTGTACAGATCTGCTGGTGACAAATTCTCTTAATTTTCTTTTACCTGAAATATCTCCTTATTTGCCTATCCTTGAAGGACATCTATGCTGGATATAGAATTCGTAGTTGACCTTTTTGTCTTCCAGCACTTTAAAGATGTTATTCTATTTTCTTTCGTTTCTATGGTTTCTAATAAGAAGTCATTGGTCAGGACAAGAGGAACAGAGAAACCATAACTGGGAAAATAACATGGTAGACCTAAAACTTGTCATAACAATAATGACAAAAACCTGTATGAATCAACACTCTAATGAAGGGCAAAGATTGTGACTTAGTTTAAAAAAACACGGAACCCAACCATATGCTCTTTCCAGACATGCACTTTGTTTGTTTGTTTTAATTTAACTTTTATTTTTAGTTAAGGGGCACATGTGCAGGTTTGTTATATAGGTAAACTTGTGTCATGGGTTTTGTTGTACAGATTATTTCTATACCCATTAGTACCCACCCAAGTATTAAGCCTTAGTACCCATTAGCTATTTTTCCTGATCCTCTCCCTCCTCCCACCCTCCACCCTCAAGTGGACCCCAGTGTGTGTTGTTCCCTTTATGTGACCATGTATTCTCATCATTTAGCTCCAATTTATAAGTGAGAACATGTGGTATATAGTTTTCTGTTCCTGCGTTAGTTTGCTAAGAATAATGGCCTCCAAATCCATCCACGTTCCTGCAAAGGACATAATCTCATTCTTTTTTATGGCTGTATAGTATTCTATGGTGTATATGTGCCACATTTTCTTTATCCAGTCTACCATTGATGGGCATTTAGGTTGATTCCAGGTCTTTGCTATTGTGAATAGTGCTGTAATGAACATATGTGTACATGTAAGACATGCACTTTCTTTTTAACTTTAATTTATTTTACTTTAAGTTCCAGGACACATGTGCAGAACGTGCAGGTTTGTTACATACATATAGTCTGCCATGGTGGTTTGCTGCACCTATTCACCCATCCTGTGAGTTCCCTCCATTTGCCCCTAACTCCCCAACAGGCCCTGGTGTGTATTGTTCCCCTCCTTGTGTCCATGTGTTCTCATTGTTCAACTCCCACTTAGGAGTGAGAACATGCGGTGTTAGTTTTTCTGTCCCCATGTTAGTTTGCAGAGGATGATGACTTCCAGCTTCATCCATGTTTCTGCAAAGGACATGAACTCATTCCTTTTTATGACTGTGTAGTATTCCATGGTGTATATCTACCACATTTTCTTTACCCAGGCTATCATTTATGGGCATGTGGGTTGGTTCCATGTCTTTGCTATTGAAAGTAGTGCTTCAATAAACATACGTGTGCATGTGTCTTTATAGTAGAATGATTCATATTCCTTTGGGTGTATACCCAGTAATGGGGTTGCTGGGTCAAATAGTATTTGTGGTTCTAGATCCTTGAGGAATGGTCACACCATCCTCCACAATGGTTGAAGTATTTTACATTCCCACCAACAGTGGAAAAGCATTCCTTTTTCTCCACAGTCTCGCCAGCATCTATTGTTTCTCCACTTTTTAATAATTGCCATTCTGACTGGCGGAGATAGTACATCATTGTGGTTTTGATTTGCTTTTCTCTAATGATCATTGATATTGATGTTTTTTTCATTTGTTTCTTCTTCTGAGAAGTGTCTGTTCATATCCTTTGCCAATTTTTTATGGGGCTGTTTTTTTCCTTGTAAATTTAAGTTCCTTGTAAACAAACATGTGAGCTCTCATTGTTCTTGTTTAAACACCTAAGAGGCACCATAACCAGTGCAACATTGCAAGAAAATTAAGAGACCAATAGGAGGACTGGGTATGGTGGCTCATGCCTATAATCCCTGCATTTTGGGAGGCTGAGGTGGGAATATCACTTGAGTTCAGGAGTTTGAGACCAGCCTGATAGTGAGATCTCATCTCTACCAAATAAAAATAATTTTAAAAGAAAATGATCAATAGATAGGAAAGGAAGAAACAAAAGTCTTTCTTTGTCACCAGCTTCATTGCATGTATAGAAAACGCTAGGAGATTCTGAAAAAGTCTCTGGAATTAATCATTGAATTTGCAAAATAGTTCACAAAATATATTTAATAAGTCACTCAGATGAACACGAAAAGATAGTAAACAATACTAGTCATCAAAGAAATGCAAGTTAAGCCACAATGAGAAACCATCACACATCACCTAGAATAGGTAAAGCTAAAAAGACATAAGTCTAAATACCATCAAGAATATGGAAAAAATAGGAATGTCTGATATTGCTGGTAGGAATGCAAAAAATGTGGCAGCCAATTTGTAAAGTGGTATGGCATTTTCTTATACAGTTACCCATCCATTACCACATGACCCAGCAATTCCACAAATATGTATTTATCGAAAAGAAGTAAAAATGTAAGACCACACTTGTAAGCAGTTATTTCTAGTGGCTTCATTAATAACAAACCCTAGCTGGAGTAATCCACATGTCAGTCAACTAGAGAATAGAGAAACCAGTGAATAAACTGGGATTCCAGCAATACTCAGCAGCTGCTCAGCAACAAAAATGAGTGAATGGCATCATCTCAAACATCATTATGCTAAGTGAGAGACCAAACGAAAGACTACATATCATACGATTGCATGTCCATTAAATTCTAGAAATTTCACTATTGCAGTGACAGAAAACAGAGCGGTGGTTGAGTGAAGGGAAGGGGTGAGGGTGGGAGGCAAGGATTAAATAGAAAGGGGCATAAAGAAAGTTTCTAGGGAAAAGAACCTGTTCTCTACAGTGCCACAGTTCAGGAGTAACTGGGTGGTGGGAACTAAGGGGAGAGGAGGGTGTGAGGGATGAGGGCAGAGAGAAGGGCTGGGGAAGCAGGAGCTGAGGACAAGGAGCAGAGGAAAGGACTCCAAAGCAGTGGAGGAGCCTAGTAGGGGGTTCTCTGCATTCGGTGTTTCTGTACTGGGCAGTGTGGTAGTTACACGACTATAAATAATTACCAATATTCACCAAAAACCACAGCTAAAACTGGTGAGTTTTATTACATGTAAATGCCCTAATAAGCAAAAAAAAAAGGGGGGGGGGGAAGAGGAGGGAACCAAAAATAAAGACATTTTTAGATCATCAAAGCCATAAAATTCATTTCCTAGGGCTCCTGTACCACATGTAATTTTAAAGGAAGTTCTTCAGGGTGAAGGGAAATGATACTAGATGGTGACCCAGATACACAGAAAGGAACAATTAACAACAGGAATGATGCACACACACATGTCACATTCACACTCATTTTCTTAATTTCCTGAAGACATATGGCTGCTTGTCTAAAACAAAAAGTATTACACTGTATCACTGAGTTTATAATATAGATTGATGTAATATATAAAACAATAATAGCATAATGTTAGGTTAAATGAAGCTACACTGTTACAGGTGTCCTCTATTTTGCCGGGTGTCGGGTGTTGTTTAATAGAACCTGAACTTCACTGTGAAAAGCCAAGGAATTGGGTTTCCATTCTTACAACAGTAAAAAATTAGTGTAAAGAAATATAGCTAAAAGCCACTAGGAGAATTAAAATCATAAACTACAAAATGTTTATTTGACACATAAAAAAGTAGTAGAGGAGGAGCAGAAACAAAAAGAGATGAGTCCAATTGAAAACATATAGCAAATTGTAGACCAAAATCCAGCAATAGTAAGTGAAGAAATGACAGGTCTTTGCTCACATTAGCAGGACTGCTGAGCACTGTGGGGAGAACAGACATGGGCAGGAGGTGAGTGTTGGAGTCCGCGTGTTTCCTAAACAAAGGAATTAACACACAAGACAACACAAGACAAGACAAACATGGCGGCCGCCCCGAATGGCATGCTCTGCTTTATTTTATACAGTCGTTTCTGGAATGTTGCCAAGTCACAAGACACATTGTTGTTTTTCTGACTTTCCCCTGATTTTCTGGATTTTCAAGATGTTTACACATAAACAAGCCCCCAGGGTCTGCAGTTTGCAGCTAGCTCCTTTGTCCTCCCTGTTTGCAGGGAAGGAAGGCCCTGCTTCCTTTGCAAGAGCAGGACTTATCGGGAATGTCTCATTTGCGAGCACGTAGTCCTCTACATTTCCCCTTTCTTTATTTACAAGTTTGAATTTCTTTCAAAACCATCATTACATGTTGGGCTTGCTGGGATTCGGTGTTTGCCTTTTGGCACCATCTCCAGCAGACTGTGAAAATGACAAAGGCAAGAACAACAATCAATACATTGCTAGAAACAGAGGTCAGCAAAGTTTTTACAGGGCTCATAGGGTTCAAAGACGTCAAACTTTGTGCAATACCAGTCATCAAATCTGCACCAGTCAGCAATGGTAACTGATTGCGAAATGTTTCAGAAATGTTCTGTGTTAATTCTTGTATTTCTAGGGAAAGGTTATTATGACCAATTAAAAGTCTCTTTATCTCAGTCCAATTATGTACAGTGCTGTTAAAAGGAAAAGGAGTAATACAAAATTGGGTAGTATTCCAATCACATTTCAACAAAGCTCGGGTATTCAACACTGTTAGCTGATCTCCCAACCAAGAAACTACTTACTCCAGATTATCCACTTGTTCAGTCAAATGAGCATCTATGTCTCATTGCTGCTGCCACAACAAATGTGATTATTCATGCCATTGTTGCACAAATTCTGCATTTTGTATACTCTGGTGTAGAGCTAATCCAGCAACAGTGGCGGTGGAAGCAATTGCTACAAGTCCTATCACTGCGGTCATGACGATTCCAACCATCCTCCGACTGCGGTGGACAAGATCTTGCATAACCTTGTAAATTTGAGTAACCCCAGTGGATTCGCTCCAAGTACGTGTTAAGTTTACAGGTAGCCAGGTTTCTTTTCTGGCTCTTAGTATATATAAATCGGAATGAGACTCATTCCAATTATTATTCCACCAAGTAGTATTTATACAACTTAAGAATGTACAATTGCCCGTACAGTTAACTACCCATGTCTAATTATCCCATTTAAAAATTCCTGTTAACAACAAATAAGGTTTTCTTACACATGCAATAACATATCTAGAACTATTTCGATGCAAAGATACATGGAAAGGGTTAGCAATATTAGTAGTAAGATTTAAGGACATGTTTCCCGTGAAAGTGAACATTGGTTTATCAGCAGCTAGCAACTTCCAAATATGACTTTGTATTTGTGAAGTATTAGCCAAATGCGGCATAGGGGGTGATAGACCACCATCATGTCAAATAATAGTTTCATTGCCATCTGCAGAAATGCTGTGATTACTCTTATGTCAGCGCAGGTTGACATGACTAAATTTAGTTTGAAAATCTCCATGTACACTCCAATCAGTAACAAGGTATTTACGACCTTTCCCTTTTACTTCTGACAACAATTGTAGCCCACTACCTCTACATCTAGTCCACTCTAGTTGGGAAGCACCTCCGGACACATCGGGGATAGGGCATAAAGATAATGTACTTGGCAGAGTTTCATTAAGTACTGCAGTATGATTATACTTAAAACTTTGAGCCACAATAATCATAGTAAAGGCAGAGATATGACTATGGTTATAGCAAATAGCCCAAGCCTCATGAGAAAGATGCAGACAATGTGGACTACTCCCAAGACATATAGGTAACCCTTCAACCCCAAATTGATATGAACTATTTACTGTGCCAGTGTCTAATTCAAGATCCTGGTTTAAAAAAGGCGATGTCATCCAAGCAGTATCATTAGTAAATACTGAGACTTCTCTGTCTCCCCAGGCCATACCTTGATATAAGGATGGAAAAGGAATATAAGCCCAGTATGTAAATTCTCCAGCCGTTACCTGACAATTTACTATGGCCAGCATAGCCAGGAATAAAGTCAGTGGGGTTTTGGGCTGCCCAGCTTGTTGAACAACCCCTTCAGCTTTCTGAGTAAGCTTTTTCAGTTGACTCCATGTCGGGGGCTTCGCACGTCGAGTCCTGAAGGTGAATGTTCTCTGAGCACTCAGATTCAGCTCCTGAAATTCCTTGAGGAACTCTTTGGATCAGCTCCTCTTCACCATGGCACTGTTTCAACCGTCGAGATGGAAACCACTTGTCTCCGGCACCTGTATGGACAAGAGCATAGCCTTGGCCCCATTGTAAAACTTTTCCTTTTAAATATTACCCTTGTAATGAAGGATAATACACCCACAGATTACGGTTTTGTGGCTTTTCTAAAGGCTGTTGAAAATGTTTCACCGCTGCAGACTGCTGTAATTGGCGCCAATGGTTGAGAAAATTTAAAGTAAAAAGGGCTTTCAGAATTTGATATATTGGGGAATCTTGCCCATCTCCCCCTTTTTGTTTTAGAAGTTGTAATTTTAAGGTAGCATTGGCTCTTTCAATAATTGCTTGACCTTGATTGTTAAATGGAATACCAGTGGAATGACGAATATGGTATAAAGAAAGGAAGGCAGCCAATTTACGAGAGCGATAAGCAGGGGCATTATCGGTTTTTACTTCAGCAGGAACTCCCATAACCGCAAAGCAAGTAAGTAAATGAGTAATAACAGAGTCAGCCTTTTCAGAAGGCAATGGTGTAGCCTATTGGAAATGTGACTAGGTATCAATTGTATGATGAACATATTTTAAACGACCAAAAGAAGGAACATAAGTTACATCCATTTGCCAAATGTGATTTTGTTGAATGCCTTGAGGATTAATACCTGGACTTAAAAAAGGTGCAATAATAGGAGCACAAGATGGGCAGGCTCTGACAATAGCTCAGGCTTGACGACGTGTTATAGAAAATCACTGTTGTAATCCTAAACTATTAGTATGATGTAGTTGGTGCTCATCCTGAGCCCGTTGGACACTGCCAATAAGTAAAGAATCAATCTGACTATTGCCAAAAGATAAAGGTCCTGGCAAAGCTGAATGAGAACGAATATGAGTGATAAAAAGGGGAGCAGTGCGAGAAGTAAGAGCCATAAATAATAAAGAAGATAATTTTTGTAAAGGAGTTTGAGGAAATAATGGTAAAGAAGTTTGAGATATATATTTAGTTACATATACAGCATATTGGGAATCACTAACTATATTACAAGGGTTTTGAGGCCAGTCTTGTAGAACCATAAGAACGGCAAAAAGTTTTCCTTGTTGTACTGATTCAAATGGGTAGTGAGAAATTTTTGAATTATCTGATGTCCAGTATCCAGCTTTTCCATAGTTGGAAGCATCAGTAAAAAAGGTAGGACCTTTAACCGGAGTGTAAGAGATAGGATTATATGGCAATAAAGAATATTGTTGCAGAAAAACAAATAATTTATTACTACGATAATGCTGAGAAAAAGAACCAGTATATTCAGCACAAGCCACTTGCCAACCCTCATGACTTTCCAACGGTAATAATTTTTATAGGGTCAGCACCAAGCAACTGACGAGCTCGATGTCATCCTTTAATAATTTAGCCAATTTATCAATATATGGGTGAATTTTCTTAATGGCTTTATTAGCCAAAAACAGCCACTCCAGAATATTATTATCTTGGTGTAAAACGGCCATTGGCGAATGGGGAGTATGAAAAAGACACAACAAAAGTGGAAGATTGGGTGCAATATAATCAAGGTGAGCTTCACTAATTCTATTTTCTACAAATGACAATTCTTTTTCTGCTACAGGGGATAATTGACGAGAACTATTTAAACCTGAATCTCCTTCTAAGGTAGCAAATAGATGTCACAATTTGTAAGTAGGGATGATAAGAGCTGGATTAGGAAGCCCAGGTTGTAAAGTCCCCATAGGTTGAATACAAGCATTTACAGTTCTAAGATCAGTTAATAAGTGCCATTTTTCACTTTTCTTTTTAATGACAAACACAAGGGAATTCCATGCAGAAGTACTTGATTTAATATGCCCCTCGGCCAATTGTTCCTTAACTAAATTCTTTAAAGCCTTAAGTTTTTCTTTAGATAATGGCCACTGTTCCACCTAAACAGGAGTTGTAGTTTTCCACTTCAATTGTAAAGCTTGAGGCTTGTGGACAGTGGCTAAGAGTTTAAAGGATTGTAGCCCATTTTGAACATCATATTTTTGGCAGCTGAAGAAATATGAGGAATGCTTAAAAAGGCACCAAATTGCTGTAAAAGATCACGGCCCCAAAGGTTAATATTAATGGGAACAATATAAAAGAACACTTTTCCTTGTTGTCCTTCAGGTCCTACACAGCTCAGGGGCTCGACACTTTGGCAGACTACAGAAGCAGTACCTAGGCCAGATAGAGTAACCGATACTTGTTTCTTTTTCCAATGATCAGGCCATTGAGCCAAACATATAATAGATACCTCCGCTCCTGTGTCGACTAATCCCTCAAAAAGTATCCTATTAATTTGCAATGAACATAAAGGTTTTTGATCAGAAACTGAAGTTTCCCAGAAAACAGTTTTCCCAGTACTACCGAAACCTCCTTGATGAGACACATCTCTAGATAGGAAAGGAAAAAAAGGCAATAAAAGCAATTGTGCAATACGTTCCCCTGCCTCTAGGTGCATAAATTGTGAGACTTGTACCATAATAAGGATTTCATCAGTAAAATCAGGATCAATAATTCCTGTGACCACCATTAACTCCTGCATAGCGCTGCTGCTTCGACCTAACAAAAGTCCTACATGTCCCTTTGGCAAAGGGCTACACGCTCCAGTAGTTAACTTATATATTTCTGTGGGGAAAAGAAAGAGAGATCAGCCTATTACTGTGTCTATATAGAAAGAAGTAGACATAAGAGACTCCATTTTGTTCTGTATTTGAGATGCTGATAATCTGTGACCCTACCCCCAACCTTGTCCTTGCAAGAGACATGTGCTGTGGTGACTCAAGGTTTAATGGATATTGGGCTGTGCAGGATGTGCTTTGTTAAATAAGTGCCTAAAGGCTGCTTGCTGGTTAAAGGTCATCACCATTCTCTTAATCTCAAGTAAGAGAAAAGCATTTGTCTCCTGCCCGTCCCTGGGCAATGGAACATCTCCGTGTAAAACCCGATTGTATGCTTTGTTTACTGAGCAAGGAGAAAACCGCCTTTAGGAATAAGGTGGGACTTGCTGGCGCAATGCTGCTAAAAGGTTTATGGAGATGTTTGCATATGTATCTCAAGGCACAGCATTTTCCTTTAAACTTATTCATGTCACAGAGATTTTTGTTCATATGTCTTACTGCTGATTTCCTCCCTCCAATGATCCTATTGTCCTGCCACTCCCTTATCTTTAAGATGGTAAAGATAATTATCAATAAATACTAAGGGAACTCAGAGACCCGGGCGGCGTGGGTCCTCTGTAAGCTGAGCGCCAGTCCCCTGGGCCCACTTTTTCTTTCTCTATACTTTGTCTCTGTGTCTCATTTCTTTTCTCAAGTCTCTCGTTCCATCTAACAAGAAACGCCCACAGGTGTGGAGGGGCAGGCCACCTCTTCATATTCCTCCATTAGGAGACAGAGTATAAGGTTGAGTAATAGTTAAGTCAGCAGCAGCACTCTGCTTAGTTGCAGCATAAAGCTGGGAAACAGGGGTATGGGGTGATACCCTTAAGGATGACTCGAAGTCATTCCTTGATGTTGTAAGCCATCGCTCACTGGGTATTGTGGTAGGCCTGCATTGTATTTGTTGGGGCCCCAAGCCTGTGGGCCATGGTTCCCGTTTCCGGGGAGGGGTGACAATAAATTTTCACTCTTACCAGTTTTTGAACGGCATTCATTTGTCCAATGTCGACCTTTTCCACATCGTTTGCACTCCCCAGAGGGTAACTTTTTCTCTTTTAGAGCAGAAGAGCCTAATTTTTTCCGGCATTCCTTTTTAAAATGACCGGGTTTCCCACACTGATAGCATATACCTTGTTTAGAATTGCCTTTTAAAGCCTTAGAAAGTGCCCCAGCAAACAATTGAGCATTGTAAATAGCTCCCCCAACACCTGCACAAGCCCGAATATACTCATCTAAATTAGCTCCACTGGGCTTTAAAGGTCTTAATAATTTTTGTTGCAGCTTTCATTTCTTTCAAAAATTTAAATTGTAGGGCTGTAAAAGTCACATTCTGGCCACCGTCTGGGAACTGAGCATTGGGGCTGAAAGCAGCACGTGTTATTGGGAATAGATCTAATTCCTCGAAATCATCCTTTTCCTTCAATTCCTTCTTTTCTCCTACAGGAGGGAAAGGCACAGAGAAAACCTGACCTGACATAGGCAAAGAGGTTGGAGGTGGAGGCAAAGGGAAATCCTTTTCCAAAGGAGCAGAAGGGAAGGTAACAGGGAAGGTTCGTGGTGGAGAGATAGGAGAAACAGGAGCAGCAGTACCTTGCAATTTTAACAACCGTTGTAGCATCTCTAAAATACACTGCAAATCAGAATTTCCTTCAGATGAAGGAGGCATTCGCTCTTTTTCCAATTCCTTGTCCTCAACAACTGGGGCATAAATATGTTCCTCTCTAGGATCATTCCTCTCTAAAGCTTCAGATGCCTCACCTGCTGTGGCAGTATCTCCCGGCTCTGAGTCAGTTTCAAGTAACTCTAATGCCTGAGTAATGGAACTACACAAAGTCCACAAAGTAACCATTCCTTTCGATTTAACTGCACTTTGGTTAGATATTGAAACCAATAACAATGTTGTTCAACATGGGCAAACAATTGCTTCAAAGTCTTTTCTTTTACTTCTACTCCTATAGGCATCAACAGTCCCTGGAGTAACTGCAAATATTCAGAGGCCAGAGAGGTGGAATTCCCTATAATTTTCCCGTGGGCCCCCCTTCATTTATTTACCTGCCCGGGGTGTTCCCCCTCCCGTTCCTTGCTCTCGTGGAGCCACGGACACTGCTCCGGGTCCACGTGTTTCCTAAACAAAGGAATGAACACACAAGACAACACAAGACAAGATGAACATGGCGGCTGCCCCGAACTGCACACTCTGCTTTATTTTATACAGTCCCTTAGTGGAATGTTGCCAAGTCACAAGACACATTGTTGTTTTTCTGACCTTTCCCTGATTTTCTGGATTTTCAAGATGTTTACACATAAACAAGCCCCTAGGGTCTGCAGTTTGCATCTAGCTCCTTTGTCCTCCCTGTTTGCAGGGAAGGAACGCCCTGCTTCCTTTGCAAGAGCAGGACTTACCGGGAACATCTCCTTTGCGAGCACGTAGTCCTCTACAGGTGAGGGACAGTGTTAGTGCCACAATTCAGGAGTGACAGGGTGGCGGGGACTAAGGGGAGAGGAGGGTGTGAGGGATGAGAAGGGCAGAGAGAAGGGCTGGAGAAGCAGGAGGTGAGGAAAAGGAGAAGGGGAAAGAATTCTAAAGCAGGGGAAGAGCCTAGCAGGGGGTTCTTTGCATTCAGTATTTAATACATTTTGTGGGACTGCCAAAAACCTAATTGATTCCTTACGATTAAAACAAAAAAAAAAAACAGTTACAAAAATACCAAGTGTCCAGATAAAATATGCACACTGCTTAGATGTGCAGAGTTCACGAAAACAGGCAGTGCTTGAGCGTCGGTGAAGAGCATTGGGACTGCATGGAGCACTCGCGACTTTGAGGTGATGACTCCAGGCTCCCGGTTAAAATAGACACTAGCAAACCTTCTTTGTATTCAGGAGATGTTCTGGACTCATGCAGGGAAACTCGGGCTAGGGAATGAAGATAATTTTAAATGCAACAAACCAGAGTAACAGATCCATAGTCTGGGAAAGTAAAAGTTAGGAGCTTTGAGAGTTTAATTGTAATGCTGTTTTGACACAGGTCTCTTACAGATTGGAATTCTAATCATTCAGGGATTATCAATATTGTGCTACCTACTGTATTAATAAACAAAAAGGAAACTGGTCTCTATGAGAATCTCTGTGTGGTGCCTTCAGACAACACTTCACCAGGTTTAGAGAGAAAACCCCTGTCTCTACACCTCCATTCCCAGGGCGAGCTCACTCTGGCATGAAGTTCCCTGTGGTGAGTTTCCCTGTACAAAGGTCCAAGGGGAGAGGTAAGGAATGGCAGGCAGGGAGTCTAGTTCAGGGTCGGGGATTTCAGAACGAGTAGTGAAGGGGAAGGGGCTGGGTGCAGCCTCGGGGTCTCTCCCTGATTTCCAGACAGATACTTGTCCAGGACTTGGGCAGACAGGGGGACAAAGAGGCTTGGTGTAGGAGAGGGATCAGGACGAAGTCGCAGGTCCCGGGCATGGCTGTCAGGGTCTCAGGCTCCCAGAGCCTTGTCTGCATTGGGGAGGCGCTGGGTTGATGATTCCCCACTCCCCTGAGTTTCACTTCTCCCAATCTGTGTCGGGTCCTTCTTCCAGGATACTCACGACGAGTCCCCAGTTCCCACTCCCATTGGGGGTCGGGTTTCTAGGGAAGGCAATCAACGTCGCCCGGTTCCACTTCTAAAGTCTCCACACACCCACCCGGGCTCAGAGTCTCCTCAGACGCACAGGGTGCGGGTCATGATGCCCGGAACCGTCCTCCTGCTGCTCTCGGGGGCCCTGGCCCTGACCGAGACCTGGGCCGGTGAGTGCGGGGTCTGGAAGGAAATGGCCTCTGCGGGGAGGAGCCAGGGAACCGCAGGCGGGGGCGCAGGACCCGGGGAGCCGCGCGGGGAGGAGGGTCGGGCGGGTCTCAGCCTCTCCTCGCCCCCAGGCTCGCACTCCTTGAGGTATTTCAGCACCTCCGTGTCCCGGCCCGGCCGCGGGGAGCCCCGCTTCATCTCCGTGGGCTACGTGGACGACACGCAGTTCGTGCGGTTAGACAGCGACGCCGAGAGTCCGAGGATGGAGCCGCGGGCGCCGTGGGTGGAGCAGGAGGGGCCGGAGTATTGGGACCGGGAAACGCGGAACGCCCAGGGCCACGCACAGACTCACCGAGAGAACCTGCGGACCCTGCTCCGCTACTACAACCAGAGCGAGGCCGGTGAGTGACCCCGGCCCGGGGCGCAGGTCACGACCCCTCCCCATCCCCTACGGACGGCCCGGGTGGCCCCGAGTCTCTGGGTCCGAGATCCGCCCCGAGGCCGCGCGACCCGCCCAGACCCTTGACCGGAGAGAGCCCCAGGCGCCTTTACCCGGTTTTATTTTCAGTTGAGGCCAAAGTCCCAGCTGGTTGGTCGGGGCGGGGAGGGGCTCGGTGGGCGGGGCTGACCGCGGGGGCGGGGCTAGGGTCTCACACCATCCAGAGGGTGTTTGGCTGCGACCTGGGGCCCGACGGGCGCCTCCTCCGCGGATATAACCAGCACGCCTACGACGGCAAGGATTACATCGCCCTGAACGAGGACCTGCGCTCCTGGACCGCTGCAGACACTGCGGCTCAGAACACCCAGCGCAAGTGGGAGGCGTGCGGTGAGGCGGAGGAGTGGAGAGCCTACCTGGAGGGCGAGTGCCTGGAGTGGCTCCGCAGACACCTGGAGAACGGGAAGGAGACGCTGCAGCGTGCGGGTACCCTGCAGGGGCTGTGGGGAGACTTCCCCGTCTCCTATAGATCTCCCCGGATGGCCTCCCATGAGGAGGGGAGGAAAATGGGATCAGCGCTAGAATGTCGCCCTCTCTTGAATGAAGAATGGCATAAGTTTCCCTGATTTCCTCTAAGGGCCCCCTCTGCTCTCTAGGACAATTAAGGGATGACGTCTCTGAGGACATGGAGGGGAAGACAGTCCCTAGAATACTGATCAGGGGTCCCCTTTGACTCCTGCAGCAGCCTTGGGCTTTGTGACTTTTTCCTCTCAGGCCTTGTTCTCTGCCTCACACTCAATGTGTCTGAAGGTCTGATTCCAGCTTTTCTGAGTCCCTCGGCCTCCACTCGGGTCAGGACCAGAAGTCCCTGTTCCTCCCTCAGAGACTAGAACTCTCCAAGGAATAGGAGATTATCCCAGATGCTTGTGTCCAGGCTGGTGTCTGGCTTCTGTGCTCCCTTCCCCACCCCAGGTGTCCTGTCCATTCTCAGGATGGTCACATTTGTGCTGCTGGGGTGTCCCATGAGAGATGCAAAGCCCCTGAATTTTCTGACTCTTCCCATCAGATCCCCCAAAGACACACGTGACCCACCATGCCATCTCTGACCATGAGGCCACCCTGAGGTGCTGGGCCCTGGGCTTCTACCCTGCGGAGATCACACTGATGTGGCAGCGGGATGGGGAGGACCAAACTGAAGACACCCAGCTTGTGGAGACCAGGCCTGCAGGGGATGGAACCTTCCAGAAGTGGGCAGCTGTGGTGGTGTCTTCTGGAGAAGAGCAGAGATACACGTGCCATGTGCAGCACAAGGGGCTGCTGGAGCCCCTCACCCTGAGATGGGGTAAGGAATGGGTTGAAGGATCATGTCTCTCCTCAGGGAAAGCAGGAGCCCTTCTGGAGCCCTTCAGCAGGGTCAGGACCCCTCACCTTCCCCTCCTTTCCCAGAGCCATCTTCCCAGTCCACCATCCCCATCGTGGGCATTGTTGCTGGCCTGGCTGTCCTAACCTTTTTGGTCACTGGAGCTGTGGTCGCTGCTGTGTTGTGGAGGAGGAAGAGCTCAGGTAGGGAAGGGGTGAGGGGTAGAGTCTGGGTTTTCTTGTCCCACTGGGGGTTTCAAGCCCCAGGTAGAAGTGTGCTCCGCCTCATTAGTGAAGGGGTGGCCTGCCCCTCCACACCTGTGGGCATTTCTCGTTAGGTGGAACGAGAGACTTGAGAAAAGAAATGAGACACAGAGACAAAGTATAGAGAAAGAAAAAGTGGACCCAAGGGACCGGCGCTCAGCATACAGAGGACCCACATTGGCACCGGTCTCTGAGTTCCCTTGGTATTTATTGATAATTATCTTTGCCATCTTAAAGAAAAGGAAGTGGCAGGATAATAGGATCATTGTAGGGAGAAAGTCAGCAGTAAAACATATGAATAAAGTTCTCTGTGACATGAATAAGTTTAAGGAAAAGTGCTGTGCCTTGATACGCATATGTAAACGTCTCCATAAACCTTTTTAGTGCATAAAGAGCAGCATTGTGCTAGCAAGTCCCACCTTTCGCCCTAAGGCGGTTTTCTCCTTTCTCAGTAAACAGAACATAGGATGGGGTTTTATACTGAGATGTTCCATTGCCCAGGGACAGGCAGGAGACAGATGCTTTTCTCTATCTCAACCGCCAACAACTGCCAAGAGGGCTTCTTTCCTCTTGTACTAGTCCTCCTCAGCACAGACCCTTCACGGGTGTCAGGCTGGGGGACGATCAGGTCTTTCCCTTCCCACGAGGCCATATTTCAGACTATCACATGGGGAGAAACCTTGGACAATACCTAGCTTTCCTAGGCAGTTGTCCCTGCGAACTTTGGCAGTGTGCATGTCCCTGGGTACTTGACATTAAGAGAATGGTGATGACTTTTAACCAGCAAGCTGCCTTCAGGCACTTGTTTAACAAAGCACACCCTGCAGAGCCCAAAATCCTTTAAACTTTGAGTCACCATATCACATGTCTCTTGCAAGGACAAGGTTGGGGATAGGGTCACAGATTAACAGCATCTCAAATACAGAACAAAATGGAGTCTCTTACGTCTACTTCTTTCTATATAGACACAGTAACAGTCTGATCTTTCTTTCTTTTCCCCACAATTACTGGGAAGCAGCATCCACACATGGGCCATCCCAGCCTGGGGCCCTGTGTGCCGGCACTTACTCTTTTGTGAAGCACATGTGACAATGAAGGACAATGTATCACCTTGATGGTTGTGGTGTTGGGGTCCAGATTCCAGCATTCATGAGTCAGGGGAAGGTCCCTGCTAAGGACAGACCTTAGGAGGGCAGTTGGTCCAGAACCCACACCTGCTTTCCTGGTGTTTCCTGATCCTGCCCTGGGTCTGTAGTCATAGCTCTAGAAACTTCTCTTGGGTCCAAGACTAGGAGGTTCCTCTAAGATCCCATGGCCCTGCCTCCTCCCTGTCCCCTCACAGGACATTTACTTCCCGCAGGTGGAAAAAGCGGGAACTACTGTAAGTGGCGGGGGCAGGAGTGTGAAGGAGCTCACCCACTCCATTATTCCTCCTGCACCACGTCTCCTGCGGGCTCTGACCAGGTCCTGTTTTTGTTCTACCCCAGGGAGCAGCAGTGCCCAGGGCTCTGATCAGGACTCTGATGAGTCTCTCATGGCCTGTAAAGGTGAGACCCTGGGGATTTGAAGTGGGTGGGGGTGGGGCAGAGGGGAAAGGCCTGGGTAATGGAGATTCTTTGACTGGGATGTTTCGAGTTTGTGGGGGGACTGTTCAGTGTGTCATCACTTACCATGACTGACCTGAATTTGTTCATGACTACTGTTTTCTGTAGCCTGAGACAGGTGCCTTGTGTGGGACTGAGATGCAGGATTTCTTCACGCCTCCCCTTTGTGACTTCAACAGCTTCTGGCATCTCTTTCTGCAAAGGCATCTGAATGTGTCTGCGTCCCTGTTAGCATAATGTGAGGAGGTGGAGGGACAGCCCACCCCCGTGTCCACCATGACCCCTGTTCCCACGCTGACCTGTGTTCCCTCCCCAGTCATCTTTCCTGTTCCAGAGAGGTGGGGCTGGATGTCTCCATCTCAGTCTCAACTTCATGCTGCATTGAGCTGCAACCTCTTACTTCTCTACTGAAAATAAGAATCTGAATAGAAATTTGTTTTCTCAATATTTGCCATGAGAAGTTGATGGGTTAATTAAATAAGTCAATTCCTAAAATTTGAGAGAGGAAATAAAGACCTGAGAACCTTCCAGAATCCACATGTTTGCTGTGCTGAGTCTGTTGCAGGTGGGAACTGGAGAAGGCTGTGAGGAGCCGAATGTGGACGGGGCCTGTGCCCAGTTGCTGTTCAGTCCCTCATAGGCTTTATGTGGTCAGTCCTCAGCTGGGTCACCTTCACTGCTCCATTGTCCTTGTCCCTTCAGTGGAAACTTGTCCAGCTGGAGCTGTGACCACAGAGGTTCACACATCACCCAGGGTGGCCCCTGCACACGGGAGTCCCTGTGCTTTCTGAGACAAATTTTCAGATCCATTCAATTCTGCCCTCCTTCTAGGGCTCCTCTTCTGCTCTGCTCTCCTGCCCTGTCTCCCTGCCCTGGTTCTAGTGATCTTCATGCTGGCTCAAATCCCAACTCAAATCTAAAACAGTGAAATTTAGGTTTATACTTGTTTGTGAAATTGGACCCATCATCAAGGACTGTTCTTTGATTTTGAAGAGAGAAACCTGAATGTGTGCTGTGGTGTGTGGGGGGGTTGGTGTGGGAGGAAGGATGGGGGAGGGAGGACCACAAGCAGCACTGCTGAGAAAAGCACAGACGGCCTCGGTGTCAGTGTGAGGGGACCTTGTGCTGTGGTCACCACAAAACAGCATTTGGCCTGAAGCTATGTTAATAAAGATACTGGCTTTAGAATAGGGAGGTGCTCTACACTGATCATTCATTCAGCTGACCTTTGTTGTCAACCAGACATAGGACAGAGTGGTTCTGCATCTGGGGAACATCACTGAAGTAAAATGAGAAAAATCTCTGACCTTGGGTAGCATGTGTTCCAATGCGAAGAGGCAGACGAAAGATACATTATAACCAGAGCAAGGGAAGAAAGTGCTAGAAGGTGGTAAGTGCTGTGAGACAGGTGACCCAGGGTGTGGGCAGTGGGGACAGGGAAGGTGGCTGTTGTGCTGGGGTGGTCAGTGTGTGCCACGTTGCAAAGGTGAACTTTGAGGAAAGATTTGAGGGACATGAGGAGTTGTCCATGAGGATGTCTGGGGAAGTTCTTTCCAGGCAGTGGATCCTCCAGTTCAAATGTACTGGAGCAGGAAGGTGTCTGTGTTTCCTGAAAAGCAAGGAGGCCAGGAGGGCTGGACAGAGAGAAACTGAGGTGAGGTCAGAGGTACAGCCAGAGCAGGTGGGCTTGAGGGGAGTGGGGAAGGATCTGACCTTTGCTCTGAGTGAGATGGGAGGTAGAGGACAATTTTGAGCAGAAGAAGGACATGGTACAACTACCTATTTATTTATTTATTCATTTATTCATTTATTTAAGATGGAGTCTTGCTCTGTCACCTAGGCTGGAGTGCAATGGCATGATCCCCGCTCACTGCACCTCCGTCTTCCAGGTTCAAGCGATTCTCCTGCCTCAGCCTCCTGAGTAACTGGGATTACAGATGCCCACCACCAAGCCCGGCTAATTTTCGTAGTTTTAGTAGAGACAGGGTTTCGCCATGTTGGCCAGGCTGGTCTCAAACTTCCAACCTCAAGTGATCTGCCCGTGTTGGCCTCCCAAAGCGCTGGGATACAGGCGTGAGCCACCAAGCCCAGCCACAACTTCTCTTCTAAAAGGATCTCTGACTGCTGTGCTGAGAACAGAATTGAGAGGTGAGGGACGAGGGAGGCAGAAGGGAAGAACAGTAGGAAGCGAGTGCAGTATTCCAGGCTGGAGATGTCGGTGACTTTGACTGGGGTGTGAGCAGGGGAAATAGTGGGACGTGAGGGGATTCTGGATGCATTTGAAGATGGACTGACAACATGTGCCAATGGATTGTATCTGTGATGTGAGAAAGACGAATCAAGGACACTCATAGTTGTAAAATGAGTGAGTAGAAGGATGGAGCTGCTGTCAGTGGAGATGGGGAGACTCCGGCAGGAGCATACTGAGGAGGGGGCATCACAGGCACTCAGTGGAGGAGATGTCTACTAGGAATGCAGGTGAAGGAGCTGGGGTGGAATTTAGACAGACAACTCCAGAGTTTAGGGGAAAGGAGAAATAGCCTGGGCAGGAGAAATAGATTTAGGAGCTCACACTGTATAAATGATACTTAAAACCTCAAGCATGGATGAGGGCACCAAGGGAGTGGTTGACTATGGAAAAGAATGAGTGCAAGGACGGAACCCTGAACCTCCAGTTCTAAGGGATCTGAGCAGACCACACCCAGAGAAGACTGCACAGTTCTGACCCCAAGTCTAGAGGACACTTAGACAAGGAACTCCCGTGTCCACAGGGATCTCCTGGACGTGGTGCTGAGATCCAGGAAGTCCGGAGTTAAACAAGAGATTCTTGATTTATGACAAGGCTGGAGCTCATGCTGCTGGTCTCCAGATCAAGAACACCAGGATCCCACATGTCTGAGCATCAGCCTTGCCTATAGGGCTTGTTATATAAGTGATTCCTTGGTCTTGTGCCTAATATTCTGAGACAGGGATTCTGGGGAGTGGCCTGTGTATTTTCTAAGCCCCGCCAGCAATCCTGTTGCTCAGCCAGATCGGGAACCACTGAGATCAGAGATCAGAGAGTGCCCAGGGTGGGTGGGTGGGGTGGGTTTTCAAACCCTGTTTAAAAGAGGATTTTTCTCACAGAAAGAAAAGGGAGGATGTGTATCATCAGTTATGAGATGTGACATTCCCTGTTGTTCTCTCCACCATGGGGTAGAGGCCAGGTAGAGTTCAGGATGTGGCTCTCGCACAAGGAACACCTCTGAATGCTGCTCTCTGACACTCGCCCACCGACTCATTTCCCACTCACTTCTTGGAGAAAACTGTGGAAACCAAATTTCTCTAATTTACACATACAGTAGCATACATGGTATTGGGGGCTAATTTTATTGTGGGGAAGGCCATAGAACTAGGCTGGAATCTACACATCCAGGAACAGAATCCACAGCCCACCCTGGATCAGGTCCCTCCTAGGAACAACTGCCCCTGCTGCTGAGCACAGACGCCACTGCTCACACCTCTGACACCCTGGTGCTGGACACTGGACCCTGAGGCCAGGGGAGACGTCACTGCTGCACCTAGAAATTGGACATCACTACTGCCACTCAGCCATCTTTACTAAAATGTGTTCTGCACAGTCCCAGCCTTTCTGTGTCACCTCATTCTGGCTCAGAGGCTGGCAGTGATATAGGAGTTAAGAAGAAATTATTTAGGCAGATAGTGAGGGTATGGAAGTCCTCAGTAAGGTTTTCCTTTTAATGAAATGCAGCCCACAAGTCATTTTCTTTTCTAACAAAGAGCAGCCTGTAAAATTACTACATCTAATAATAGGGATAGACTCCAGTACAATAATAGTGGGGACTTCAACATCCAACCCTCAGCATTAAACAGATCATCTACACAGAAATCAAGAAGAAACATTGGATTTAAAAGGAACTTTAGAACTCATAATGCTAACAGACATTTACAGAGCATTCTATCTAACACTATAGAATATACTACACTCTTTTCATAACACATGGAGTATTTTCTGGGAGATAGCCTATGTTAAGCCACAAAAAAACTCAACAAATTTTCAAAAGTTGAAACCATATCAAATATCTTCTCCAGTCACAATGGAATAAAACTGCAATTATACTCCAAGGGAAACTTTGGCAACTAGACAAATACATGGAAATTAAACAACATGCTCCTGAATAACTATTGAGTCAACAGAGAAATTCAGATGGAAATCAAAAAGTTTCTTGAAACAAATTAAAATGGAAACACAACATATACCAAAACCTGTGGAATACAGTTAAACAAGGCTAAAAGGGACGTTTATAGCAATAAATGCCTACCTAAGAAAAGTAAAAACACTACAAATTAACAATATAACAATGAACCAGAAGGAACTAGAAAAGCAACAACAAACCACATCCAAAATTAGCAGAAAAAATAACAAAGATCAGAACAGAACTAAAGACTTCTAAAAACCAAGTAAATGATCAACCAAGTGAAAAGATCGTTCTACAAAAAGATAAACAAAAGTGATAAACCACTAGCTAGACAAACCAAGAAACAAAGAGAGAAGACTCAAACAGAATCAGAAAAGAAAAGACAAACATTATAACTGATACTGCAAAAATACAAAAGATTATCAGAGACTATTATAAACAATTCTGTACTGACAAACTGGAAAACCTGGAGGATATGGATAAATTCCTGGAAACATACAACCTAGCAAGGTTAAATTATGAAGAATAGAAAACCTGAAGCCCTGACATCCGTGAACCGTTCTCACAGCGGGTCCAGTGGGCCCCTGACCACCCTGTGATTATTTCCTCAGTGCTGGTTTGCATAATTGAAATAGACCTGCTCAGCAACAGGCAGAATCTGCAGTTCACTTCCTTTTTTAACTTTTATTTTCAGTTCAGGGATACTGGTACAGGCTGTTTTATAGGTAAACTTGTGTTGTGGGAGTTTGTTGCACAGATTATTTAATCACCCAGGTTTTAAGCATAGTAACCATTAGTTATTTTTCCTGATCCTCTCCCTCCTTCCACCCTCAACCTTCTGAAAGGCGCTGGTGTGTGTTATTCCCCTCTCTGTCTCTATGCGTTCTCATCATTTAGCTCCCACTTATAAGAACATGCAGTATTTGCTTCTCTGTCCCTGCATTAGTTTGCTAAGGATAATGACTTCCAGCTCCATCCATGTCCCTGCGAAGGACATGATCTTGTTACTTTTTCTGGCTGCATAGTAATCCATGGTGTATATGTACCACATTGTCTTTATCCAGTCTATCATTGATGGGCATTTAAGTTGAGTCCACGTCTTTGCTATTGTGAATGTTGCTGCAATGAGCATATGTGTGCCTATGTCTTTATAAGAGAATGATTTGTATTCCTTTGGGTATAATGGTATTCTGTCTTTAGGTCTTTCAGAAATCACCACACAGTCTTCCACAATGGCTGATCTAATTTGCACTCCAACCAACAGTGTATAAATATCCCTTTTTCTCCACAAACTCGCGAGCATCTGTTATTTTTTGACTTTTTAATAATCGCCGTTCTGCCTGGTGTGAGATGTTATCTCATTGTGGTTTTGATTTGCATTTCTCTAATGATGAGTGATGTTGAGCTTTTTTTCATATGTTTGTTGGCTGCATGTATGTCTTCTTTTGAGAAGTGTCTGTTCATATGCTTTGCCCACTTTTTAAAGGGGTTGTTTTGTTTTTTCTTGTACATTTGTTTAAGTTCCTTATAGACGCTAGATATTAGATCTTTGTCTGATGCATAGTTCACAAAAAATTTTCCCCATTCTGTATGTTGTCTGTTCACTCTGTTGATAATTTCTTTTGCTGTGCAGAATCTCTTTAGTTTAATTAGATCCCATTTGTCAATTTTTGTTTTTGTTATGCTTGCTTTTGGCATCTTTGTCATAAAATCATTGCCCATGCCTGTGTCCTGAATGGTACTGCCTAGGTTATATTCCAGGGTTTTTATAGTTTTGGGTTTTACATTTAAGTCTTTAATCCATCTTGAGGTGATTTTTGTATATGTTGTAAGGAAGGAGTTCAGTTTCAATCTTCTGTGTGTGGTTAGCCAGTTATCCCAGCACCATTTTTAAATAGGGAATCATTCCCCATTGCTTGTTTTTGTCAGATTTGTCAAAGATCGTAGTTGTAGGTGTGTGGTCTTTTTTCTGGGTTCTCTATGCCATTCCATTTGTCTATGTGTCTGATTTTGTACCAGTATCATGCTGTTTTGGTTACTGCAGCCCTGAAGTATAGTTGAAATCCGGTACCTTGATATCTTCAGCTTTGTTCCTTTTGCCTAGGATTGCCTTGGCTATTTGGGCTCTTTTTTGGTCCCATGTGTATTATAAAATAATTTTTTCTAGTTCTGTGAAGAATGTCCATAGTAGTTTGATAGGAATAGCACTGAATCTGTACATTGCATGAGGAAGTATGGCCATTTTCACTATATTGATTTTTCCTATCCATAAGCATAGGAAATTTTTTCATTTGTTTGCATCATCTCTGATTTCTTTGAACAGTGGTTTGTAGTTCTCCTTGTAGAGATCTTTTACCTCCCAAGTTAGCTGTATTCCTAGGTATTTTATTCTTTTTGTGGCAGTTGTGAATGGGAGTTCATTCGTGATTTGGCTCTCAGCTTACCTGTTGTTGGTGTGTAGGAATGCTAGTAACTTTTGCACATTGATTTTGTATCCTGAGACTTTGCTGAAGTTGTTTATCAGCTTAAGAAGCTTTTGGGCTGAGCCTGTTCACCTGTCAGTCATCTGGTCCTGGGCTTTTTTTGTGGTTCGTAGGCTGTTTATTACTGCCTCAAGTTCAGAACTCGTTATTTGTTCAGGGATTGAATTTATTCCTGATTCAGTCTTGGGGGCAGTGTATGTGTCCAGGAATTTATCCATTTCTTCTAGATTTTCTAGTTTACGTGCGTAGAGGTATTCATAATATTTTCTGGTAGTTTCTTGTATTTCTGAGGGGTCAGTGGTAATGTTCTTCTTGTTTCTATTTGTGTTTATTTGAATTTTCTTTCTTCTTTATTAGTCTAGCTAGTGGTCTATATATATATATTTTTTTTTTTTTTTTTTTGAGACGGAGTCTTGCTCTGCCACCCAGGCTGGAGTGCAGTGGCCGGATCTCAGCTCACTGCAAGCTCCGCCTCCCGGGTTCCCGCCATTCTCCTGTCTCAGCCTCCCGAGTAGCTGGGACTACAGGCGCTGCCACCTCGCCCGGCTGGTGTTTTTGTATTTTTTAGTAGAGACGGGGTTTCACTGTGTTAGCCAGGATGGTCTCAATCTCCTGACCTCGTGATCCGCCCGTCTCGGCCTCCCAAAGTGCTGGGATTACAGGCTTGAGCCACCGCGCCCGGCCTGGTCTGTATATTTTTTATTTTTTTTTCAGAAACCTCCTGACTTCACTGATCTTTTGAATGCTTTTGTGTGTCTCTGTCTCCTTCAGGAGACAATACCTTTGTTAATTTTTTTTTGTTGTTATTTCTTGTCCTCTGCTAGCTTAGGGATGTGATTACTCTTTGTTCTCAAGTTCTTTTAGTTGTGATTTTAGGTTGTTAACTTGAGATTTTTCTAATTTTTTTATGTGGGCATTTACAGCTATAAATTTCCCTCTTAACACTGCCTTAGCCGTTTCCCAGAGATTCTGGTACATTGTATCTTTGTTCTTATTTGTTTCAAAGAACTTCTTGATTTCTGCCCTAATTTCATTATTTACCCAAAACTCATTCAAGAACAGATTATTCAATTTCTCTTTAATTGTATGGTTTGAGTGAATTTCTTATTCTTAATTTTGAATTTGATTGCACTATGGTCCAAGAGACTGTTATTATTTCAGTTCTTTTGTGTTTGCTGAGGAGTGTTTTACTTCCAATTGTGTGATTGATTTTAGAATAAGTGCCATGTGGCAATGAGAAAAATGTATATTCTGTTGTTTTGGGGTGGAGAGTTCTGTAGATGTCTATCAGGTCCATTTGATCCAGGACTGAGTTCAGGTCCTGAATACCTCTGTTAATTTTCTGTATTGCTGATCTGTCTAATATTGTCAGTGGGGAATTAAAGTCTACCACTATTATTGTGTGAGATTCTAAGTCTCTTTGAAGGTCTCTAAGAACCTGCTTATGAATCTGGGTGTGCCTGTATTGGGTGCATATATATTTAGGATAGTTAGATCTCCTTGTTGAATTAAACCCTTTACCCATACGTAATGCCCCTTTTTTAAAAAATCTTTTTTCATCTTTGTTGGTTTAAAGTCTGTTTTGTCAGAAACTAAGATTGCAACCCTGACTTTTTTCCTGCTTTCTATTTGCATGGTAAATTTTCCTTCATCCCTTTATTTTGAGCCTATGTGTGTCACTGCATGTGAGATGAGTGTATTGGAGACAGCATACTGATAGGTCTTGGTTCTTTATCCAGCTTGCCCATCTGCATCTTTTAAATGGGGGCATTTAGCTTATTTACATTAAAGTTAGTCTTGATATGTATGGATTTGATCTTGTTATCATGATGTTAGTTGGCTACTTTGCAGACTTGCTTATGTGGTTGCTTTATTGTGTATTTCACAATCTGTGTATTTCAGTGTGTTTTTGTAGTGGCTGGTGACTGTCTTTCCTTTCCATGTTTAGTGCTTGTTTTAGGGTAATGCAAGTCTGGTGGTAATGAATTCCAGTGGCATTTGTTTGTCTGAAAATAATCTTATTTCTCCTTTGTTGATGAAGCTTAGTTTGACCGGATATGAAATTTTGGGTTGGACATTCTTTTCTTTAAGAATGTTGAATATTGTCCCTCAATCTCTTCAGGCTTGTAGGGTTTCCACTGAGAGGACCACTGTTAGTCTAATCGACTTCCCTTTGTAGATAACCTGGCCCTTCTCTCTTGCTGCCCTTAACATTTTTTCTTTCATATCAATCTTGGAGAATCTGATGATTATGTGTCTTGGGGATGATCTTCTCATGGAGTAACTTACTGGGGTCCTCTGCATTTCTGAATTTGAATATTGGCCTGTCTAGCTAGGTTGGGGAAGTTCTCATAGATGACATCCTGAAATGTTTTGCAAATTGATTCCATTCTCCCCATCTCTTTCAGGTACACCAATCATTCCTAGATTCAGTTTCTTTACATAATCCCATATTTCTGGGAGGTTTTGTTCATTCCTTTTCATTCTTTCTATTCTATTCTTGTCTTCCTGTCTTATGTCAGAAAACCAGTCTTCAAGCACTGAGATTCTTTCCTCCACTTGTTGTATTCTGCTATTAATACTTGTGACTACACTATGAAATTCTTGTAGTATGCTTTTCAGCTCTATCTGATTAGTTATGTTCTCCTTTATACTGGCTATTTTGTCATTCACTCTGGCAATGTTTTATCAGGATTTTTAGCTTTCTTGCATTGGATTACACCATACTCCTTTAGCACAGTGAAATTTATTCCTATCCACATTCTGAATTCTACGTCTATTGTTTCAGCCATCTCAGCCTTAGCCTGGTTCCAAACCGGAGCTGCCTTTTTGAGTTTTCAGCATTCTTGCACTGATTCTTTCTCATCTTTGTGGGCTTATCTACCTTCAGTGTTTGAAGTTGCTGACCTTTGAGTGGGTTTTGTTTTTCTCCTCCTTTATTTTCTCCTTTAACAGTCTGGTCACTTTTCTGTAGGGCTGCTGCAGTTTATTGGGGGTCTGCTGCAGTCCCCAGTTGCCTCTGATTTTCCAGTACCTGGAGGTATCACCAGTGAAGGCTACGTAGCAGTAAAGATGGGAGTCTGCCCCTTCCTCTGGGAACTCTGTCTCAGGGAGGTACAGACCTGTTGCAGGCCAAACCCACCTGTAGGAGGTGCTAGAGACCCTGATTGGGAAATCTTGCCCAGTCAGGAGGAACACGATCAGGATCTAGAGGCTTACTAAAGGGAGGAATACTCCTTCAGGAGACACAGAAATTATTCCATTGAACTGGAAGCTAAGACAACCACTCGGCCCCTTCAGCTCCTTATGCTTCTGAATCAACAGAAAATGAAGCAGTGACTGCACTGTCTGGGGTGATTGGTCCTGGTCATCACGGGGAATTGGTCTGCTACTACACAATGGCAGCAAATAAGACTATGTCTGGAACACAGAAGATCTTTTAGAGCATCTCTTAGTAATACTCTGCCCTATAATTAAAGTCAATAAAAACTGTAACAACCCACATCAGGTAGGACTAGTAATGACATAAACACTTCAAGAATGAAGGTTTGAGTCATCCAAGCAGGAAAAGAAACCTAATCACCTGAGGGACTTGTTGAAGGCAATGGGAATATGGGATGGTTAGTAAAAAAAGAAAAAAGTATTT
Source organism: Chlorocebus sabaeus (assembly GCF_047675955.1). Classification (NCBI taxonomy): domain Eukaryota; kingdom Metazoa; phylum Chordata; class Mammalia; order Primates; family Cercopithecidae; genus Chlorocebus; species Chlorocebus sabaeus. The sequence continues at coordinate 31,421,912 of NC_132920.1, read as the reverse complement.
AAACATTAGTTTTGGCTGGCACAGTGACTCATGCCTGTAATCCCAGCACTTCAGAGGCTGAGGCAGGTGGAATGCTTAAGTCTCGGAGTGTGAGACCAACTTGGGCAACATGCTGAAACTCCATCGCTACTGAAAACAAATACAAAAAATTAGTCAGACTTGGTGGTGTGCTTGTAGTCCCAGCTACTTAGGAGATTGAAGTAGGAGGATCACTTGTGCCCAGGAGATGAAGGTTGCAGTGAGCCGAGGTAATGCCACTCCAGCCTGGGCAACAGAACAAGACCCTGTATCAAATAAATCAGTAAATAAATAAATAAATAACCAGCTGTAACCATGTGACCAGTTATAGAACTAAAGATGGCAAACGTTATGAGTATTACTTTCCTATATTTTATAAAGATATTTATGTCTGTGTGTATGTATCCATACACATATTAAGCAAATAGCTTTGTTTTCATCTTTTCCTAATCACCTTAAAACATAAGACATGCTACTAATAGTTCCGTTTTATTAATGATGGTCTAACTTTTTTTAAACATGGTATTTAGGTTACAGTACATCAAAGAGAAGAGGTCATATCATGCATTCCGTTTGAATCTTTTTCTGCAGAAAGGGTTAGTGTGTTTTTAGTGGATGCAAACTAGTTGTATCATCTTTGGCAAATGCATGACTTTATAGTTGTTTTTATTGGAGACTAAGTATGACTTAAAAAAACGTTAATGGGTGCCAAGTTCACAAGCATGGACTGGGATGTTGGGTCTTATGTGTCAATTTTACTAAACCATAGCACCTACTTATATAATCAAACACTAATTTATATGTTGCTATGATGGTGTTTTGCAGTTGTGATTAAAATCTGATGTCAGTTGATTTTACGAGAAGGAAATTACCCTAAAAAATCTGGGTGGGACTTTTTGAATCAGTTGAAGGCCTTCGGGCAAATATGAGGCTTCCCAGAGGAGAAAAAATTCTGCCTGAAGATGACAGTAGCAACTACAGTTTAGGTTTCCAGTCTGCCAGCCTGGTCTACAAATTTCAGACTGAAGCCTGCAACATTGTGACTTTCCAGCCTGCCAGCCTGCGGAGGTGTAATTTGTGACATCAATAATGTAAAACGAGGGGTGGAAAAAGATGTAAAGAAGCAGGCTAGGTGTGGTGGCTTATGCCTGAAATCCCAGCACTTTGGGAGGCCAAGGCAGGCACATTGCCTGAGCTTGGGAGTTCAAACCCAGCCTGGCCAACATGGCGTCTCTACTAAAAATACAAAAAATTAGCATGGCTTGATGGCAGGCACCTGTAATCCCAGTTACTCGGGAGGCTGAGGCAGGAGAAGTGCTTGAACCCAGGAGGTGGAGGTTGCAGTGAGCTAAGATCATGCCACTACACTCCAGCCTGGGTGACAGAGTGAGATTCTCTCTCAAAAAACAAAACAAAACAAAACAAAACAAAACAAAACAAAACAAAACAGAACTCTCATATACGATTGAAGTTGGTTTCAATTCAAGATTGTTATAACTGTATTGTTATATGTAATACCATAGTAATCACAAAGAAAACATACATAAAATATACATGAAAGAAAATGAGAAGGCGTTTAAAATATATTGCTTGAAAAAATTGACTAAACACGAAGGTTGGAATGAAGGACATGAGGGATGAAACAGCTTTAAGACATGCATAAAACTAACATTAAAATTACAGAAGTAAGTCCTTCCTTATCAGTAATTACTTTTAAAGGTAAATGGATTAAACTGCCCAATCAGAACTCAGAGATTATCACAATGGATAGAATAAAAAGAATCTAACCATATACTGGCTACAATATACTCACTTTGCACACAAGGACATACGCTAGTTGAAACTGGAGGGATAGAAAGGGACATTCATGAAAATAGTAACAAAGAATTTTTTATGATCTCTCAAAGGGTTCTGTGTTGGCTGGGCTCAGATAATGGCCTGGGAGTTTTACATGGTTCAGGAATTGAAGTGGAAGGAACCAGATGCAGGCAGGATGGTTAACGGCAGTGCCCAGAACGGACACAACCACACTTCTGCCATATTTTATTTGCTAATGCAGATATCAGATCTGCTCATGTTTAAGGGGATGGAGAGACCATATCTCTTGATGAGGGAGTGGTGGGTCAAACTAAAGAAAAGCAAGTGTGATGGAAGATATTTTTTCAGCCTTCTTAGGAAAATACATGCAATCCAAAACATCCTGTCTGCCAGAAAGGAAGAAACCATCACGCCTTACCCCTCTTCTAAGCCCTGTGATTCTACAGTCTCCTGGGGAAGGACCATGTCTTAGGAAGCAGGTGGGCAGTCGAAGCTCCAAATAAAGCCCCATCTACAGCCACAATTTCACTTTATTTTGATGAAATATTGTGTCATTTTCAATAAAGCGGGGGCTCACGAACTCTTTTCAGGGATCTCTCCAGTGGCGGGGACGATATGCTTCCTCCTCCACAGTTCAACTTTACAGATAAGTGGATCTAGGTCTCAGTTTCAGTTATTTAAAACACTAGAGACTTGGATGCATGCAGGTCACAAAGGGGTGAAAGAATACTCTCTGTCACTTTCCCTTCTCTCACTCACTGCCCTCTGAATAAGAACCTGCTCTACCTTGACCTTTTGAATGGGGAGGACATTCATTCCAGTTTCCAGAGACAAACCTGCTGCCCAAACAGCATGGTTCATTATAAAGACTAAACCCTATACCAAGAGCTCTCCCCTTATCCACCATGGCAGAAAGTGAATCCCATGGAAAGACCCAGAAAATGCTGGCTCAAAAGGACCAGTGTCATGTTCCTTCCACCAAAATGAAGCCAACATATTCATCACAATATGGAGTAGTGATAAGGATATCAAAACGATTACCAAAAAAATTTGACAAATATGTTCTTTTTATTACATCAACTTTTTTTGTCCTCCACATATAAAGAAAATAAGTCTGCCCAGCAGGAGAAGTTGTTCCCCTGGGAGATCATCCTCTTTCCAGTTGAAAATCTGGAACTGGAATCACTAGAATGGAGCAAGGCTTTCTGGTATGACACAGCACTGGGTCTTGGGGCAGCCAGAGTTATGGGGGGCTCACCTTCTGGCTGACATCAATCTTTGACTCTCCATTTTTTTGTTCTCATTGTAGAACAAAATTTCAGAGTATCAAGAGCCAAAGAGATTTACTCTATTTTATTGTTTAGAAAATGCAATCTCAAGGATAATCCAGACTGTTATGGGCTAAATTGTATCCCCCCAAAATTGGCATGTTGATGTCCTAACCCCCAGTACCTGAGAAAATGACTGCACTTGGAGAGGTCCTTAAGGAGGTCATTAAGGTAAAATGAGGTCATATGAGTGTGCCCTGATTCAATGTGACTAGTGTCCTTATAAAAAGAGAAGATTAGACACAGATGGATACAGAGGAGTGACTATGTGAAGACATAGAGAGAATACATCCACAAACCAAGGAAAGAAGCCTTAGAAGAAACCAGCACTGCCAACACCATGACCTTGAACGTCCAACCTCCAGAACTGTGAGACAATGAATTTCTGTTAAGTCACCCAGCATGTGGTACTTTGTATGGCAGCCCCAGCAAATTAAAACAAACATATTATACTGCCCAATGGAGAGTTTTACCTGACTGCACTCTGACTCCAATTCGATCAAGGTCCATATGCTCTGGGACTTCTCCAGCTCCTCATGAGAAATGACAAAGAATGGCATGTCCAGCTCCTGGGGTCCCTGATGGCAATGAGAGGTAGCTCCTAATGGGGGGAGCTTTGGGGTGACCAAGACCTCATAGAGTTCATCACTGTTGGGCCAGTTGGCTTCAGTCCCCTGACCACAATGGATCCATGGGCCTGGATTCACCTCTGATATTCGTGTCTTTTTTTTCTTGGACTTCCACAAGTGGTCTCTGGTAGAGATGGAGGGAAAGGACATAGGGATTCAAAATCCTGACTACCCTAGTGGCCTCCCCTCACTTCTACTCAGAGACAACACGGCCATTTCTCTAAACTCCTTAGGACGTGGCTAAAGTCAGTAATAGAGCACAGGGAGATGCCTTGAATAGAGTTCCAAGGAAGGGTGGCTGGTGCCCTCTAGACCCTTTGACTATACGCGGTGGGCTTCTTTAGCATGAAATGTCCCAGAGACAGCCACATTCTATGCTTGGATCCTCAAACCAAAGTGTGTGAGGGTCTTAGCCCTAGCCAAATGAGCACTGAATTCAAGAGAGACCGGGAAACATTCTGAGTATCGGGACACTTTACTCCTGAATCCTGAATCCTGGAAGTTGGCTTCTGGCCAGGGAGGCAGGTGTCATTATATCTGGGCTGCCTCTGTGAGGCCTCTTTTCCCTCTGCCTTTCACATCTTTCTACCCCTGTTAATCCCAGAACAGATAGAAACATTCTGCCTTCTTAGATGCCTCTTGCTATAAGTTTCAATGCCATTTGATTGAATTAATAAATGAAAGCAACTTTAATACAAGATGAGGTTTAAAGAATGGTATTTGACATGGGTTTAGAATGAATAAATGGATCAAGTAATGGATTTTGAAAAAATTCATGTAAAATTTATTTTTAACCATTTTATTAACCTGACTGTGGAATTAATAAATGATTCCAAATTAATACAAAAAAGTGCAATCACAAATGCACTTCTGAATGCACAGAAGTGTGAATGAGGGGCAATGCATACAAGGAAAAAAGGTGTGTACAGGAAGAAATTCTTCATTCCAGGTTTTTACTGATCCCTCTGGGTCAAGATGGGCTAAAAGTCCAAAAATCTGCTTTCCTCACATGGAAAAAATATTCAGCATAAAATACAACTGATTGAACACAATTATCTATGCTTTAAATACATTAGAAAAAACCAGTAAGGAAAAATAATCCTACCATCACTAAGATTTTAAATTATAATAAAATAAAGCCTAAAAATGTATCTTTTGTTCCCAGTTCCAATGATTATAGGATTGCAGCGTTTGGCTTTCAAAAGACCATTTAAAACGACTCAGAGAAGTTTTCTTAACAAACTCCATAGCATGACCACAGCTAAACCTATGCGCAGTAGTAGAAGTAAACAACGACACCGCTGCCTTTAAAATTTCATTTTGAAAAGCATGTTTGAAAGTGGCTGACTAGCTCCTAATTTAATCACTACCATTTGAAGTCATATGTTAGATTGGCAAAATCGTCATAATTTTATGTATTTTATTTTTGTAATGCAAGTGCTTCACTCTGCTATCTGATAAAAGAAAATGTCAAGCCAGGCATGGTGATGCGTGCCTTGTAGTCCCAGCTACTCAAGAGTCTGAGGCAGGAGGAGTCATTAAGTTCAGGAATTCAAGGCTACAGCAAGCTATGATGGTGCCACTGCACTCCAGCCTGTGCAACAGAGAGAGAATACACTGTTAATGTAAAATCTTAGTGTTAGGAGTTCAATCTTGAACTGATTCTGTGAGATTCTATTTGAGAGAAGCTGTTGTGTACAATGAGGTTTGGGGAATATCAACAAGAAGTAAATGCCAACATTGCTTCTAATTTACAAACTAAAAGGAAATTCCATGAACTTTTAATGCTAAGTTAAATCATTGTAAAATGAATGACAAAAAATTATCCTACGAAACATAACCAGTTGCTAGATATATCTGAATATTAATTAGATAAAAAGATGAATGAAAGACATGTTTTAGGAATAAAAACTATAAAAGAACTGTAAAAGCTTATCACGCCCTTGGCTGGAGTTACATAAAGTTACTACTCATCTGTAAATTGGGATTCCCATGGTGGCTACTTCTTAAAGTTGATACAATGATCAAATATGTGTGTGTGTGTTTTTAATTATGATACTTTAAGTTCTAGGGTACATGTGCACAACGTGCAGGTTTGTTACGTATGTATACACACGCCATGTTGGTGTGCTGCACCCATTAACTCCTCGTTTACATTAGGTATATCTCCTAATGCTATCCCTCCCTCCTCCCCCAACCCCATGACAGGCCCCAGTGTGTGATGTTCCCCTTCCTGTGTCCAAGTGGTCTCATTGTTCAATGCCCACCTATGAGTGAGAACATGCGGTGTTTGGTTTTTTGTCCTTGCGTTACTTTGCTGAGAATGATGGTTTCCAGCTTCATCCATGTCCCTACAAAGGACATGAACTCATCCTTTTTTATGGCTGCATAGTATTCCGTGGTATACATGTGCCACATTTTCTTAGGGGATTAAATGTGTTTTGATCCATCAAAAGCACCTAGAAAAGTGCCTGAGACATAGTAAATGCTAAAGTCTCCCTAAGTAAATAAAAAATGTATAAAAATGATGCTAAATTCAAGGTCCTGATCCTCTGCACACACCCAATGTGTTTAAAATTCTGTTCATCCTCTCTTCCACATTCACAGTGAAATGTTTCTGATTAACTTAATGGGCTGTGTGAGGTGTTTATCATCTTTTACATTAAACTTGGTACATTGTACAACACTCTTATATTGTAATAATTTACCAAGCTAACACAGGCTTACCTTGTTTTTAATCCTTTTCACACACAGCATAGAACTGTATTGCTATGTTTTTAAATTTCAGATTATTTGAAAAATATTTACACTATAGTAGTCAAACAGTAATAATTACAAGCAACTTTGATAAAACATTTGAAATTAGAGAACTATATTTAGAATAAATTTCTCACCTTACAGAAAAATTTCTTATTGAAAACCCCTTTATTTCACATACAAATAAGAACTCAGAATATTTTTCTATACTCAGAACAGAGATAAACAGAGTCCTTTCGTGCGGTTTGGGTATTTTATTAGATGCTGAGTTCAAGAAAGTCTCACGCCGAAGAACCTGAAATTCCGCTTTTCTTTGAAATGGAGTCTTTTCAAAGTTAGTAACAATGAAGCTGTCATTCACATGATGGATGGCTGCACAAAAAGACAGAGACAGCGGATGCTGCATTTTGTTTTTGTAATGTTGCCTTGTCCACAAGGCACTATTTACACTTAAATCAATTAAAATTACATTAATTTTAAAAGTCGGTTTTCCCAGGTTCTCTCTTGTACTAGCCACATTTCAAGTACTCAGAATTCATGGGTGGCTGGTGACTGACGTAATGAACAGCACAGATACAGTCATTCTATCACCACAGAAGGGAGCTGGACAGCAGTGTTCCCATGTTTTAAGGACAGAATCCTGAGTATAATTATAGGATGATGACAATTCCGAGTTCCCATTCCAATTCACGGTCTCTTCTCTGATGAGTGGTGTAGGGGGAAACCCATCTCTTTTGTGAATAAAGGTTAATTTTTCCAACTACAGATAAGTAGTTAACATTACTTTTTTTAAAACCAGTTTTACACTGTTAACTTATAACCAAAAGTGCGGGGCATGAATTATATTTACATTTTAACATATGGTTTTAAAGGGAAGATCCGTGTGAAAAAGAAACAAAACTCAGAAAAAAACCCCAGAAGTTTTCATACCAATTCCCATAGTAATAACAATCCCTTTTCTGTCATTAGAGTTCACCCTCATTCTGATTTCATAGTAATCCTGTTCATGTCTTTCTTTAAAGCTTTATCCCTTGCATACATTTCTAAAACAACATAGGCTATCTCAAACTTTATATAAATTTTGAATTTTTTATACAAATGGAATCATGCTGTGTATATTCTTACAATACCTCATTTTAGCTCAAATGCATGTTTGCTAAGTTGTTATAGGTGTCTGCAGAGTGTTCATGTTTATTATTTGTAACATTTCTTTGAATAAATACATCATATATTAAATTAACCCTTCTCTCTTTTATGGTCACTTCATTTGTTGTCAGATTTTTTAAATTGCAAGCAACGCTGTTACAAGCCTTCTGGCGCTAGTATGTCGGCACAATGAGCACATATCTGTCAAAATTATACACCTAGGAGTGGACTTACTGGTAAATGTGTATGATAGCCCACCCAAAGAGATGATGCCATGCTGCTAGACAAAGTGGCAAGTAGTGTGTGGTAGATCTTGATGGTCTGTATTCTCACCAATATTTGGAACATTCATTGATTTTAATATAGAAATTCTAGTGGATTTTTCAAAATATCTCATTATGTTTTCTTCATTAAACTTTATTGAGATATAAATCACATACTATTCACCCATCTAAAGTATACAATTCAATGACTTTTCACATATTCAGTTTTAAATCTGCACATTTAATTTTAGAACATTTTCATCATCCTGAGATAATCCATGGCTTTATGTCTCTCTATACATGGAAGTAAATCCATAAATTTTGAGTTTTCACTTCAAGAGTGTTTTTTCTATCATTGGCAACTTTCCTAGCTTGACAAGCACCTTTCCAAGTACCTTTTAAAATTCTATTTTTAATAGAGATTTCATTCAGTAATCAGATTTGGAGAGTACTGACAAGTTTTGCCACATTGAGACTTAGAATTCATGAACATGGAATGTTTATTTATTAAATACTCTTAAATAAAGTATTGCTGTTTTTACTTGTGCATCTTTTAGTAGATTTATTCCAAAGATCTTGAAATATTGTGCTAATTCACAGTATCTCTTTCTTGGTTGAATTTCAGTGTCAGTTGTGGTATGTATAAACATAAATAATTTTTTATAGTTTTAATTCAATGACTTTGCTTAAAGCTTTTATTAATTCATGTAGTTTATACATTCTCTTGCCTGATTGCACTAGCTAGGAAATCCATTGTAATTTTGAGTTCAATGGAGAGGGCAGGCCTGCTGGCATCTTCTCTGTGCCCTCCTGATCCACGCTCCATATACTCTCCCTGCTCTGTGTCCTGGACACTGTGCTGCATGGCTTACTGGACCACAAAAGGCAACCTTGCTGTCTGGCTTTTATTTGGGATCAGCTAAATGGGAGCATCATCATAGAGAGAGTGAAGAGGAGCACTGGTTGGAGGGATTTCTCCCCATGACTTTCAGTATTGACACAGGGAGAAATGAGACATGATTGACCTGGATTCATTAATATGGTATCTTCACCCAGTATCTTAAATTAAATGTGTTATTTTGAAAACCTAAGAGTGATGCTAATAGTCAGCCAGGTTAGCTAATTAAAACCCGAACTCAACTGTGGCCTAGCACAGTGTTTCTCAAATTTGACTACACTTTCAATCACATGGGAGATTTTAAATAGCCCCAGGTCTAGATCAACACATAAAACCAATGAAATCTAATTCATCAAAAGTAGGATCCTGGAAACAGTATTGTTTCGAAAACTCTCCAGGTTTGACTCCAATCAGCAGACAAGTTAAAAACTAGTGGCTCAAAGCAGTGGTTCTCAATATTTCATATGTATCTAAATCATCTGGGAATTGTGACAAAACTAAACAGGCCCAGATATTATTCTAATATAACAGGCTAGAGCCTTGAGTTTATTAAAAGAAATCATCTCTCTAGATTTTGCTATATGCAACAATTGGTGAAAAAGACTAGCCTATATCAACAGAATCCCTATCACAGGCATACTGCAGAGGAAAGTGTCTTGAACACAGCTGAGAGAGACGGAAAAGTGGGAATGTATCCATTATGTGCAACCTACTTAACATCTCCTAACCACATCTCCCTGAAGGGCTGAGAGGATGCCCCCTCACCAAGGCAGTAAGGTGCCACATGACACATACAGGTATAAAAAGTGCTAGGTCTCCTGAACAGTCACCAACCTTGAGTCCTGGATATTCAGAAATTCTTATCTAGTAGCTACACCAAAGCCAGTTGATATGTCAGAGCCCCTCAAATAAGCAGAAGGCTGGTGCCTTTGAGAAAAGACCCTATAATTCACTCCGAGATACATTCTTTTTACAGGTCTTTCCCAGGGGAACATTTAGTCATTTATCGCTGTCCCCTGGGGAATGGAAAACCCCAAATAATCTGGGAGCTCAACTTTAATGTCTTTAATCCTGCCAAAGATTACCCTGGGGTTAATACTTTGTTGTAACCTGTATAAAAATATTTCCCTACACTAAATGTAGTGAAGATATTCTACTATATTATTTTAAAGAGATGAGTACAATAGCACTTTTTTTTTTTTTACAAGAGATGAGTACAATTGCATTTTTCCATATAGATAACCCATTGTTCTTAAATTATTTTCTACATCGTTTTCCTTTACCCACCGATCTGTAATGTTGCCTCTGCCGTACATACGTTCAGGGCTTTCTATTCTGTTCCAAAGTTGTAGTTTTCTACCCCTGACTCAACATCCCGACTCTCTCAACATCCTGACTCTCTCCATTAAAATAACTCTAATATAAGTCTTAATACCTGCTAAGGAAATTCTCTCTGCATATTATTCTTACTTAGAGTGTCACAGTTACTTTTTGCCTTTCATATTTTGATATAAGGCTTAAAATTGACTATGTGTCACAAAAATGCTTGATAAATGTTTGATTAAGATGTATTTCAGTTCTTAGAGCACCGTAGGAAATTAATCTTTTTTTTTTTTTTTTTTTTTTTTTTGTGATAGAGTCTCGCTCGGTCGCCCAGGCTGGAGTGCAGTAGCACGATCTCATCTCACTGCAACCTCCGCCTCCTAGGTTCACGCCATTCTCCTACCTCAGCCTCCAGAGCGCTGGGACTACAGGTGCCCACCACAACGCCCGGCTAATTTTTTGTATTTGTAGTAGAGACGGGGTTTTACCATGTTAGCCAGGATGGTCTCGATCTCCCGACCTCGTGATCCACCCGCCTCAGCCTCCCAAAGTGCTGAGATTACAGGCGTGAGCCACAGCGCCCGGCCATTAATGTCATTATTATATTGAATCATCCAAGCCAGGATCTTGGTAAATTGATTCAGTTAATTCATTGTCTTCTTTAATTACTGTCTTCTATTATTACTCAGTAGAGTGTTTTAAATATCCCAATTGATATCTTGTATAGAGTTTGTTAGGTTTAGTTTTAGAAGTTTATATGTATGCACTTTTGCTGTATCAATTTTTTAAAAATTTTCATTTTCTATCTGTGCAAAACAGCTCTATAATTTCTTCTACCTACTATGCAAAAATATCTTATTAGCTTCAAGCGTGTTCTAATCATTTGTATTTTCTGCATTCAGCATATCACCATTTGCAAATTATAAGAGTTCTGTGCCTTCTTTTCAAACCTTTTTATGTGTATTTCTTTTCTTCTTTACAACACTGGGAAGATCCTCAATTACAATTTTCAATAAGAGCAGTGAAAACTGCTGGCCCACCCAAACAAAAGTTGAGCGGCAACTCCTGAGAACTGACTGTGTTGCTCTTATGCGTCAGTCCTTTGGGACCCATCCTAAACCCAGGGATTTACAGTGCCACAAATGCACCCTGCAGCCTTTAGATGTAGCCTTTATCCACCTAGCCCTCGAAGGCCTCAGACACTGCCCAGAGCAGCCAACATCACCCAAGACAAAAGCGGCCCCGCAGCTCAACTTGCTCTTCTAGATTTCTGCCTTCTGCTGGTTCCCGGCCTGGCAAATCTTTACTGCTTGGTTAACCCCTCCATACTTTCCATCAGATTTTTCAAATATGTACTCTTTTCCCACTTGCCCAGTAGTACTCAATGGGAGGGATGATCCAAACTGCATAATTAATAATTGCTGAAAACTAAAGTAGAATGTACGATTTTTATGTCATTGTCACGTGCCAAGAGAGAAAATGCATAGGTATCAGTGGTGACTACTTAAACATGTGTAACTTAGAGATAGTAAAAACAAAAATGTTAGATAATATCTATTCCAGATTAAAATATATATCAATAAACTCAAACTTCTAGGAAAAATATCTGCATATGTAATATATGACTGTGACTCTGATAGACAAACGTGGGAATATAGTATGAAGACACTTCTCATCATCTTCACTCTATGAGGCAGATAGTGTGAAATGAGACCCAGGGATTTGAAATGTGTTGCAAGACTCTGTGAAAGGCACTAGAGTAAGTTCTACACAAATAAATCAAAGCAATGTCCTCATAAATTACATTGGGCTTATCTGTGAGATGCATGTCCTTATCAAAATGGAGTTAATTCTAGGTAGGTGATCTTGGTTAAATAAAATGGACTCTGACTCACTAGCTACTGGTCCACCATCAGTTTTTCCCTTTACTAAAAGGGAGGCCCTACCCTGAGCCAGCATTTCCCAAGAGGAGGTCTCTTACTGACATCAGCTTCTGACAGGGTAAATTTTCATGGGAACCCAAAGAGAAGAGGAAGAGCTCAAGAAAAAGTGCCTAAAGAAATGACAAGAATGATAACATTTTACACTTTTGTTGTGCTATATGTCAAATAGTGGTCTTAGCACTTTAAAAAATGCCAATTTATTTTATTGTGACTACACATCTATGGCTTGTGCCTGTTATTTTTCCCTTTTATAGTTAATGTCATAGGAATGAAGATCACACACAAGTAGGGATGGATCTGGGTTTGCACCCAGACAATCCTGCCCCAGGGCCATGCTCACACCACTGCACTTTTCCAGAATGTGAGGGTAGGCGGAGAGTCCAGCTCAGGGAGAGAGACGGGACTAAGAGAAGAAGAGTGGGCCGACTGGATCACTGTGGTGGTCTGGACCCACGATTCCAGGAGAGAAAGACAAGGATTATGTCATTCAGGAAAAATATCCAAAGTCTCTGGTTTAAACTTAAGCATCTCCAGCTCTAGGACAGGTGGCTGGCGGGTAAGACAAACTAAGCCAAAGTCGCAGCTCTGAAGATTTCCCTCTCCTGAGAATTCTGCAGGAGTTTCCCTGACCCCATGGCCACCTCTCACCCTTTGCTCTTGATTTTCCCCCAGGACTGAGGACGGCGTCCTATCTGGTTTCCATTGGGTCCGGGGTTCTAGAAAAGCCATCAGAGTGAGTGGAGGATGAGCTTCATAAAGTGGGAGATCTCCAGGATCCTCCCTGGATCCAAGATACCCGGAGAAGCCGGGTCCTGTGTCCCGGAACTCCCTTCCTGCTCCTCTGCGGACCCTGACTTGGGGAGACCTGGGCTGGTGAGGAGAGGATCAGGATGAACTGGGCTGGGGAGGCAAGAGGGAAAGGGCGACTGGGAGGGCTCAGCAGCCCCTCTCACGACGCCTCTGCCCCGGGCTGGGGTCTGCAGACTCCTCAGGCCTTTGTCCCAGAGCCGCCGCCCCACGCCACCCTCCCCTGGTTCCCGTCCCTCTGTCCCCTTCCTACCTTCCCCGACACAGTAAGAAGCTCCCAAGTGAGCGGCTCCGGTGCCGGGCGGGGAAGTGGGAGGGAACTCGGGAGGCTGGGTCCCCGCGGGGAGGCGGAGCGAGGGCGTCCCAGAGACAGGGGCGGGTGGGGACCCGAGGGGAGCGGGGCGGAGTCCCAGGGTCCCTGTGCCTCTCCCGCCCGCAACTTGTCGGTTCCTGGAGCCCAGGCCCGCACCCCGGGTACCTGAAGGCGGTCGGGCTGCGCCTTCACCATGTGGGCCCTGAGCTCCCAAGCGGTGCCTTCGTGGGCGACACGCAGTTCCTGAGCTTCTACAGTCGCGACGAGAATCAGAGCGTGAAGCCGCGGGCGCCGCGGGTGGAGAAGATGGGACAGGGCTGTGGGCGCCCTGAGGAAAGTTCTCGAAGACCGTAGGGAATGTGTTACTGAGGGGCCTGAGGTTCCTGGGCCGGCACCACCACCAGGGTCAGCCGGTGAGTGACCTCAGACTCCGGGCACAGGTGTTGGTCCCCGCATCCCCGACCCCAGAGGTACGAGCCCGGATCTCCCAGGGATGGGGGTCGGGGCCTCAGCTGATCCCTCTAAGGTGGGGAAGCGCTGGGGACATTTTGCTCCAAGTTTCTCTTTCCTTCTGGATCATGACTGATTTGTGCTGTGACCAATCACAGAGGGAGGAAGGAGCTGGGGTGGGCGGGGAGACCTCTCTCCCCTCCCCGGCCCCGCCTCCAGCTCTCCCTGGGGCAGGTCCGGGGCACCGCATCTGCAGATGCTACTGCCTGGCTGGGTGGTGACTCCGGACAGGAGCTTCCTCGGGGGACACTTTCAGTCCACCTACGACAGGGAGATTTCATGTCCCTGAACGAGGGCCTGCGGACCTGGACAGCGGCTCAAAGAGCGGCTTGGAGGATCCAGCGCACTTGGGAGAGGTTCTGGACCGCGGAGGCCACAAGGGAAGCCCTGATGGGTCACAGCATTAGGTGGTTGTTCAGACACCTGGAGCACGGCAAGGAGACGCTACTACCGGCAGGTACTGGGGTCCTCCGGGCCGCACGTCAGGACCTCTCGGAGCTGAAATTATGTTCCTTGGAGGCATCCATATTTGAGGAACGAGGGGACCGAACACAGTCTCCTCCTCCTCCTCCTTCTCCTCAGCATTTCTACTGCGGGGTTGGGGATTCTTGCCCAGGCTCCTGAGGCTGTCCCGAGGGTGGGTGGGGAGGGAGGACAGAGAGAAGGAGTGCAGGGAGGTAAACAAGAAAGGACAGTAGTTACTCTTGTCAACAGTGACGTACATGGGTCCAGCTTCACCGGGAATCTTTTCTTTCCTGGTCCTCTGTGCCCAACAATTACATATAGTCTTTAACTCAACCGGAAGATAAAACACCAGGAAACGGAATCAGAGACACAGTGGATGAAAGTAGCACGCAGGACTGCTAGGTTGTAATAGAACGTAGCAGATGTATCGAAAGTTATAAACGTTTTTGCAAATCAGAAAAGAAACCGACATTTTAAGACTGAAAAGTGATATCACCAATGTTAGAACCAAAAAACTGGGACCTGAGGGTGTCTCACCCGAGGGGCTTGAGTTAAACTCTGTTCCTGTTTCTTCTGGAGCCCCGTGGAGACTCCTGCCGTGCAGCAAAGCCTGGGAGGGGCCCCTGGCTGTGGAAGACAGGCTGAGATGTCGTCGTTGAGATAGGAGGAAGGGGACCTGCTGGACTCCCGGAGGCCTGGTACCCAGGGAAGGCCAGTTCCTGGGGCTGCCTTTGGGCTCCAGAATCTTGATCTAAAGTTAGGTTTTCCCGCTTCTCCGTGAGCTTCCAGGAGCAGGGCCACATGGGTCTCAGAAAGTCCCACAGTGCCTGGGAAGTGGGTCTGTCTCTTGTGGGACAAAAATTCTCAGGTCTTTCTCTTTCAGATTCTTACATTTCTTAAAAGAAATTGAATTGGAATTACCCAGGCCCCAAACTGAATTGATGAATTGGAAGTGTGTAATGTGCGTGTGTCTATCTGTGCACATGTGGATGTATAAACAGGTATGGGCGTCTGTGGGTATGTGTGTGTTTATAAGTGTGTATATGTATGTATCTGTACATATTTATGTATATAAGCAGGTATGTGTATGTATGTATGTGTATGTGACTTCCTCATACTTGGCACCACCTGGCCTTTACCTGGTTTTTCCCTACACTGTAGGTTGTAAGGGACAGAACAGCTCTCCACCTGCAGGCATGGAAGGGGGATCAGGAGAAGTGTTGGGGAGAGCTGGTTTCATCACACTTGGAATAAGGAAACAGGACATAAATGGATGGGTCCCACTCTTTTACAGAATTGTGCCTTTAAAAAAGTGTCAGTCACGTTCCTAAGGGATTTACATGAATTAAATCATTTAAACCTCACAAGAGCCCTATGACCTAGAGACAGCTATCAGCCCCATTTTCAGACAAGGAAACTGAGGTCACTAGGAAGTTTAGTAACCGTCAATAGGGTGACTCATGTCTCTAAGGAGACAGTCTGACTGCTGAGCCCACATGACTGCCCTTTCACACTCACCCTCATACCCATCTGCTGGCTCCCTGTGGGTCACCGCCTGTGGGCTCTGACCAGCTTCCCTTTCTTCTCCGGGCACAGAGACTGGACCAGAGTTTATTGCATTTGTCACAGTCCCGACGGGGGAGTCATGGGGTTGAAGTGACCCATAGGCTGATGGAATGTGCTTGCTGGATGCAGGGGAAAGGGAGATTTATATCTGCCCTGGAGGGAGTCAGTGGTGTTTGCATCATGGCATACGAGGTGCACTATCTAGAATGCTGAAGGGTAAAGACCAGCGGGGGCCATGTAGAGTCTATTCGTCACTGTTTTGTTTCACAGCCTGCATGGGCCTGAGAGCGATGGGGTGTTCACTCATCTCCTTCCAATCCCTGATGATTCCTGACCTCTCTTCTTCCAACTGGTAATACCTGCACTCAAGGTTGAACCATGAGGAGGAGTCTACCCACACCCCAGACCACAGCACTTCCTCCTCTCTGTCTGCCACTCCCTAGTGGGGCCTCCTGGATGGTGTGAGAGGACAGCAATGGAGATAGTAAGAGAACTTTACATTTACATTGGTAAAGAGAAAGCGGGATGTCAACCTAGGAGAAAGATAAGGGCTGCCACAGGGAAGGGGATGAGAGAAGTTCTAACTGGCCCCAAGGGTCACTTAACTCAATGAAAGCTGTGGGAAGTGTTTTCAGCTATCTATTTCTATGTAAGAAATTGCCACAAACTTAGCAGCTTACAACAACACATATGTATTATCCCACATTTCTATGGGTCAGGAATCCAGACACAGCTGTGCAGCTTTCTCATATGATTTTCATCAGAATGCCATGGCTAGGTCTTATCTGGAGGCAGGGGAAGGATCCACTGCCAAGCCCCAGCAATTGTTGGCAGGATTCATTCCTCCATGCCTGTTAGACTGACAGCCTCAGTTCCTTACTGGCTGGTGGCCAGAGGCTGACTTCAGTTCCTTGCCACACATGCCTTTCTGCTTCATCAAAACTTGCAAACAAAGAAGGCAGAAGACAGAGCCATCTAGTAATACAGGAGTGGGGCTGTTATGACCTCATCACAGAAGTGGCATCATTTTTGCCACATTCTGTTGCTTAGAAGCAAGTTTAGGTCCCACTGGTTCTCAGCTGAATGAGATGCCACGAGACAGGATCACTGGGCATCATCTTAGGATCTCTATGCACAGGCTGGATCATGACTGAACAAGATCATTACAAACCTGGGTCGCGGACTGGGCCAGATGATCTGTAGAGCTGAGCTGTGTTTATGAAATCAAAGCCCTGGAAACAAAAATCAAGAGATGCCCACTGGAAAGGCTGGTCTTGCATTCTGTGTGAAAGCTAAGATGTCATTCTCTCCAAATATTTTTCTCTATTGGTTTTCAAACCTCCTGCATCTGTAAAGAAGCAACACCACTAAACCTATGTGTTTTTTTTTTTTTCATTCGAGTGTCATACTGTTAGGCAAATCTTCTGCTTTCACTATTTCTTCAAGCTTGTTTTCATGCAGAATCCCACAAACTTCTGGTAATTATACTTTGTTGATTTCTTTTCCTTCACTCAGTTTATTTTTTAGTGATTTTATTTCTCTTGTATGGATAAATTAGTCAATTTAATTAGGGAATTTGTGTCTTCTAAAGAAATCTTTCTACTATTTTTTGGACCATATGGGCTAAGATCCTCTTGCCAAGCCTCAGCTCCCTTCCCACATGGACACAAGACAAAATTAGTCGGGGCCCTGGGAAGTCAGGGATTGGCATAGTTCTTAAGCAGGACCAGACATGTAGGTCACAAAGATATAAGGCAGATACCTTTGATTTCCTTATGTCCCTGATGACAGCATACCTGGCACTCAATACCTGTCTGTAGAGGTGAACTCAACTAAACTCCTTCCTGATCACTCAATACCATGTGAGCCCAAGCACCTGTTATGTCATGGGCCAAATTTGCTTGTTTTATGTCATTTTTCCAGATGGGGTGCTGTTCACATGGGGACCTTTCTCCTTTTCCACCTCATTTTCCATGTGTGAAACAGTGGATCTTGATCACTCAGATCTCTCAGGGTCCTTTCTACCCTTTCCTCCATCCTAATATTCTCCCTACAGTTCCCGCCAAGGTTTCCCCGAACCTCTTCTTCTCCATGTATCCAGTCTAGCATCTCTCAGTTCATTCTTCACACTTAACCCAGAGTGATTCTTCTGGAATGCAGATCTGATCAAGGTTCTTCCTGACTTCAGTGCTGCCAATGCTGCACATTGTCCTCGGATAAAAGCCAAGGTTCTCCCCAACCCCACAAGCCTTAGTTGTTGAACCTGCTCACTGCTTCAAGCTTGCTTTTGGCCCCTGTGCTCCTTTCTCTCTAATCTCCACCCTGAACTGCTGGCAGTTCCCCCAGACTTCCTGTGTGCTCTGTCTTCCAAGCCTTTGTTTGTGATACTGATTCCCTAAAAGATTTCTCCTACCATTCACCTGGATTAACTGTGTTCCTCATCCAGTTCTCTGTTTAGACATTGCATCCTCCTGGAAGCAGTTTTCCCGCACTTATTATAGTAGCCTGCATTTACCTGTTTTTTGAGTCCCCTTGTGGAATCTTTGATGTTTCACTCACTGAGGCCTAGGAGAGCCTGACACATAGTAACTGCCTAATAAATGTTTGCTAAATAAATGTGGGGTTCACCATGAGATACCACCTTATACATGCAAGAATGGCATTAATTTGGCTGAGTGGTGGCTCAAGTCTGTAATCCCAGCATTTTGGGAGGCTAAGGCAGGCAGATCACAAGGTCAGGAGATTGAGACCATCCTGGCTAGCACGGTGAAACCCTGTCTCTACCAAAATACAAAAAATTATCCTGGTGTGGGGAATGTGCCTATAGTTGAACCTACTCAGTAGGCTGAGGCAGGAGAGTTGCTTGATCCTGGGAGGTGGAGCTTGCAGTAAGCTGAGATAGCACCACTGCACTCCAGCCTGGGAGACAGAGCAAGACTCTGTCTCAAAAAAAAAAAAAAAAAAAAAAAAAAAAAGGAAAAGAAAAAGAAAAAAATGTCATTAATTATAAAGTCAGACAATAATACGTGTTGGCATGGATGTGGTGAAGAGAGAACACTTTTACACTGCTGGTGGTGAGAATGTAAATTAGTACAACCACTATGGAAAGCAGTATGGCAATTCCTTAAAGAACTAAAACTAGATCTACCATTTGACCCAGCAATTCCACTACTGGGTATCTACCCAAAGGAAAATAAGTATTATATGGAAAAGACACATGCACACACATGTTTATAGCAACACAATTCACAATTGCAAGGATATGGAACCAAGCTAAGTGCCCATTGACCAACCAGTGGGTAAAGAAAGTGTGATGTGGGAGGTTAAGATGGCCAAATAGGAACAGCTCCAGTCTGCAACTCCCAGTGTGAGTGATGCAGAAGATGGGCGATTTCTGCATTTGCAACTGAGGTACTGGGTTCATCTCACTGGGGCTTGTCAGACAGTAGGTGCAGCCCACGGAGCAGGACGGGGCATTGCCTCACCCGGAAAGTGGAGAATTCCCTTTCCTAGCCAAAAGAAGCCATGACAGACAGTATCTGGAAAATCGGGACACTCCCACCCTAATACTGTACTTTTCCAGTGGCCTTAGCAAATGGCACACCAGGAGATTATATCCTGTGCCTGGCTCGGAGGGTCCCACACCCACAGATCCTCGCTCACTGCTAGCACAGCAGTCTGAGATCAAACTGCAAGGTGGCAGTGAGGCTGGGGGAGGGGAGTCTGCCATTGCTGAGGCTTGAGTAGGTAAACAAAGTGGCTGGGAAGCTCCAACTGGGTGGAGCCCACCGCAGCTCAAGGAGGCCTGTGTGTCTCTGTAGACCCCACTTCTGGGGGCAGGGCATAGCTGAACAAAAGGCAGCAGAAACTTCTGCAGACTTAAATGTCCCTGTCTGACAGCTTTGAAGAGAGTAGTGGTTCTCCCAGCATGGAGTTTGAGATCTGAGAACTGACAGACTGGCTCCTCAAGTAGGTTCCTGACCCCGAAGTAGCCTAACTGGGAGACACCTCCCACTAGGGGGCCGATTGACACCTCATACAACCGGGTGCCCCTCTGAGATGAAGCTTCCAGAGGAAGGATCAGGCAGCAACATCTGCCATTCTGCAATATTTACTGTTCTGCAGCTTCCGCTGGTGATACCCAGGCAAACAGGGTCTGGAGTGGACCTCGAGCAAACTCCAACAGAGCTGCAGCTGAAGGTCCTGACTGTTAGAAGGAAAACTAACAAACAGAAAGGACATCCACACCAAAACCCCATCTGTAGGTCACCATCATCAAAGACTAAAGGTATATAAAACCACAAAGATGGAGAGAAACCAGAGCAGAAAAGCTGAAAATTCTAAAAATCAGAGCACCTCTTCTCCTCCAAAGGAATGCAGCTCCTCACCAGCAATGGAACAAAGCTGTATGGAGAATGGCTTTGACGAGTTGAGAGAAGAAGGCTTCAGATGATCAGTAATAACAAACTTCTCCGAACTAAAAGAGGATGCTCGAACCCATCACAAAGAAACTAAAAACCTTAAAAAAGATTAGATGAATGGCTAACTAGAATAAACAGTGTAGAGAAGTCCTTAAATGACCTAATGGAGCTGAAAACCATGGCACAAGAACTACGTGATGCATGCGCAAGCTTCATTAGCTGATTTGATCAAGTGGAAGAAAGGGTATCAGTGATTGAAAATCAAATGAATGAAAAGAAGTGAGAAGAGAAGTTTAGAGAAAAAAGCATAAAAAGAAACAAACAAAGCCTCCAAGAAATATGGGACTATGTGAAAAGATCAAATCTACGTCTGATTGGTGTACCTGAAAGTGATGGGGAGAATGGAACCAAGTTGGAAAACACTCTTTGGAATATTATCCAGGAGAACTTCCCCAACCTAGCGAGGCAGGCCAACATTCAAATTCAGGAAATACAGAGAATGCCACAAAGATACTCCTCAAGAAGAGCAACTCCAAGACACATAATTGTCAGATTCACCAAAGTTGAAACGAAGGAAAAAATGTTAAGGGCAACCAGAGAAAAACGTTGGGTTACCCATAAAGGGAAGCCCATCAGACTAACAGCGGATCTCTCAGCAGAAGCTCTACAAGCCAGAAGAGAGTGGGGACTGATATTCAACACTCTTAAAGAGAAGAATTTTCAACCCATAATTTCATATCCAGCCAAACTAAGCTTCATAAGTGAAGGAGAAATAAAAGCCTCTACAGAAAAACAAATGCTGAGAGATTTTGTCACCACCAGGCCTGCTTTATAAGAGCTCCTGAAGAAAGCAGTAAACATGGAAAGGAACAACTGGTACCAGCCACTGCAAAAACATGGCAAATTGTAAAGACCATCAATGCTAGGAAGGAACTGCATCAACTAATGAACAAAACAACCAGCTAACATCATAATAACAGGATCAGATTCACACATAACAATATTAACCTTAAATGTAAATGGGCTAAATGCTCCAATTAAAAGACACAGACTGGCAAATTGGATAAAGAGTCAAGACCCATCAGTGTGCTGTATTCAGGAGACCCATCTCATGTGCAGAGACACACATAGGCTCAGAATAAAGGGATGGAGGAAGATCTACCAAGCAAATGGAAAACATAAAAAAGCAGGGGTTGCAATCGTAGTCTCTGATAAAATAGACTTTAAACCAACAAAGATCTAAAGAGACAAGGCCATTACATAATGGTAAAGGGATCAATTCAATAAGAAGAGCTAACTATCCTAAATATATATGCACCCAATACAGGAGCACCCAGATTCATAAAGCAAGTCCTTAGAGACCTACAAAGAGACTTAGACTCCCACATAATAATAATGGGAGACTTTAAAATTTTTTTTTAATTATACTTTAAGTTCTAGGGTACATGTGCACAACATGCAGGTTTGTTACATATGTATACATGTGCCATGTTGGTGTCATTTATGTTAGATATATCTCCTAAAGCTATCCCTCCCCCCTCCACCCACCCCATGACAGGTTCCGGTGTGTGATGTTGCCCAACCTGTGTCCAAGTGTTTTCATTGTTCAATTCCCACCTATGAGTGAGAACATGCGGTGTTTGGTGTTCTGTCCTTGCAATAGTTTGCTCAGAATGACGGTTTCTAGCTTCATCCATGTCCCTACAAAGGACATGAACTCATCCCTTTTTATGGTTACATAGTATTCCATGGTGTGTATATGCCATATTTTCTTAATCCAGTCTATCATTGATGGACATTTGGGTTGGTTCCAAGTCTTTGCTATTGTGAATAGTGCTGCGTTAAACATACATGTGCATGTGTCTTTATAGCAGCATGATTTATAATCTTTTGGGTATATACCTAGTAATGGGATGGTTGGGTCAAGTGATATTTCTAGTTCTAAATCCTTGAGGAATTGCCACACTGTCTTCCACAATGGTTGAACTAGTTTACAGTCCCACCAACAGTGTAAACATGTTCCTATTTCTCCACATCCTCTCCAGCACCTGTTGTTTCCTGACTTCTTAATGATCGCCATTCTAACTGGTGTGAAATGGTATCTCATGTGGTTTTATTTGCATTTCTCTGATGGCCAGTGATGATGAGCATTTTTTTCATGTGTCTGTTGGCTGCATAAATGTCTTCTTTTGAGAAGTGTCTGTTCATATCCTTTGCCTACTTTTTGATGGGATTGTTTGATTTTTTTCTAGTAAATTTGTTTAAGTTCTTTGTAGATTCTGGATATTAGCTCTTTGTCAGATGGGTAGATTGTAAAAATTTTCTCCTAATCTGTAGGTTGCCTGTTCACTCTGATGGTAGTTTCTTTTGCAGTGCAGAAGCTCTTTAGTTTAATTAGATCCCATTTGTCAATTTTGGCTTTTGTTGCTATTGCTTTCTGGTGTTCTAGTCATGAAGTCCTTGCCCATGCCTATGGCCTGAATGGTATTGCCTAGGTTTTCTTCTAGGGTTTTAATGGTTTTAGGTCTAACATTTAAGTCTTTAATCCATCTTGAATTAATTTTTGTATGAGTGTAAGGAAGGGATCCAGTTTCAGCTTTCTACATATGGCGAGCCAATTTTCCCAGCACCATTTATTAAATAGGGAATCCTTTCCCCATTTCTTGTTTTTGTCAGGTTTGTCAGAGATCAGATGGTTGTAGATGTGTGGTGTTATTTCCGAGGGCTCTATTCTGTTCCATTGGTCTATATCTCTGTTTTGGAACCAGTACCATGCTGTTTTGGTTACTGTATCCTTGTAGTATAGTTTGAAGTCAGGTAGCATGATGTCTCCAGCTTTGTTCTTTTGGCTTAGGATTGTCTTGGCAATGCAGGCTATTTATGGTTCCATATGAACTTTAAAGTAGTTTTTTCCAATTCTGTGAAGAAAGTCATTGGTAGCTTGATGGGGATGGCATTGAATCTATAAATTACCTTGGGCAGTATGGTCATTTTCACACTATTGATTCTTCCTATCCATGAGCATGGAATGTTCTTCCATTTGTTTGTGTCCTCTTGTATATCATTGAGCAGTGGTTTGCAGTTCTCCTTGGAAAGGTCCTTCACATCCCTTGTAAGTTGGATTCCTAGGTGTTTTATTCTATTTGAAGCAATTGTGAATGGGAGTTCACTCATGATTTGGCTCTCTGTTTGTCTGTTATTGGTGTATAAGAATTCTTGTGAGTTTTGCACATTTAGAAAACCTGATCATCTCAGCTCAAAATGTCCTGAAGCTGATGAGCAACTTCAGTAAGTCTCAGGATACAAAATCAATGTGCAAAAATCACAAAAACATACAAAATGACTTAATGGACTCTAGGGACTTGGTGAAATTTGGGAATAGGGTGGGGTATAAAAGACAACAATGGGTACAAAGTACACTGCTCGGGTGATGGTGCACCAAAATCTCAGAATTCACTGCTAAAGAACTCACACACATAACCAAAAACTACCTTTCCCCCAAACACTATTGAAATAAAAAGCTTTTTTAATAAATGTGAGGTTGATTTGTAATTTAAAATTTATTTTGAATGGCTACTACAAGAAAAAGATTTAAAAGATTATAATAATAAAAATGTGCATAGAGTGAAAAGCAAATTTCCTCCTCCACCTCATCCACATTTTTTCCAAATTCCTTGCCTGGACACAACCACTGTTACCAGTTTCAGCAAGAAATTAAGACAGAAATTAAAGTTCTGTTCCTCATAATATACCTAGTAATGGGATGGTTGGGTTAAGTGATATTTCTAGTTCTAGATCCTTGAGGAATTGCCACACTGTCTTCCACAATGGTTGAACTAGTTTACAGTCCCACCAACAGTGTAAACATGTTCCTATTTCTCCACATCCTCTCCAGCACCTGTTGTTTCCTGACTTCTTAATGATTGCCATTCTAACTGGTGTGAAATGGATCAATTATCCCTGCTTATACAGTAATCCCTTCTTTTCCCAACAGCCTCCTAGCCTGAGGAACCCAAATTGAACAGGTAAAAAACATACCCCTAAACGTAATGTAACTTGTGTTCTGTTCCATGGTAGGAACCTCCTTCTCTGGGATCCCAAACTCCTAGACAAGCTGAGTATGTCGAGGGGATGGGAAGCACCAACACCCCACGTGTGTTACCGGAAGTGCTAGTGAGTATAGTCATTCATTCTTCCACCACTGGTTGTTAGAGACTTACTCTACCTGTTGGAGACTTGGCACCATGTAACAGCTGCTGGCATAACCTTAGTGTGTGCTTCATCCTGAAGGACATTACCCATCCTGATAGGATGTGATCTTGAAGATAAAACCCAGTTGCACCCTCAAGAGAACATTCCACTGCTCTGTCAGCTGGCAGCGTGTGTGGTGCAGTATAGGGTAGAACCAGAAGGTCTCATGGTCATGTGTCCACTGCCAGACGCTCTTCACTGTAAAGTAGGTCTCTTAGTCTGGGGCAATGTTATGTGGGTCCCCTATTAGAAGATCATACATATGTGAGCCCTTGAATAATGGTTCTGAGTGTGGCACTGTGGAAAGAAAGAACAAACTCATACTCCTAATACAAGGTCACCTAAATCTGAAAGAACCCCTGACTTTTTCATTGTGAAAAAGTAAAAGTATAATCAATTTGCCACCAAATTGCTCATTGACCTCCGTAAGTGAAGGTAATCTGTTGGAGTTTGTTTATCGCTGGAAGGTAGGTTGTGACAATAACCATGTCAGCCATGCTGAAGGGAGCCCAAGCCTTGGGTGCATCTCTGCCACCATAGATACTACTTTCAAGAGCCTGTTTCATGAGCACTGGGATGGTTAAGGACAGAGGCTGGCTGATGTGTAGTGAATGATTCATCCTGTACATGTGGTTGTTTAGACTATTTGTATAGAGGCTAATTTTTGCTGAGCATTAACATCTCATACAAAAGATCCTAGCACTTTGTGTGTACTGTATGCGTCTTTCCAGATATTCCTGTTCCTGATCTTCCAATCTTGCTCCTTCTGGGCCCCTGACCCGCTGTTTAAGCCATTTGCCGTTGCCTAGGAGTCTGTGCATATTCTCACCTCAGGCCACTTCTGTCTACACAAAGTGGGCGAATCAGAGCCCCACCTGCCTATTGGCAGGACCCTCTTCAACGCTGTCTCTGCTCATTGCCGAGTTGCCCACACTGCAGGCACACTCTACTGCTGCCTCATACCAACGCACTAAGCTGGCATGTTTATGAAGAAGCTCAGAATTTTCCTTTTAAGTTAGCTGGTCATAGAAACTACCCATAAGGTCATTGGTGAGAGTCGAGGTCAAGGCAAAAGTCCAGCAGTGCGAGGTGACATGAAGTCTGAGCAAGGTCTTTATGTAATTAACATCAGTACTCAGAACATACATACTTTAACCCAAGGGTCAGCCCTTGGTTTCAGTAAAGGCCCAAATGGTTTCCCTTCGCTGTATGTGTGTTCATTCCCCTCCCCGAAGCTATGTGTAACCCCATAGGGATCACAGAGGTTCCCATCAACCACAGCCAGTTACATCCACAAAAGCCTTGATCCTTGTTAGCAGATGGGAGAGGGTGGCTTTGAAGATTGAAATCCCTCCTTCATAGGACTCTGGATACTTACACAGTTGCTTCCTCCTGTGCTTCTCCATGAATCTCAGCACTGTGTTTGGGACACCATCTGCACTCTTACTCTTCACGCAATTCTGTTTGCTCCCCCGATGGCTGCTTTTCCTTTGAAGCACAACAGTGGCCATCACGTTCTTGGCTTGAGGGTTACTGGCTTACTCTGTGGGATTCTGGGGTCAGTTCCTTCCCTTTTTTAGCCATCCTTGTGCTTCACAAAACTTAGCTTCACAATTATACTCATCTCTCTCTGTATGCACCTCTAAGACATTACTGATAAAACAACTGAGTTTTTTTGAAATTACAAAAACATGCACAAGAAAATGTTTATGGGGCCAATTGATTAGCATGGAAAAGCATAAACCTTCCTGTTCTCTGCCTCTCATTAGAATTTAATCCCCCAAAATTGAACTCGTTTCAAACTTCTGGATTAACTAGGAGTTGCTGTAGCCAGCCCATTCTAGGCAGCATCCTGTAAGCCCCTGGGATTGGCGGACACAAGACCACTTTTTCCATTCATATATGTGGTTCTGTTCTGGTCAGATCAGTGGACTTCCAGTGCCCTTCCTGAATATACTGAGGTAAATTACTCAGACCACGAACTGACATTTTTGTTTTGTTTTTTTTTTTTTTTTTTAGACGGAGTCTCACTCTGTCGCCCAGGCTGGAGTGCAGTGGTGCGATCTTGGCTCACTGCAAGCTCCGCCTCCCGGATTCATGCCATTCTCCTGCCTCAGCCTCCTGAGTAGCTGGGACTACAGAGGCACCCGCCACCACGCCTGGCTAATTTTTTTGTATTTTTAGTAAAGAAGGGGTTTCACTGTGTTAGCCAAGATGGTCTCAATCTCCTGACCTTGTGATCCGCCTGCCTCAGCCTCCCAAATTGCTGGGACTGCAGGCGTGAGCCACCGCACCCAGCCCACAAACTCACATTTTTTAAATAAATAAAATAGCAGCATAGTTAAGAATTTATTTATCCTGTTACTGGGTATGTACCTGAAGGATTATAAATCATTCTACTATACTATAAAGACACATGCACACATATGTTCATTGCAGCACTATTTACAATAGTAAAGACTTGGAACCAACCCAAATGCCTATCAGTGAAAGACTGGATGAAGAAAATGTGGCACATATACACCATGGAATATTATGCAGCCATAAAAAAGAATGAGTTCGTGTCCTTTGCAGAGACATGGATGAAGCTGGAAACAATCATTCTCAGCAGACTAACACAGAAACGGAAAACCAAACACTGCATGTTCTCACTCATAAGCGGGAGTTGAACAATGAGAACATGTGGACCCGGGGAGGGAAACATCACATACCGGGGCCTGTTGGGGGATGGGGGCAAGAGGAGGGATAGCATTAGGAGAAATACCTAATGCATGTGGGGCTTAAAACCTAGATGATGGGTTGATGGATGCAGCAAACCACCATGGCACATGCATACCTACATAACGAAGTTGCACATTCTGCACATGTATCCCAGAACTTAAAGTACAATAAAAAATAATTTATTTCATTTGTACAGTCCATTAAATTTTTTGGACATTATTTAAAACTGCACTTTTCATAGTTTCTGATACATCCTAGCTCCAATAAATAACTTGCTAAAATGACTAAATCTCATAGATATATCAATGGTTTACATCATCTAACGGCACATTTGCTTGTCAAACTGAGGTCAGCCAGTCCACCTTCATTCACTGTTAGTAACTCATGTGCTGCATTGTTAAAAACCCAGCATCACCTCATATCCCCTCTAGTGTCTTCTCTGTAGAGGAGAATCCAGGCACTATATCTCCCAGGATCCCCTTCCCTGTATAGTTCCAGTTTACATTTTCCAGTGAGAGAGACTTGCACGAGAAATGGGGCCCAGGAGAGATGGCGGGACGGGCCTGTAACCATCAGTGGTGGCTGCAGGTAGAGGAGCAGGCAGATGTCAGGTTCTCAGTGGCTTCCCTGCTAGGCTAGAGACCCACCTGCTTTGCCTGTGCAGACTAAGATGAGTGATAAGAGCTTTCTCATAGGTTCTGCAGAATATAACAGTCTTGCAGCAGGATTCTGAGAATCTCCCATTCATGCTTCAAGCTGAAGTCTTCAGTATATGCTTCCCTGACCTCCCAACTGCAGCTTTCAGGAGCTCCAGTGGTGACTGGTATTATTATAGTATCCTGCTGCTGCTATAACAAATTACCACAACTAAGTGGCTTAAAACAACACAAGTGTATTCGCTCACAGTTCTGGAGGTAAGAAGTAAAAAATGGGTCACTATGGGCTAAAAGTAACATGTCATCAGAGCTGCATTTCTTTTGAGGCTCTAAAGGAAAATCTGTTTCCTCAC
This sequence comes from Chlorocebus sabaeus, assembly GCF_047675955.1. NCBI lineage: Eukaryota > Metazoa > Chordata > Mammalia > Primates > Cercopithecidae > Chlorocebus > Chlorocebus sabaeus. The sequence goes on along the minus strand of NC_132920.1, from coordinate 31,393,726 downwards.
CCTTTCCAGCTTCTTGGGGCTGCCTGCATTCTTTGGCTTGTGGTCTCTTCCTCCATCTTCCAAGTCAGCAGTCACATCACTTTGACCTCTGATTCTGTTGCCATAGCTCTAACTCTGATGCTGCTCTCTACTCCTTTCACTTATAAGGACTATTGTGATTACATTGAACCTACCCAGATAATCCAGGATAGTCTTCCCATCTCAAGAGCCTCAGCTTAATCACATCTGAAAAGTTCCTTTTGCCCTATTAGGAGACATTTTTACAAGTTCCAGGGATTAGGACACAGACATATTTAGGAGACCACTACTCTGCCTATCACATGACTTCACCAATATTTGTTACCCGTGGTTTCCAAACATTAGTGTATGCTCTTATTTCTATTTATTCCTGAAATACCAGAGTGAGTCTGTTTTTCTGAAAACGGCTCCCTAACGCCCAGAGGAGCTCAAAAATTTTCTGTCTGTTGTCTCAAAGTCTCCAAATTGTACTGATTCTTCAGTGTGCAATGGCTGTAAATTAGGCAATAATCTTGCTGGGGTGTTGGAGAGAGAAGAAAGGGAATGACTAGACAGCCCTTCTGATTCTGTCCCCTGTCCCTGATGGCTGGCTGTCTTGAGCTGTAAGCCAGTTTCCCTCCCACGTAGACCCGGTCATTTCTGACTCCCCAAGAGGTTTTAACAGTATTCATATTCACTTCCTTCATCAGTCATCTTCTTGTTTTATGTCTCCATGTTTGCATTTTTCTTCTCTTCTACCACTGTAGTTCTGCCTTGATTCTTCTGCCATTGCCTCCCTTTTACACGCATGTGCTTCAACCAGTTCTCTAGGAAGACATTCCAGACAGCTCTTTATCGTTTGTTACTATATTTGACTGCAGAGCTTTCAAGATTTGTAACATTTTATTTTTAAATTTTTGGTGTAAAAATAATTCATGCTCACAATAGGAAATGAAACAATCAAAATATGCATAAATATACTTTTAAATCTCTCCTGTCACTAAATCCAAACCCACTTTACTAAGGTGATTACTATTGTATCAGCCTTCTCTCTGCATGTCTACTTTCTTCACTTGCATGCAAACCATACTGAGTGTTTTTATCTGGTAGCTTTTGTTGAACTGAAATGACTGTAAATTTTATATGTAATTTAATCATTTTCCAGACAACTTGTGATATAACTTAAATAGTATAAAATCCACACATTCAAAATATACAATCTGGTGGCTTTTAGAATATTCACAGTTGTGCCTCCAGTACCACAATCAATTACAGATCCTTTTATCTCCTCCCAGCCCTGCAGAAAAATCCATAACCAAAGCCCAGGCCTAAGAAACTACCGACCTATATTTTAGCTCTACAGATTTACCTATTCTGAACATTTTATGTAATGAAATTATACAACATGTGGCCGTTTGTGTCTGTCTTCTTTTACTTACCAGAACGTATTCAAAATTTGAATGAGTCGTAGCTTGTATCAGTACTTAACATCTTTTTCATTGCTTAATTCTATTCCATTGTACGGATATATCACAATTTATTTATTAGTTGGCAACATTTTGGTCCTTCTCATTTGGATTATGATGAATAATGCTGCTACAAACATGGTGTATAAGTTTTTATGTGAACTTATGTTTTTATTTCTCTTGGGTATACTGTAAACATAGGAGGGGATTGCTGGTTCATGTAATAACTTAATGTTCAACAATTTGAGCTACTGATAGCCTGCTTTCTAAAGGCTATGTCTCTTAAATCCCCACCAGCAAAGTGTGAGTGTTCTAGTATTTCTACATTCTCATCAACACTAATTATTACCTTTTTAATTATGGCCATTCTAGTGGGTGGGAAATAGTATCTCATTTTTGGGTTGATGTGCATTTCACTGATGGTTAATGATGTTGAACATGTTTCTATGTGCTTATGAGCCTTCTGTATATTATTTGTCTTATTATTATTTTATTTATTGTGTATTATTATTATTACTAATATTATTATATTGAGTTACAACCATTCTTTATATATTCTAAATACAAGTCCTTTCCTTGCCAGATGTAAGATTTGCAAAAATTTTCTCCCATTCGATGAGTTTCTTTTCACTTTCTTGGTAGTGTCCTTAGACTCACACATTTTTAATTTTGATGATGTTCGATTTATCTTTTATTTCCTCTTTTTGCTTGTGCCTTTGGTATCATTTAAGATCAGGTATTTTTACCTAATCCAAAGTCATGAAGATATATACCTATGTTTTCTTCTAAGAGTTTTCTAGTATTAAGTCTCACATTTAGGTCTTTGATACACTTTGAGGTAATTTTTATATGTAGTGTGAAGTAGGGATCCAGCTTTATTCTTTTGCATATGGATAGCCTGTTGTCTCAGCACCACTTGACGAAAAGATAATTTCTTCCCCCACTGAATTATATTAGCACAGTTTTCAAAAACCAATTAACCATAAAAGTGAAGAGGATTGCTGGGCCCTCAATTATGTTCTGACTTCATTCTTTTTAATGCTGTTGTAAGTTGGATTTTTAAATAACATTTGTATTAATGCATTGATACTCTATAGAAGCACATTCAATTTTTGTGTTTTGATCTTGTAGCCTACCAGTGCGCTAAACTCATTTAGTATTAGTAGTTTAGTAGTTGCTAAACTCATTTAGTGTCCAGATAAAATATGCACACTGCTTAGATGTGCATAGTTCAGGAAAACAGGCGTCCTTGAAGAACGTTGGGACTGCATGGAGCACTCCCAAATTTGAGGTGATGACTACAGCCTCCCGGTTGCAATAGACAGTAACAAACTCTGCTTCTTTGTATTCAAGAGATGTTCTGGACTCACGCAGGGAAACTCGGGCTAGGGAATGAAGATAATTTTAAATGCAACAACTCAGAGTCACCGATCCATAGTCTGGGAAAGTAAAACTTAGGAGCTTTGAGAGTTTAATTGTAATGCTGTTTTGACACAGGTCTTTTACAAATTGGAATTCTAATCATTCAGGGATTACCAATATTGTGCTACCTACTGTATTAATAAACAAAAAGGAAACTGGTCTCTATGAGAATCTCTTTATGGTGCCTTCAGACAACACTTCACCAGGTTTAGAGAGAAAACCCTTGTCTCTACACCTCCATTCCCAGGGCGAGCTCACTCTCTGGCATCAAGTTCCCTGTGGTGAGTTTCCCTGTACAAAGGTCCAAGGGGAGAGGTAGGAGTGGGAGGCAGGGAGTCCAGTTCAGGGTCGGGGATTCCAGGACGAGTAGGGAAGGGGAAGGGGCTGGGTGCAGCCTGGGGGTGTCTCCCTGGTTTCCACAGACAGATACTTACTTGTCCAGGACTCAGGCAGACAGGGTGTCAAAGAGGCTTGATGTAGGAAAAGAGGGATCAGGACGAAGTCCCAGGTCCTGGGCGTGGCTCTCAGGGTCTCGGGCCTTATCTGCACTGGGGAGGCGCAGAGTTGGGGATTCCCCACTCCCCTAGTTTCACTTCTTCCAACAGGTGTCGGGTCCTTCTTCCAGGATACTCGTCACGCGTCCCCAGTTCCCACTCTCATTGGGTGTGGGATGTCTAGAGAAGCCAATCAGCGTCGCCGCGGTCTCAGTTCTAAAGTCCCCACGCGCCCACCCGGACTCAGAGTCTCCTCAGACGCCAAGATGCGGGTCATGGGGTCCCGAACCTTCCTCCTGCTGCTCTCGGGGGCCCTGGCCCTGACCCAGACCTAGGCCGGTGAGTGCGGGGTCGGGAGGGAAATGGCCTCTGCGGGGAGGAGCCAGGGGACCGCAGGCGGGGGCGCAGGACCCGGGGAGCCGCGCGGGGAGGAGGGTCGGGCGGGTCTCAGCCTCTCCTCGCCCCCAGGCTCGCACTCCTTGAGGTATTTCAGCGCCGGCATGTCCCGGCCCGGCCGCGGGGAGCCCCGCTTCATCTCCGTGGGCTACGTGGACGACACGCAGTTCCTGCGGTTCGACAGCGACGCCGCGAGTCCAAGGTTGGAGCCGCGGGCGCCGTGGTTGGAGCAGGAGGGGCCGGAGTATTGGGAAGAGCAGACAGGGCTCGCCAAGGCCAACGCACAGACTTTCCGAGTGGGCCTGCGGAACCTGCGCGGCTACTACAACCAGAGCGAGGCCGGTGAGTGGCCCCGGCCCGGGGCGCAGGTCACGACCCCTCCCCACCTCCCACGGACGGCCCGGGTGGCCCCGAGTCTCCAGGTCCGAGATCCGCCCCGAGGCCGCGGGACCTGCCCAGACCCTCGACCGGGGAGAGCCCCAGGCGCCTTTACCCGGCTTCATTTACCCTGCGAGACGCCAAAGTCCTCGCGGGTTGGTCGAGGCAGGGCGGGGCTCGGTGGGCGGGGCTGACCGCGGGGGCGGGGCCAGGGTCTCACACCCTCCAGTGGATGGCTGGCTGCGACCCGGGACCCGACGGGCACCTCCTCCGCTGGTATCACCAGTTCGCCTACGACGGCAAGGATTACAACGCCGTGAACGGGGACCTGCGCTCCTAGACCGCGGCAGACACGGCAGCTCAGATCACCCAGCGCAAGTGGGAGGCGGCCCGCGAGGCAGAGCAGTGGAGAGCCCACGTGGAGGGCGAGTGCGTGAAGTGGTTCCGCAGACACCTGGAGAACGGGAAGGAGACGCTGCAGCGCGCGGGTACCAGGGACAGTGGGGAGCCTTCCCCATCACCTCTAGATCGCCCGGGATGGCCTCCCATGAGGAGGAGAGGAAAATGGCATCAGCGCTAGAATGTCGCCCTCCCTTGAATGGCGAATGGCATGAGTTTCCCTGATTTCCTCTGAGGGCCCCCTCTGCTCTCTAAGACAATTAAGGGATGACGTCTCTGAGGAAATGGAGGGGAAGACAGTCCCTAAATACTGATCAGGGGTCCCCTTTGACCACCGCAGCAGCCTTGAGCTTTTTCTCTCAGGCCTTGTTCTCTTCCTCACACTCAATGTGTTTGGAGGTCTGATTCCAGCTTTTCTGAGTCCTCGGCCTCCACTCAGGTCAGGACCAGAAGTCCCTGTTCCTCCCTGAGAGACTAGAACTCTCCAAGGAATAGGAGATTATCCCAGGTGCCTGTGTCCAGGCTGGTGTCTGGGTTCTGTGCTCCCTTCCCCGCCCCAGGTGTCCTGTTCATTCTCAGGGTGGTCACTTGCGTGCCGCTGGGGTGTCCCATGAGAGATGCAAAGCCCCTGAATTTTCTGGCTCTTCCCATCAGATCCCCCAAAGACACACGTGACCTACCACCCCATCTCTGACCATGAGGCCATCCTGAGGTGCTGGGCCCTGGGCTTCTACCCTGCGGAGATCACACTGACCTGGCAGCGGGATGGGGAGGAGCAAACTCAGGACACTGAGCTTGTGGAGACCAGGCCAGGAGGAGATGGAACCTACCAGAAGTGGGGAGCTGTGGTGGTGCCTTCTGGAGAAGAGCAGAGATACACGTGCCATGTGCAGCACCAAGGGCTGCTGGAGCCCCTCACCCTGAGATGGGGTAAGGAGGGGGATGAGGGGTCATGTCTCTTCTCAGGGAAAGCAGGAGCCCTTCTGGAGCCCTTCAGCAGGGTCAGGGCCCCTCACCTTCCCCTCCTTTCCCAGAGCCATCTTCCCAGTCCACCATCCCCATCGTGGGCATTGTTGCTGGCCTGGCTGTCCTAGCAGTTGTGGTCACCGGAGCTGTGGTCACTGCTGTGATGTGGAGGAGGAAGAGCTCAGGTAGGGAAGGGGTGAGGGGTGGGGTCTGGGTTTTCTTGTCCCGCTGGGGGTTTCAAACCTCAGGTAGAAGTGTTCCCTGCCTCATTCCTGGGAAGCAGCATCCACACAGGGGCTAACCCAGACTGGGGCCCCGTGTGCCAGCACTTACTCTTTTGTGCAGCACATGTGACAATGAAGGACGGATGTATCACCTTGATGGTTGTGCTGGTGGGGTCTGATTCCAGCATTCATGAGTCAGGGGAAGGTCCCTGCTAAGGACAGACCTTAGGAGGGCAGTTGGTCCAGCACACACACCTGCTTTCCTCCTGTTTTCTGATCCTGTCCTGGGTCTGCAGTCATAGTTTTGGAAATTTCTTTTGGGTCCAAGACTAGGAGGTTCCTCTAAGATCTCATGACCCTGCTTCCTCCCAGTCCCCTCACAGGACATTTTCTTGCTACAGGTGGAAAAGGAGGGAGCTACTCTCCGGCTGCGTGTAAGTGGTGGGGGTGGGAGTGTGGAGGAGCTCACCCATCCCGTAATTCCTCCTGTCCCACATCTCCTGCGGGCTCTGACGAGGTCCTGTTTTTGTTCTACCCCAGGCAGCGACAGTGTCCAGGGCTCTGATGTGTCTCTCACGGCTTGAAAAGGTGAGATTCTTGGGGTCTAGAGTCGGGGGCGGGGGAACAGAGGGGAAAGGCCTGCATAATGGAGATTCTTTGATTGTGACGTTTCAAGTGTGTGGTGGCTGTTCAGAGTGTCATCACTTACCATGACTGACTTAAATTTGTTCATGACTGTTGTTTTCTGTAGTCTGAGACAACTGTCTTGTGTGGGACTGAGATGCAGGATTTCTTCACACCTCCCTTTTGTGACTTCAAGAGACTCCGGCATCTCTTTCTGCAAAGGCATCTGAATGTATCTGTGTCCCTGTTAGCATAATGTGAGGAGGTGGAGGGACAGCCCACCCCCGTGTCCACCGTGACCCCTGTTCCCACGCTGACCTGTGTTTCCTCCCCAGTCATTTTTCCTGTTCCAGAGAGGTAGGGCTGGATGTCTCCATCTCAGTCTCAACTTTATGTGCACTGAGCTGCAACTTCTTATTTCCCTACTGAAAATAAGAATCTGAATATAAATTTGTTTTCTCAAATATCTGCTATGAGAGGTTGATGGATTAATTAAATAAGTAAACCCTAGAATTTGAGAGAACAAATAAAGACCTGAGAACCTTCCAGAGTCTGCATGCTCGCTGTGCTGAGTCTGTTGCAGGTGGGGGTGGAGAAGGCTGTGAGGAGCCCAGTGTGGACTGAGCCTGTGGCTAGTTGCTGTTCAGTTCTTTGTGGACTTTATGTGGTCAGTCCTCAGCTGGGTCACCTCACTGCTCCATTGTCCTTGTCCCTTCAGTGGAAACTTGTCCAGCGGGAGCTGTGACCACAGAGGCTCAGACATCACCAAGGGCGGCTCCTGCGCACGGGGGTCTCTGTGTATTCTGAGACAAATTTTCAGAGTCATTCACCTCCTGCCCTGCTTCTAGAGCTTCTGTTCTGCTCTGCTTTCCTGCCCTCTCTTCCTATCCTGGTTCTAGTGATCTTGGTGCTGAATCCAATCCCAACTCATGAATTTATAAAGCAGAGTCTAATTTAGACTTACATTTGTCTCCGAAATTGGACCCATCAAGAAGGACTGTTCTTTCCTGAAGAGAGAACCTGGATGTGAGCTGCAGTGTGCTGTGGGGGGTGGGCACCAAGGGAGTGATTGACTGTGGAAAAGAATGAGGGCAAGGACTGAACCCTGGACCTCCAGTTGTAAGGGATGTGATCAGACCACACCCAGAGCAGACTGCACAGTTCTGACCCCAAGTCTAGAGGACACTTAGGCAAGGAACTTCCGTGTGTACAGGGATCACCCGGACGTGGTGCTGAGATCCAGGAAGTCTGGAGTCGAGCTACAGATTCTGTATTTATGACAAGGCTGGAGTTCATGTTGCTGGTCTCCAGATCACACTTGGAGTATCAAGAACATGAGGATCCCACATGTCTGAGCATCAGCCTCACCTCTAGGGCTTGTTATATAAACGATTCCTTGGTCGTATGCATAATACTCTGAGACAGGGGTTCTGGGGGAGTGGCCTGAGTATTTTCTAAGCTCCCGCCAGCAATCCTGTTGCTCAGCTAGATCAGGAACCACTGAGATCAGAGATCAGAGAGTGCCCAGGGTGGGTGGATGGGGTGGGTTTTCAAACCTGTTTAAAAGAGGATTTTTCTCACAGAAAGAAAAGGGAGGATGTGTGTCATCAGTTATGAGATGTGACATTCCCTGTTGTTCTCTCCACAGTGGGGTAGAGGCCAGGTAGAGAATTCAGGATGTGGCTGTCACACAAGGAACACCTGTGAATGCCGCTCTCTGACACCCGCCCACAGACTCATTTCCCACTCACTTCTTGGAGCAAACCATGGAAAACACATTTCTGTAATGTACACATAAAGTCGTATATCTGGTATTGGGGGCTAGTTTTATTGTGGGGAAGGCCACAGAAGCAGGCTGGAAACTACACATCCAGGAACAGAATCCACAGCCCACCCTGGATCAGGTCCCTCCTAGGAACAACTGCCCCTGCTGCTGAGTACAGACGCCACTGCTCACACCTCTGACACCCTGGTGCTGGACACTGGACCCTGAGGCCAGGACAGATGTCACTGCTGCACCTGGAAATTGGACATCACTACTGCCATCAACCATCTTTACTAAAATGTTTTCTGTACAGTCCCAGCCTCTCTGTCACCTCATTCTGGCTCAGAGGCTGGCAGTGATATAGGAGTTAAGAAGAAATTACTTAGACAGGTAGTGAGGGTTTGGAAGGCTTTTAATGAAAAGCAGGCTCCAAATTATATTCTTTTCTAACAAGGTGCAGCCTGTAATATCAAGCTTCAGACATAGACAAGTAAGCTGGAAGCTTGTATGGGTAAATGCCGGCAGCTGTGCGAATAGGAATCGGACACCTGCGACTGGGCATGTTCACACTGGTAACTCCATCTTCCCTACTCTGCCAGGCTCTTCCTTACAGTAAGGAGCAGACAACATGGCATTGGCCAAGTGGAAAGCCCATTTGTATAATAGGATGAGGGTGGGATGAACAGCCTTCCACACGCACTATGTAAATATCACACCTGGTCCAACCAACCTGTGGGCCCTACATAAATCAGACACCATCTCCTCAAGCCTGCCTGTAAAATCCGATGCACTCCCATTCCAGGTCAGAATTCCCTTTTGGGTGCCCCTCTCTCTCACAAGAAGAGAGCTGTTCCCCTTTGTCTTTCTTTTGCCTATTAAATACTTTGATCCTAAACTCACTCCTCGTGTGTCAGTGTCCTTTATCTTCTTGGCGTGAGATGACAAACCCTTAGTATTTACCTGAGACAATGAACCTCTTCAGCAGGTGGTCATCGGACTGGTGGAGCTGAAGACGCATGTCCATGATCAACTGCAGGGGTGACTGGAATGTTGTCCTCTTCCAAGAAGGGAGGTGGTGTCTGTCTCTTCTCAACATTTTGCATGTTGTAAACCAAAAATAAACATCAAAGCCACCCCCTCCTTACAGTCTCAATTGACACCCTCAGCCAGGGGGCTCAAAAGTTAACCTGAAAGACTGGCTGAGGCCACCATGGGAAGCAGGTGTTGAACATGCCTCATTATGCCCTCTTCCCTTTTGGAATTCAGGAAAAGTTGACCAGCATTTGCCACCAACACAGACCTTCAATCTGATCAGAAACATTTACAATCTATTCTCTCTGAAGCCTGGCACCTGGAGGCGTCATCTGCATGAGAAAATTTTGGACTCTACAACCTCTTATCATAACCCAGACGTTCCTTTCTATTGATAGTAACTCAACCAATTGCCTATCAGAAAAACTAAAAATCTAATTATAACCCAGAAGCACTACCCCGCAACCCTTGCTTGCTTCATATTGTCCCAACTTTCTGGATCGAAACAACGTATAGCTTAAATGTATTTGATTGATGTCTCATATGTTCCTAAAATGTATAAAATCGACCTGTGCCCCAACCACCTTGATCACACGTTCTCAAGGTCTCCTGAGGACTGCGTCATGGGCTGTGGTCCCTCATTTTTGGCTCAGAATTAATCTTTTCAAATATGTTACCGAGTTTGACTCTGTTCATTGACAGTGTGGAATTCTGGTGTAGTAAGAGGGTTCAAGTGCCGGAGTGTGAGGGGTGGGAAAAAGTGACACATTTTAATTATTGGAGCAGTGATCCAGGAAGAGAACTTTATCTAGTACCTGGTAGGCACGCAGAGTGGCTGAATGAGCCAAGACTAATAAATAACATATTTCCACTCATTCCTTTGAGGATAGATTATTACATCAAGTTTTTGTCTATCCCAGTTTATAGTCTAGATTGTTGGAGTGGCATTGTGTGATGATGAAATGATTATTCAAACATCTTTCCTCAGCATTGTTTCTTACCAGGATTAAAACACCCAGGTTTGTAAGACCTCAGAGGATCTGGGTCCACACCGATGTTTTATATTAATATCTATATTTTCTTGTGTGTGGAAATATTTCTGGGGAGAGAATCTCTAACATTTATTAGTTTTTATGTGACACCTTCAAAGGCCTAAAAAATCCTAACTTCTAGGTTAGAGGTAGGACCACTCCACGTCTGGACAATGAACAGCTGGTAGTAACCTGTGTTTAACAGCTTAGGGACGTGAAGTAAATGCTTACATTTTGTTTATCTTTTCCTCTGGGACCAAAAAGATAGAGGTGTACTTGCTTACTCTTACTATAAGTTTCTCTCTGTGGGATGGTGATGGGGTTTTCCTCCCCCCAAATTTCTGATTCTCCATAGCAGCTGGGAGTCCTAGAGTTAGACTCCATTCTGACACTAACTACCTGGAGTTCACCTCGGGCTCCCCAGGTTTAAGGTCCAGTCTCACAAGTCTGTCCTCACTTCAGAGGCAAGTCACAAGTATCGGGTCCCAGGTTACCTGCACTTCTGTCTATTATGGCTGCAAAGTCAGGGGTCTCTCACCTCCCAAGGACTGATAATTCTTAAACTAACTCAAAGAACTCAGGACGTTGCTATAGTCATGTAAACCAAAAAATGTCTGAGACAGGTCTCAGTCAGTTTAGAAGTTTATTTTGCCGAGCTGAAGATGCACCTTGGAAACAGAGACACAAATCATTGTAGCATCTGTGGCCCATGCTTTTTCCTAACAGGGTTTTGAGGACTGCAATATTTATAGGGGAAAGAGCAGCCAGGAGAGGAAAAAAACAGTCAACTATGCATTCATCTCGTGCTCAGCAAATCTGCATTTTACATAAGATAAAGTAAACTTTGGGTAGAAAAGTCACTGGCTTGGTGAAGGGATGATGTCTAGTCTTGTCTTTGTCTTGTACCTGTGAAGATAAGCTGTTAATTTACACTGTCAGGGGGAAATTCAACAAAACTCCGTTTTAGAGTGAAGATGTTGGGGCCCACAAGGAATTGTCTTGTGAGCAGTTTGTGAGGGAGGCCACCTGGGGAGATATGGGGTCTTCTATCTTTGCAGTTATTTGTTTAGGAACAAAAGAAAGGCAATTTTTCCATCACTCAGTCTCCAAACTTAACTTTTCCCTTTGGTATAGTGAATTTGGAGTCCTGAAATTTTATTTTCCTTTCACACTCAGTATTGCAGTTTTTTTATTTTTATAGCTTAAATCCCTACCTTTTTGGTACCCGGGACCGGTTTCACGGAAGACAGTTTTTCCATGGACCAGTGGAGGTGGCGGAAGGCAGAGGGAAATGGTTTTGGATGACACTGTTGCACCTCAGATGATCAGGCATTAGTGTTTCATAAGGAGCATGCAACCTACATCTCTCGCATGCAGAGCTCACAATAGGGTTCGTGCTTCTATGAGAATCTAATTCCGCCACTGATCCGACAGGAGGCGGAACTCCGGTGGTCATGCTCATGCTCTCTCACCCATCGATCAACTCCTGCTGTGCGGTCTGGTTCCTACCAGGCCAGGAACTTGTACCAGTCCGCAGCCCGGGGGTTAGGGACCCCTGGTTTAAATTATGCCACTATAGCAGAACACCTGAGACTGGATCACTTATAACAAACAGAAATTTGTTTCATTCATGGTGTCAAGGATGGGAATTCCCAAATCAAGGGACTGTATCTGGTAGAAAACAAAAGGGCAAGAGAGGGTGAGAGGTAGGGGGTAAAGGAGGTCAAACTGACAGCCTCAGGTCCTTTTATCATGAGCCTTAATCTATTAATGAAGGCAGAGCTCTGATGGTCCAATCACCTCTCAAAGGACCCATTTCTTAAAAGTGTTGCATTCGGGAAGAAATATCCAACAGATGCTTTTTTGGGGAAACATTCAAACCACAGCAGTTACAAAGGATACAAATGGGCAGCCAGATGAAGAGGTGCACAGGGTGAGGTCTGGAAGGGCTCTGAGCACAGGAGCCTCTGTCCCCATGGAGATGGAGTTCACCACCCTCCCAGCACGTGGACAGAGGGATGTGCTCACCAATTGGGAAGCTCTCTGAAACCCAATCTCTAGAGGTTTCTATGTAAATTTCATTGTTTGACAAGATTAATTAAATCACCGGCCATTGTGTGACTGAACTCAACCTCGAGCCTCTCTTTCCTTCCCAGACTTTAGGGATGGGGCTAAAAGTTCTAATCCTCTAATCACAGCTTCATGTTTCTGGCAACCAGCTCCCATTCTAAAGCTATCTAGGGGCCCCTTACCCCACAGTCATCTCATTGCCATATTGAAGTCATGTTTATCACTGAGGAGATTGCAAATGTTTTAGAACATGGTTGTCAGGAAACAGGGACAAAGACCAAATATGTTTGTTGGACCACAGATCACACCCTGGTTTTGACCACATTATCTCTTCTTAAAATATTTATTATTTTATTTTAGAGTTAATCTCTTGCTCTGTTGCCCAGGGTACAATGCAGTGGCACAATCATAGCTCACTGTAACCTCGAATTCCTGGACTCAAGTGATCCTTCTGCCTCGGCCTCCTGAGTAGATAGCATTACAGGTGCACACCACCATGCCCAACTAATTTTTACATATTTTATAGGAATGGGTCTCACTATTTTGCAGAGGCTGGTCTCAAATCCTGACCTTAAACAATGTTCCTACCATTGCCTCCCAAACTGATGGAATTACAAGCGTGAGCCACTGTGCCTGATCAATCACAGATCTCCTATACCAGAGGAATGATAACAGTGAAAAGATCCTGGTACATTACCAGAATCCTCTTTAGTCATTAACAATTATCCCAGTGCAGTCCAAAAATAGGAATAGTCTCAGCAACATATGGCTGCACCCTTTCAGGCATCTGGTGAAATTGAGCTAAGAGACAATACTCTCTCTTACTTATACCTCTTTTGAGTAGTTCATGTAACATTGGATTTTCCTCATTACATAACCCATTTATTCATTTATTTACCCTCAGCTACTATTTCTCCTTCTGTTCATTTATACTAAACATTTACAATTTCAGAAGGAACACTAGGCTCTGCTGCTGTGCTGGCTTGGACTGCAGGGACCAATACTGTTCTAGCAATTGTCTCGCATCATCCATTCCAGTTCATGGAGGGTAGGGTTATGCAGGTAGAGAACTGGGTGGCTATCTGACCCCAGGCAATACAGCTGCATTCAGTGTTAGTCCCAACTTTGCCAGATGCAGTGAAGGCACAACCTACTTCTCCAGGCCCTTAGGAATTATTACATAAAAGACATAAAATATATTTACAGTTTCTTGCTTAGGAATAATTCCTGTTTCTGGACTCTATTTGCATCCCTAGTCCTCGGAGCACTGCATCAGGGATGAGAAAAGCAAGTTGAGGTGAATTACAGTCATTATTCCAGTGTCCTCCCACCATGGGAAGGAATATATGTAGATCACACCAGCACCTTCCCCTGATCCACCAGGAAAAGAGAGGATACTCTCATGTCAAGTGTGAGCACACTCATGAAGGTGTATAAGCCCACCTTTCATACTTGTTTCCCCACTCTTGCTTTATACACCCAATGTTTCTTGGCTATTTTAATTTTCTATGGAACTCTTCCTTTGAGGAGGATGTCTCTCTGACCATTGTTGGACATTTTGAGCAGGTGCATTTTCCGGTGTAAAGAAATATGACTCAGTGGTCCACATGGTTGCAGTACCTCCCATTCAAGTTCTTTGTAGCACTCTGACCATTTGTATCTGAGATAAAGGAGGAACCCCTCTTAGAAGCCTGCCAGGGCCTCCCAACCTGGAAATAAAGAAAAACCTTCAGTTCCTTCAAGAGAAATTCCAGGCACCTGGCCAGCCCTAAAAAGCAAGTGAATGACCTTATAAACAAGAAGGTAATGATAGCTGAAAACAATAGCTAAGGAAGTTAAAGTCACAGGATGTTTGATTCTCTACAGAAACTAAAAACATCTTAACATATGTCCCTGAGTTGTTTTTCAGAAACACGAGATCCCACCTAATAGATCCACTGACAGGGAGACCTTATAAAGGGGAAACTGAGGACTGAACTCTGACCGCCGTTCTTTGTTCTAAATTTCTTCCTGAGGGGACTGGAGAGAGTCAAGGCCACAGGCCAGATCTGAATATTCCTCTCTACTCCCCTAGCTGTATAAGGAAGCTTTGCTTCCTTATCTATCACAAATCAGAGAATCTTTAAATCTACCTAAGACCTGTAAGCTCCCTCATCAGGATTTTCCACCTTTTAAGACCGAAACAGTGTATCACTTCTATGCATTGATTTATGATGTTGCCTGTAACTCTGCTTTCCTGAAATTTGCCCCTGCCTTTAAAAATCCTTGTTTGTGAGCCATCAAAAAGGTTGGGACTTAAGCGTGAGTTGCCCGATTCTCCTTGTTTGGCGCCCTGCACATAAATGCCCTCCTTTCTCTCACTACAATCTCAGTGTGGATGTTTGCTTTTACTGCAACATCCCAGGTGAGTGGACCCCAGTTTAGTCTGGTGACACACCTACCACCAGCTGAACAATGTCCTCTCCAGGGTGAGGATCTATTCCTGTCAAGACCCATTTGCTGCTTCCTGGGGCTAATGGTATCAGTCTAACTTGCCAGCTATGTATTTTCAAGGCTTCTCATAAGATAATCTGCCACATAGGCATATGTTCTCTCTCTCTTTTTATTTTTTTTGTTAAAGAAAGCCCTTCTTATGTGTATTTTGTGCCTGTGATGTGTGGAATGCAAGAGGAATATGTCTTGATTCCACCTATCTCTGCATTGCTAAGGCCCCAATGTCTACTTATTTCACGGACTCAGGCGATCACCACAAGCAAACGTGGATTTTTTGTTGTTGTTGCTTTTGAGATGTGGTCTTGATATGTTTCCCACTTTATAAATAGTTCATATTTCCTGTCCCTTCACTATTGATAGACAATTGTGTTGTATCCAGATTTTACAAGTCGTGCTGCTATGAAAAATATTTTAATATATTTTGGCACACACATACAAGTATTTCTACTGGTTGATAACTAAGAGTGCTATTGCTGGGTCATCGGTGAGTAGATGCTTGGCTTAGTCTCTGGTTAACAAATTTCTAGTAGTAAACAAACAGTAGAGGAGCGTGAATCTCTTAGAAATTATCCGGATAATAAACAAGGAAGGAATGAGAGACCGAGACTCTAATAACTCTTTTGCAAACCATCATGAGTTAACGAATTTAACCATTGAACAGCAATGGCAATTAACAACACAATAAATCAAAAAACTAATGTCAGGTTCTTCCTCTTGATGGAAGAACACAATACAGCACCATCAAACAAGTACAAGTGACAAAGAAACCAAGCCTGAATATAAGCTAGCCTTCATAGCCAATTACCAATTTAGAGGCAATACAGATAATAAAAACACATATTAAACAATGGCTTGGGGAGCAATCAGCAAACTGCACACTATGGGAAGCTCTACCATACAATATAAATTTCAAGAAAGAATCTATAGAATAAAAGAGAACAAAAGCATATTTCTAGAGGTAAAACTAAATTATAATTTTGGATGATAAAAATATAAAATAGAACAAAGAAGTGATGATGTGAAAGTCAGGATGTATTTTCATTTGGGGGAGGAAAGAGTTTACTGCTGAGCTGGGGAAATGATGGGGCTTCTGGTTTGCTCCACAAACGTCTATTCCTGGTGGTTAATGGGTATTCGCTTTTTATTCAAGGACACAAATTTTAGACTGTTTCTTTTTCCTTCTGGAGTCCTACATTTTATTTTATGACACAAAGGTTAAGGAAAAACTAATTTATAGAGTATGGTTACTGTTTTGCACAAAGCCCCCCCCCCCCACCCCATCTTCCCTCTGAGCATCCAGAACAACCAGCAGACCCAGGACCCCCAGCAGGCGTGACCTCACTTCTAGGTGTGCATGCAGCTCACATCAGCAGAGGCAATATGCAGGTCTACTCCTTAACTCTTGGAAAAACCTGATAGGACACAGCTGAGGCGAAGCTTTCCCCACCATCTGCAGGCTCTTGGCCATCAGTGTAGAGGGAGCGGGTCCTCACCTCTCCCACAGGCACCTTCACAGCCACAGCCTCCTCTCTGCATGGGGAGTTCATGGCCCTTCCCCTGAACACGGTGACGTGGATCTCGCCAAAGGTGGAGATGACACCATTCCTCCCCCCACTATCTTTTGCTATAGAGCAACTGGAGTACGTTCCACCCACACACAGGACAGGGAGCTGACAACCAAGGAGGGGAGGATCAATACTCCAGCTTTCTCTACTGGTAATAACTTCTCTCCATTGGCATAATCTTGTTCATAGTCTCCAAATTATTTAAACTGCTACTATATCTTTAGTGGCATATTTATCTATCATAATGTTATTTTATTCTCAATTACCATTCCCTATTTTATTTCTGCCTTCAAAATAAAACAGTTGCTTTTGGTTGGCTGGGCCCTCAGCAGTGGCAGCTGCCAGGTCAGCCTTGGTGAGTGGCGCCTCAATTGCTGTGCCCCTGCAGTGTCCATCGCAGCCACTACGGCCACTTTGTGCAGGGACTCCATGAGCAAGCCCTGTGCGCTTCTCTTGCTTTACAGGAAACTTGACCCAGGCTGGTGTCCAGTGAAGAAATCCCAGGTGCATGGAAAGGAGAGGAGGGTCTCAGGGCTGTGAGTGATCTGCAAAAGGAAGCGCATGGACCACCAGGTGGCGCTGCTGCGCTGCTCCTGCTCCCAGGAGGTGAATGCTCAGGATGAGCTTTGAGGTGGAGAGAGGGATATCATTGTTCATCCTCCAGGTTCAGAGTAAAAACCTTTCGGCCAATCTTGGCCGCGCATTCTGGTGTAGCGAGCGGGCTCGGAGGTGCTCACCGCTGCTGTCATGGTTTGTTTGCTAAACTGCATCGTCGCTGTGTCCCAGAACACGGGCATTGGCAAGAACGGGCACCTGCCCTGGCTGCCGCTCAGGAATGAATTTAGGTATTTCCAGAGAATGACACAAACTCTTCAGGAGGAGGTGAACAAAATCTGGTGTTATGTGTAGGAAGATCTGGTTCTCCATTCCTGAGAAGAATCGACCTTTAAAGGATAGAATTAATTTAGTTCTCAGCAGAGAACTCAAGGAACCTCCACAAGGAGCTCATTCTCTTGCCAGATGTCTGGATGATATCTTCAAACTTACTGAACAACCAGAATTAGCAAATAAAGTAGAGATGATTTGGATAGTTGGTGGCAGTTGTGTGCATAAGGAAGCCATGAATTACCCAGGCCATCTTAAACTATTTGTGACAAGGATCATGCGGGACTTTGAAAGTGACACAGTTTTTCTAGAAATTTATTTGGAAAACTATGAACTTCTGCCAGAATACCCAGGTGTTCTCTCTGATGTCCAGAAGGAGAAAGACATTAAGTTCAAATTTGAAGTATATGAGAAGAATGATTAATATGAAGGTGTTTTCTGGTTTATTTTAAGTTGTTTCCCCTCCCTCTGGAAAAAATTATGTATTTTTCCACGAGAAGAAAAAGACTTTTGTTGACTTTGGATCTATGAATAATTATTTCTAAGCAACATGTTTTTATCCCACACTAGTCTTGAATATATCAGATACCATTTATGAAACATTCTTGCTATAACTAAGTGCCTCTCCAAGACCCCAACTGAGTCCCCGCACCTGCTACAGTGAGCTGCCATTCCACACCCATCGCACATGGGACTCTGGCCAGTCCTTGACATTGTCGGGCTTTTCAAATGTCGGTAGTATTTATGAAAGATGAAGATGCACATACCTTCCAACTGAGCAATTTCACTAGTGGAAAATACCGAAATCTTCCTACGTGTATATCTAGAGGTTTGTAGGCAAATGTTGCAGCCCTGTTTGTAACAGTGAAAAATTGAAAGCAACCTGGAAGTCCAGTGATGAGAAAATTAATATATTTCGGTCTTTTGGGGGACCCAAAGCAGCTTCCAAGACTGAAATTTCAGCAAAAGCATTTTATTTGCTAGGTCTTACCAGAAATCATCAATTGAGGTATGGAGAAATGGAACTGAGAAGGTAAGAAAACCAGTTTAAAGTCAGCGAGCAGGTTCTCATTGGTATCAAGCTCCATACTGCTGAGATACAGGGAAACGGAGGGGAGAAAGCTGGAGTATTGATCCTCCACTCCTTGGATGTCAGCTCCCTGTCCTGTGTGTGGGTGGAACGTGCTCCAGCTGCCCTATAGCAAGTCCCAGGTGTTTGCAGTAAGAAGCTACTGGCATGCATGGGAACAGTGAATGGCAAACACTTAAAGCAATTCCATGTTTAAGTATATAACCTCTTCATATATATTTTTTTTTGGCAGAGTTTCACTCTTGTTACCCAGACAGAGTGCAATGGCGCGACCTCAGCTCACTGCAACCTCCGACTTCCCGGGTTCAAGCAATTCTCCTGCCTCAGGCTCGCAAGTAGCTGGGGATACAGGCGCGCACCACGACACCCAGCGAATTTTGTGGTTTTGGTGGAGACAAGTTTTACCATGTTGGTCAGGCTGGTCTCGAACTCCTGACCTCAAGTGATACGCCCGCCTCGGTCTCCCAAAGTGCTGGGATTACAGGCGTGAGCCACCGCACCTGGCAGATCTTTATTCTTTTTATGTAATAAAAAGTATAAAGCCACACATAGTTTATTTGAAATATTTTATGATTTAAAAAAATACAGAAGCAGGAATACCAATTCTAAATTCAAGTGAGGGATCGTGGTAGTTTGAACCACAAGGTTGCATGTAGTAAGACACTGTGATTTAAGATATATTTTAAGGTTGGAAGTAGCAGGATATTCTGATGGAGTTTGACTTTGGTTTTGGGCCCACTGAGTTTAAGATGCCTTTGAGAAACGAAGGAAGAAGAGAGAGAATGAAAGAAAAACTGGCCAGGCACAGTGGCTCACACCTGTAACACATTGGCTCAGCATTCTGGGAGGCAGAGACAGACAGATCCCTTGAGACCACCTTGGGCAACATGGTGAAGCCCCATCTCTCCAAAAAATACAAAAGTTAGCTGGACACTGTGGCGCCCACCTGTAGTCCCATCTGCTCAGGCGCTGAGGTGGATGAACTGAGCCCGCGCGGTCACGGCTGCAGGGAGTTGTGATTGTGTCACTGCACTCCAGCCTGGGTGACAGAAGAGACCCTGTCTCGAAAAAGAAGCTGAAAGCAATGGAAGCATGACTTCAGAATTCTAGAAAGAAAGTGATTTTCAATGGATAAATCTATATTCAGCCAAATAATCAAGGGTGAAGGTAAAATAATACATTTTTAGGCAAGCAAAGACTCAGGGGTTACCTCCATGGATCCTTTCTTGGGAAGCTATTGGAGAAAATACTCCAGCAAAATGAAGGAGGAGACAAACCAGAGAATGACACGGATCCAGCAAATAGGATCCAACACAGGAAATATTCCAGCTAAGGAGCTGGCTTAAAAAAAAAAAAACACACACAGTAAAAATATTAATAGGTTAGCTGGGTAGAATGGCTCATGTCTGCAGTTCCAGCTATTCAGGAGGCTAAAAGCAAGAGGTTGGCTTGAGTCCAACATTTCCAGACCAGCCTGGCCACCATAGTGAGGTCCCTTCTCTTAAAAATAATAATAGGTTATTGCCAGATTTGGGGTATTTGGAAAGAAGTTCATTGAAGATAAAGCAAAAGTGAAAAAAACAAGGGGGAAGGGTGGTTAGGCAATCATTAATTCTAGGGCAGAAGGAAGTACAGGATAGGAAGTAAGAGCATATTACGCTGTTTTTCTCAACAATGAGCAATATGTACATAGTCGTAATGATGTGGTGACTGCTTAGCCCCTAACTCCGGTAACTAGTTTGGGACAATACGGGAGGAAAAGTAAAGATAGTGATGGTGTAAGAGCTAAATCCTCATCTGTCATTCAAGAAATCACTATAAAATGTATAAAATAATCAAGAAATGACTAAGTAGTTATGTGAGGAGAAAAACAGAAGACATTGCTAAAAGAGTTAAAAGTCATTGCTCTGAAAGATTAGGAGGGACAGGGCAGGGGACGGTTAGGATGCATTATAAACAGAAGAGGCTTTAAAAAATCACAGGTATTAATATATGCACCCACTTGAAAAACTGAAAACATAATAACTTGGAAAAACCCATGAAGGCAGCTACCAGAAGGAAAAGCTGAGAGAATGAAAAGTGCTTGTCTCTGGAAAGAACAAATGGCAGGACTGTTGCTTTCATTGTAAGACTTTTAGAGCCATTTGATTTTACTTAACCATTTTCATCTATTTCTTTAATAAAACAACTCTATCATAATAAAAAGTTACATTCATTCATAGAAAACAAACAAACAAAAACCCTTCGTGCCCAGCCCATCTCATTCTGGGAGTGTGTGAGGGATGAGGGCAGAGGGAAGGGCTGGGGAAGCAGGAGGTAAGGAAAAGAGCAGGGGAAAGGACTCCAAAGCAGTGGAGGAGCCTAGCAGGGGGTTCTGTGCATTCGGTGTTTCTCTACTGGGCAGTGTGGTAGTTACACGACTATAAATAATTACCAAAATTCACCAAAAAGCACAACTAAAACTGGTGAATTTTATTACATGTAAATGCCCTAAAAGCAAAAAAAAAAAAAAAAAAAAAAAAAAAAAAAAAAAAGGGGGGCGGGGGAGGCATAAATAAAGACATTTTTAGATCATCAAAACCATAAAATTCATTTCCTAGGGATCCTGTACTATATTTAATTTTAAAGAAAGTTCCTCAGGGTGAAGGGAAATGATACTAGATGGTGACCCAGATACACAGAAAGGAACAATGAACAACAGGAATGATGCATATACACGTGTCACATTCACACTTATTTTCTTAATTTCCTGAAGACATGTGGCTGCTTGTCTAAAACAAAAAGTATTACACTGTATCACTGAGTTTATAATATAGATTGACGTAATATATAAAACAGTAATAGCATAATGGTAGGTTAAATGAAACTACACTGTTACAAGTATCCTTTATTTTGCCGGATGTAGTTTAATAGAACTTGAACTTCACTGTGAGAAGTCAAGAAATTGGGTTTCCATTCTTACAACAATAACAAACTAGTGTAAAGAAATATAGCTAAAAGCCACTAGGAGAATTAAAACTATAAACTAAAAACTGTTTATTTGACACATAAGAAAGTAGCAAAGGAGGAACAGAAACAAAAAGATAGGAGACAAATTGAAAACATTTAGCAAAATTGTAGACCAAAATCCAACCATTGTTAAGTGAAGAAATGACAGGACTTTGCTCACATTAGCAGGACCGCTGAGCACTGTGGGGAGAACAGACATGGGCAGGAGGTGAGGGACAGTGTTAGTGCCACCATTCAGGAGTGACAGGGTAGCGGGGACTTAGGGGAAGGGGGGGGTGTGAGGGATGAGAGGGGCAGGGAGAAGAGCTGGAGAAGCAGGAGGTGAGGAAAAGGAGAGAGGAAAGAATTCTAAAGCAGTGGAAGAGCCTAGCAGGGGGTTCTTCGCATTCGGTATTCAATACATTTTGTTGGACTTCCTAAAAACTAATTGGCTCCTTATGATTAAAAAAAAAAAAAAAACAGTTACAAAAATGCCAAGTGTCCAGATAAAATATGCACGCTGCTTAGATGTGCAGAGTTCAGGAAAACAGGCAGTGCTTGAGCGTCCCTGAAGAGCATTGGGACTGCATGGAGCACTCGCAACTTTGAGGCGATGACTACAGGCTCCTGGTTGCAATAGACAGTAACAAACCCTGCTTCTTTGTATTCAGGAGATGTTCTGGACTCACACAGGGAAACTCTGACTAGGGAATGAACGTAATTTTAAATGCAACAACCCAGAGTCACAGATCCATAGTCTGGGAAAGTAAAACTTAGGAGCTTTGTAATGCTGTTTTGACACAGGTCTTTTACAAATTGGAATTCTAATCATTCAGGGATTACCAATATTGTGCTACCTACTCTATTAATAAACAAAAAGAAACTGGTCTCTATGAGAATCTCTATGTGGTGCCTTCAGACAACACTTCACCAGGTTTAGAGAGAAAACCTCTGTCTCTATACCTCCATTCCCAGGGCGAGCTCACTCCGGCATGAAGTTCCCCGTGGTGAGTTTCCCTGTACAAAGGTCCAAGGGGAGAAGTATGGAGTGGGAGGCAGGGAGTCCAGTTCAGGGACGGGGATTCCAGGACGAGTAGGGAAGGGGAAGGGACTGGGTGCAACCTGGGTGGTCTCTCCCTGGTTTCCACAGACAGATCCTTGTCCAGGACTCAGGCAGACAGTGTGACAAAGAGGCTTGGTGTAGGAGAGGGATCAGGACGAAGTCCCAGGTCCCGGGCGTGGCTCTCAGGGTCTCGGGCCTTGTCCGCCTTGGGGAGGCACAGAGTTGGGGATTCCCCACTCCCCTAGTTTCACTTTTTCTCCCAACTTGTGTCTGGTCCTTCCTCCAGGATACTCGTGACGCGCCCCCAGTTCCCACTCTCATTGGGTGTCGGATGTCTAGAGAAGCCAATCAGCGTCGCCGCGTTCCCGTTCTAAAGTCCCCACCCGCCCATCCGGGCTCAGAGTCTCCTCAGACGCCGAGATGCGGGTCATGGCGCCCCGAACCCTGCTCCTGCTGCTCTCGGGGGCCCTGGCCCTGACCGAGACCTGGGCCGGTGAGTGCAGGGTCGGGAGGGAAATGGCCTCTGCGGGGAGGAGCGAGGGGACCGCTGGCGGGGGCGCAGGACCCGGGGAGCCGCGCGGGGAGGAGGGTCGGGCGGGTCTCAGCCTCTCCTCGCCCCCAGGCTCGCACTCCTTGAGGTATTTCCACACCGCCGTGTCCCGGCCCGGCCGCTGGGAGCCCCACTTCATCTCCGTGGGCTACGTGGACGACACGCAGTTCGTGCGGTTCGACAGCGACGCCGAGAGTCCGAGAGAGGAGCCGCGGGCGCCGTGGGTGGAGCAGGAGGGGCCGGAGTATTGGGACCGGAACACACGGATCGCCAAGGGCCACGCACAGACTGACCGAAGGAACCTGCGGACCCTGCTCCGCTACTACAACCAGAGCGAGTGGGGTGAGTGACCCCGGCCCGGGGCGCAAGTCACGACCCCTCCCCATCCCCCACGTACGACCCGGGTCTCCCCGAGTCTCCGGGTCCGAGATCCGCCCCGAGGCCGCGGGACCCGCCCAGACCCTCCACCCGGGAGAGCCCCAGGCGCCTTTACCCGGTTTCATTTTCAGTTGAGGCGAAAATCCCCGCGGGTTGGGCGGGGAGGGGCGGGGATCGGTGGGCGGGGCTGACCGCGGGGGCGGGGCCAGGGTCTCACACAGTCCAGAGGATGTACGGCTGCGACCTGGGGCCGGACGGGCGCCTCCTCCGCGGGTATTACCAGTTCGCCTACGACGGCAGGGATTACATCGCCCTGAACGAGGACCTGCGCTCCTGGACCACCGCGGACATGGCGGCTCAGAGCACCCAGCGCAAGTGGGAGGCGGCCGGTACGGCGGAGCAGCTGAGAGCCTACCTGGAGGGGACGTGCGTGGAGTGGCTCCGCAGACACCTGGAGAACGGGAAGGAGACGCTGCAGCGCGCGGGTACCAGGGGCAGTGGGGAGCCTTCCCCATCACCTCTAGATCGCCCGGGATGGCCTCCCATGAGGAGGGGAGGAAAATGGGATCAGCGCTAGAATGTCGCCCTCCCTTGAATGGAGAATGGCATGAGTTTTCCTGATTTCCTCTGAGGGCCCCCTCTGCTCTCTAGGACAATTAAGGGATGACGTCTCTGAGGAAATGGAGGAGAAGACAGTCCCTAGAATACTGATCAGGGGTCTCCTTTGAACCCTGCAGCAGCCTTGGGCACCGTGAATTTTTCTGTCAGGACTTGTTCTCTGCCTCTCACTAAATACCTTTGAAGGCCTGATTCCAGCTTTTCTGAGTCCCTCGGCCGCCACTCAGGTCAGGACCAGAAGTCGATGTTCCTCCCTTAGAGTCTAGAACTCTCCAAGGAATAGGAGATTATCCCAGATGCCTGTATCCAGGCTGGTGTCTGGTTTCTGTGCTCCCTTCCTCACCCCAGGTGTCCTGTTCATTCTCAGGGTGGTCACATGAATGCTGCTGGAGTGTCCCATGAGAGATGCAAAGCGCCTGAATTTTCTGACTCTTCCCATCAGATCCCCCAAAGACACACGTGACCCACCACCCCGTCTCTGACCATGAGGCCACCCTGAGGTGCTGGGCCCTGGGCTTCTACCCTGCGGAGATCACATTGACCTGGCAGCGGGATGGGGAGGAGAAAACTCAGGACACCGAGCTTGTGGAGACCAGGCCAGGAGGAGATGGAACCTTCCAGAAGTGGGGAGCTGTGGTGGTACCTTCTGGAGAAGAGCAGAGATACACGTGCCATGTGCAGCACGAGGGATTGCCAGAGCCCCTCACCCTGAGATGGGGTAAGGAGGGGGATGAGGGGTCATGTCTCTTCTCAGGGAAAGCAGGAGCCCTTCTGGAGCCCTTCAGCAGGGTCAGGGCCCCTCATCTTCCTCTCCTTTCCCAGAGCCATCTTCCCAGTCCACCATCCCCATTGTGGGCATTATTGCCCCGGCTGTCCTGGCACTTGTGTTAATCGGAGCTGTTGTGGTCACTGCTGTGATGTGGAGGTGGAAGAGCTCAGGTAGGGAAGGGGTGAGACGTGGGGTCTGGTTTTTCTTGTCCCTCTGGGAGTTTCAAGCACCAGGTAGAAGTGTTCACTGCCTCATTACTGGGAAGCAGCATCCACACAGGGGCTAACCCAGCCTGGGACCCTGTGTGCCAGCACTTACTCTGTTGTGTAGCACATGTGATAATGAAGGACGGATGTATCACCTTGATGATTATGGTATTGCGGTCCTTATTCCAGCATTCATGAGTCAGGGTAAGGTCCCTGCTAAGGACAGACCTTGGGAGGGCAGTTGGTCCAGGACACACATCTGCTTTCCTCCTGTTTCCTGATCCTGCCCTGGGTCTGCAGTCATAGTTCTGGAAATTTCTCTTGGGTCCAAGACTAGGAGGTTCCGCTAAGATCTTATGGCCCTACTTCCTCCCAGTCCCCTCACAGGATATTTTCTTCCCACAGGTGGAAAAGGAGGGAGCTACTCTCCGGCTGCGTGTAAGTGGTGGGGTTGGGAGTGTGGAGAAGCTCACCCACCCCATAATTCCTCCTGTCCCATGTCTCCTGCGGGCTCTGACCAGCTCCTGTTTTTGTTCTACTCCAGCCAGCGACAGTGCCCAGGGCTCTGATGTGTCTCTCATGGCTTCAAAAGGTGAGATTCTTGGGGTCTAGAGTAGGGGGCGCGGGGACAGAGGGGAAAGGCCTGCGTAATGGAGATTCTTTGATTGTGACGTTTCAAGTGTGTGGTGGCTGTTCAGAGTGTCATCACTTACCATGACTGACTTGAATTTGTTCATGACTGTTGTTTTCTGTAGCCTGAGACAACTGTCTTGTGTGGGACTGAGATGCAGGATTTCTTCACGCCTCTCCTTTTGTGACTTCAGGAGACTCTGGCATCTCTTTCTGCAAAGGCATCTGAATGTGTCTGCGTCCCTGTTAGCATAATGTGAGGAGGTGGAGGGACAGCCCACCCCCGTGTCCACCGTGACCCCTGTTCCCATGCTGACCAGTGTTTCCTCCCCAGTCATCTTTCCTGTTCCAGAGAGGTGGGGCTGGATGTCTCCATCTCAGTCTCAACTTTATGTGCACTGAGCTGCAACTTCTTGCTTCCCTTCAGAAAATAAGAATCTGCCCGGGCGCGGTGGCTCACGCCTGTAATCCCAGCACTTTGGGAGGCCGAGGCGGGCGGATCACGAGGTCAGGAGATCGAGACCATCCTGGCTAACACGGTGAAACCCTGTCTCTAATAAAAATACAAAAAATTAGCCACGCATGGTGGTGCGCCCCTGTAGTCCCAGCTACTTGGAGGCTGAGGCAGGAGAATGGCGTGAACCCGGGAGGCGGAGCTTGTAGTGAGCCAAGATGGCGCCACTGCACTCCAGCCTGGGCAGCAAAGCGAGACTTTGTCTCAAAAAACAAAAAAAAACAGAAAATAAGAATCTGAATATAAATTTGTTTTCTCAAATATTTGCTATGAGAGGTTTATGGATTAATTAAATAGGTCAATTCCTAGAATTTGAGAGAGCAAATAAAGACCTGAGAACCTTCCAGAATCTGCATGTTCACTGTGTTGCGTCTATTGCAGGTGGGGGTGGAGAAAGCTGTGAGGAGCCGAGTGTGGACTGGGCCTGTGCCTAGTTGCTGTTCAGTTCTTCATGGGCTTTATGTGGTCAGTCTTTAGCTGGGTCACCTTCACTGCCCCATCGTACTTGTCCCATCAGTGGAAACTTGTCCAGTGGGAGCTGTGACCACAGAGGCTCAGACATCGCCCAGGGCAGCCCCCGCACACGGGGGTCTCTGTGTATTCTGAGACAAATGTTCAGAGCCATTCATCTCTTGCCCTGCTTCTAGAGCTTCTGTTCTGCTCTGCTCTCCTGCCCTCTCTCCCTGCCCTGGTTCTAGTGATCTTGGTGCTGAATCCAATCCCAACTCATGAATCTATAAAGCAGAGTCTAATTTAGACTTAACATTTGTCTGTGAAATTGGACCCACCATCAAGGACTGTTCATTCCTGAAGGAGAACCTGGCTGTGAGTTGCAATGTGCTGGGGTGTGGGGTGCGGGGGGCGTTGCTGTGGAAAGAGGGATGGGGGAGGGAGGACACACCAGCAGCACTGCTGAGAAAAACATAGGCGGCCTCTATCTCAGTGTGAGGGGACCTTGTGCTGAAGCTGCCACAAAACAGCATTTGGCCTGAGGCTATGTTAATAAAGATACTGCCTTTAGAATAGGGAGGTGCTCTACAGTGATCATTCATTCAACTGACCTTTGTCATTGGCCAGACATAGGACAGAATGGTTCTGCATCTGGGGAACACCACTGAATTAAAATCAGAAAAATCTCTGCTTTTGTAGCACATGTTCCAGTGGAAAGAGGCAGATGATAGATACACTATAACTATTATCAGAGTAAGGAAGGAAAGTACTAGAAGGTGGTAAGTGCTGTGAGGCAGGTGATCCAGGATGTGGGCAGTGGGTACAGGGAGGGTGGCTATTGTGCTGGGTGGCCAGTGTGTGCCTTCTTGCAAAGGTGACTTGAGGAAGGATTTGAGGGACATGAGGATGTCTGGGGAAGTTCTTTCCAGGCAGAGGATCCTCCAGTCCAAATGCACTATGGCAGGAAGGTGTCCATGTTCCCAGAAGAACAAGGAGGCCAGGAGGGCTGGACAGAGAGAAACTGAGGTGATGTCAGAGGTGCGGCCAGAGCAGGTGGGCTTCAGGGGAATGGGGTCGGATCTGACCTTTGCTCTGAGTGGGATGAAGAGTCAGAGGACAGTTTTGAGCAGAAGAGGGCCATGATGTAACTTCTCTTTTAAAAGGATCTCTGACTGCTGAGCTGAGAACAGAATTGAGAGCTGAGGGACGAGGGAGGCAGAAGGGAAAACAGTAGGAAGCGAGTACAGTATTCCAGGCTGGAGATGTTGGTGACCTCGACTAGGGCATGAGAAGGGGAAAGAGTGGGACATGAGGGGATTCTGGATGCATTTGAAGATGAACTCACAGCATTTGCCAGTGGATTGTATCTGTGGTGTGAGAAAGATGAATCAAGGACACCCATAGTTGTAAAATAAGTGAGTAGAAGGAAGGGTGGAGCTGGTGTCAGTGGAGATGGGGAGACTCTGGCAGGAGCATACTGAGGAGGGGGCATCACAGGCACTCAGTGGAGATGTCTGCTAGGAATGCAGGTTGGGGAGATGGGGTGGAATTTGGACAGACAACTCCAGAGTTTAGAGGAAAGGAGAAATAGACTGGGCAGGAGAAATAGATTTAGGAGGTCACACCATATAAACGATACTTAAAACCTCAAGCATGGATGAGGGCACCAAGGGAGTGATTGACTGTGGAAAAGAATGAGGGCAAGGATTGAACCCTGGACCTCCAATTGTAAGGGATGTGATCAGACCACACCCAGAGCAGACTGCACTGTTCTGACCCCATGTCTACAGGACACTTAGACAACAAACTCCCATGTGCACAGGGATCACTCGGATGTGGTGCTGAGATCCAGGAAGTCTGGAGTGGAGCAAGAGATTCTGTATTTATGACAAGACTGGAGTTCGTGTTGCTGGTCTCCAGATGACACTTGGAGTATCAAGAACATGAGGATCCCACATGTCTGAGCATCAGCCTCACCTTTAGGGCTTGTTATATAAACGATTCCTTGGTCTTGTGTGTAATACTCTGAGACAGAGGTTCTGGGGAGTGGCCTGAGTATTTTCTAAGCTCCCGCCAGCAATCCTGTTGCTCAGCCAGATCAGGAACCACTGAGATCAGAGATCAGAGAGTGGCCAGGGTGGGTGAATGGGGTGGGTTTTCAAACCCTGTTTAAAAGAGGATTTTCCTCACAGAAAGAAAAGGGAGGCTGTGTATCATCAGTTATGAGATGTGACATTCCCTGTTGTTCTCTCCACCATGGGGTAGACACTAGGTAGACAATTCAGGATGTGGCTCTCACACAAGGAACACCTCTGAATGGGGCTCTCTGAAACCGCCCAAAGACTCATTTCTCACTCAATTCTTGGAGCAAACTATGGAAAACAAATTTCTGTAATGTACACATAAAGTCGTATATCTGGTATTGGGGGCTAGTTTTATTGTGGGGAAGGCCACAGAAGCAGGCTGGAAACTACACATCCAGGAACAGAATCCACAGCCCACCCTGGATCAGGTCCCTGCTAGGAACAACTGCCCCTGCTGCTGAGCACAGACACCACTGCTCACACCTCTGACACCCTGGTGCTGGACACTGGACCCTGAGGCCAGGAGAGATGTCACTGCTGCACCTGGAAACTGGACATCACTACTGTCACTCAGTAATCTTTACTAAAATGTTTTCTGCACAGTCCCAGCCTCTCTGTCACCTCATTCTGGCTCAGAGGCTGGCTGTGATATAGGAGTTAAGAAGAAATTATTTAGACAGGTAGTGAGGGTACGGAAGGCTTTTAACGAAAAGCAGGCTCCAAATTGTTTTCTTTTCTAACAAGGAGCAGCCTGTAATATCAAGCTTCAGACACAGAGAAGTAAGCTGGAAGCTTGCACGGGTGAATGCTGGCAGCTGTGCCAATAGGAACAGGACACCTGCGACTGGGCATGTACACAATGGCAACTCCATCTTCCCTTCTCTTTGCCAGGCACGTTTACAGTAAGCAGACAGCATGGGGCCGGCCAAGTGGAAAGCCCATTTGCATAATAGGATGAGGGTGGGGTGAACAGCCTTCCATTTGCATTATGTAAATATCACACCTGGTCCAACCAACCTGTGGGCCCTACATAAATCAGACACCGTCTCCTCAAGCCTGCCTGTAAAATCCGATTCACTCCCATTCCAGGTCAGAATTCCCTTTTGGGTGCCCCTCTCTCTCACAAGAAGAGAGTTGTTCCCCTTTGTCTTTCTTTTGCCTATTAAACCCTTTGCTCCTAAACTCAATCCTCGTGTGTCAGTGTCCTTAATCTTCTTGGCTTGAGATGACAAACCCTTAGTATTTACCTGAGACAATGAACCTCTTCAGCAGGTAGTCATCGGACTGGTGGAGCTTAAGACTCATGTCCATGATCAACTGCAGGGGTGACTGGAATGTTGTCCTCATTCTGTCTGTCTCCTCTCAATATTTTACATGCTGTAAACCAAAAATAAATATCAAAACCACTCCCTCCCAATCATTTTAATGGACACCCTCAGCAGTGTGCTCAAAAGTTAACCTGAAAGACTGACTCAAGCCATCATGGAAAGCAGGTGTTGAACATGCCTCATTATGCCCTCTTCCCTTTTGGAATTCAGGAAAAGCTGACCAGGATTTACCATCAACAGAGACCTTAAATCTGATCGGAAACATTTACAATCTACTCTCTCTGAAGCCTGGCACCTGGAGGCTTGATCTGCATGAGAAAATTTTGGACTCCACCACCTCTTATCACAACCCAGACATTCCTTTCTATTGATAATAACTCAACCAATTACCAATCAGAAAAATTAAAAATCTACTTATAACCCAGAAGCACTACCCCGCAACCCTTGCTTGCTTCAAATTGTTCCAATGTTTTGGACCGAACCAATGTATAGCTTAAATGTATTTGATTGATGTCACATATCTTCCTAAAATGTATAAAACCAACATGTGCCACAACCACCTTGAGCACATGTTCTCAGGGTCTCCTGAGGACTGTGTCATGGGTTGTGGTCACTCATTTTTGGCTCAGAATAAGTCTCTTCAAATATGTTACCGAGTTTGACTCTTTTCACTGACAGTGTGGAATTCTGGTGCAGTAAGAGGGTTCAAGTGCTGGAGTGTAAGCGGTGGGGAAAAGTGACAAATTTTAATTATTGGAGCAGTGATCCAGGATGAGAACTTTATCTGCTACCTGGTAGGCACACAGAGTGTCTGAATGAACCGGTGACGAATAAATAACATATTTCCACCCATTCCCTTAAGGATAGATTATTACATCTAGTTTTTGTCTATCCCAGTTTATAGTCTAGATTATTGGAGTGGCATTCTGTGATAGTGAAATGATTATTCAAACAGCTTCCCTTGGCTTTGTCTCTTACTAGGATTAAAACACCCAGGTTTGTAAGATCTCTGAGAATCTGGGTCCACACCGATGTTTTATATTAATATCTATATTTTCTTGTGTGTGGAAATATTTCTGGGGAGAAAAGTTCTAACATTTATTAGTTTTTATGTGACAGCCTCAA